>NC_091466.1:41379402-41693986 GCF_027789765.1 Dendropsophus ebraccatus
GGTTCTCCCTGTGGGGGGCAGGGTTGGGTTTGGCTGGTGCTTGTGGTTCTCCCTGAGGGGGCAGGGTTGGGATTGGCTGGTGCTTGGGCTTCTCCCTGTGGGGGGCAGGGTTGGGATTGGCTGGTGCTTGGGGTTCTCCCTGTGGGGGCAGGGTTGGGGGTGGCTGGTGCTTGGGGTTCTTCCTCAGGGGGCAGGGTTGGGGGTGGCTGGTGCTTGGGGTTCTCCCTGAGGGGGCAGGGTTGGGATTGGCTGGTGCTTGGGGTTCTCCTTGCGGGGGCAGGGTTGGGTTTGGCTGGTGCTTGGGGTTCTCACAGGGTTGGGATTGGCTGGTGCTTGGGGTTCTCACAGGGTTGGGATTGGCTGGTGCTTGGGGTTCTCCCTGTGGGGGCAGAGATTGGTTTGGCTGGTGCTTGGGGTTCTCCCTGTGGGGGCAGAGATTGGTTTGGCTGGTGCTTGGGGTTCTCCCTGTGGGGGCAGAGATTGGTTTGGCTGGTGCTTGGGGTTCTCCCTGTGGGGGCAGAGATTGGTTTGGCTGGTGCTTGGGGTTCTCCCTGTGGGGGCAGAGATTGGTTTGGCTGGTGCTTGGGGTTCTCCCTGTGGGGGCAGAGATTGGTTTGGCTGGTGCTTGTGCTTCCAAATTGTCCATCTGTTTGACCTCCTAGTAACTTCTTACCTCACTTGGTGTCATTCTATAGTCTGCACCCAGATATTAGTCTTCTGCATACACGCTTCATTGTAATAACTGATAATACACGCTTCATTGTATTCATGTCTGATAATGTCTTTACAGAGAGAACAAAAAAATTACTTTTCAATGGAGCAAAAGCCATCATGGGAAATCAAGGGAACCAGAATAAGACCAGTAATCCAGAAGTGGAGACCCCTGTGCATGAGTTACTGACAGGACAGACAACTATAGGACAAGATGGAAAGCTGCACAAATCCTCCCGGACATGTAAGGAGCTCTGGAGTCCCTGAGGGTCGCACATCACTGTCACCTAAGGGTCTCCAAGATAAGACTGTTTGGGGCACACTGGTCTTGGGTGTGAATGCACAAGGCACACTTCACTGCATGTTGCACAAATCCAAACCATTGACTTATTGATAGAAGGCTTCAAATATCTATTTTATTTTATAATGTACTTATCTTCCCCACCATTTCAAGATCACTGCTTGCTGTCTGTGAATGGAAACACTCCTGTTCGTAGTCGGAGGCTGAGAACTTTTGCTGACCTGTTGCTTCCCACAGATTTGTGTGGTGACTAGGGAAGAGTGAACCACAAGCTCACTCAAGTTGTTCTGAACCCAAGCATGTTCAAGGTTTACTTATCCCTAGTGGTAATGTTGAGTGTGTCATCCGTTTAGAGCAGGTGAAAAAAAAAGTTACTTAAAGTGGCAGCATTTGTTTTAAACCTTATGGTGCGTTCACACCTACAGGATCTGCAGCAGATTTCATTTAAATAACTGAACACCGCATCAAATCTGCTGGAGATCCTGTAGGTGTGAACGCACCCTTAATCAGTTTTATGATTTGATGCCCTCACCAACGATTTTGAAGCAACGGTTTGGTTATAATCAGCGTTTAGACTAATAGATCTTTAGAAAATTCGTAAGAAAAATAGTTATTGCCAACCTTTTTAAAAGATCGCTTAAGCCCATCTTTTACATAGGGTGAATCTTTGAAAGACTGTTTACACGAAGCGATCTGCAAATTTTTAGCGAACGATTTGTGAACATGTTGAAAGATCAAAATAAACGATTTTTCGCTTGATCGTTTGCTGTGTTTACACAGAATGATTATTGCTCAAATGCAATCGTTATAGCGAAAATTCGAACGATCGTTTTGTGTGAACGCAGCATAAGCCTTACCAAGTCTTATGGCCCTAAAGCGGTTATTGGCCGTACTTGGCCAATTACTGGCCATTCCAGACCGGCGCTCTCTCCTATGGGCCACTACAATCTAAAGAGCATCCTGGCTGCTCCCTGCTTGATGTCTGTGCCTGTAATAGTACAGGGTATAAGGAGGAAGCGTGAAGAAATCTGCACCCCTTTTAAATGCTTATATGCACATTATATAGCTGGATTACATATTGTGCAATGGGAATTTTCCCTGATGGTTCTGTATCTGTCGCTGGTTATTATCTATAGTGCTTCCAATTGGTTGTTATATGCAACACCTTTCTGACTACAATGGTATCTCAGTTCTCAAACTGCTTGGAACTCAAACTTTTATTTTCAAGGAAAGTTTGCTTTGGTTCTCAAACACTTTTCGGACCCCCAGTCTTGAAGTACTCTGTATCTGAACTTTTTTGCGAGTGTGGATAGTGGGTTGTACCTGATGAGGCTTCACATACAGTACTGTATAAGATTGCTGGAGGGCTTATACAGTACAGTCAGTGCACCACCATCTCCCATCCCTTACAGTGCTGGGATGGGGGGGGGGGACTATACAGTAAAGGATGAGTTAGTGACTACTGTACTATAACTGCAGGTTTTGTTGAGCATTTCATGTATATAATGTCCTGTACTATAGTGGTTACACTGGGCACTTAGCAATGTAATAAATGATTATTGTAGGTAATTGTTGGTGGCTGCAGGAACCAATTAAACACATTGGGGGAGATTTATCAAACTGGTGTAAAGTGAATCTGGCTCAGTTGCCCCTAGCAACCAATCAGAGTCCACCTTTCATTTTCCAAAGAGTCTGTGAGGAATGAAAGGTGGAATCTGGTTGCTAGGGGCAACTGAGCCAGTTTCCCTTTACACCGTGTGTGATAAATCTCCCCCCATTAATATTATTTCCTATGGGAAGACACTGCTGGGTTCTCAAACTGCCTTCTGGAACCAATTAAGTTTGAGAACCAAGATACCACTGTAGTATGAATTGATGCCTTATCACTGTATACAGATCTTTTATGGTCAGCAGGAATTATTGCATGCATGTAGTGTTGGAACTTCACCTGTGGAATTCTCTGCACAAAAGTCTTGGTCCACACGTATGCTAGTGAGGTTTTTTTTTTTTTTTATAAAGGAAAACTGCAGCAAATCTTTCCTGAAAAGCACTTTAAAGGAGACCTGTCACCATGCCACCCCCACCCCCGTGCCGGAGTGACAGGCTCCCAACCCCCAGCTAGATCCCCTTATACAGACCTCTTCTGGGCGAGTCCTGCTCCCAGAGCCGGTCCCAGGTTGGAGATATCCCGGTCAAAAGCCGGCACGTGCGCTGAAGAGATGAGTCAGGCTCCATTCATTCTCTATGGACGCTGGACCTATCTCCACAGCGCCTTCTTCTGACTGGGATATTTGTCCCGGGAGCGGGACTCGGCGAGATGAGGTCAGTATAAGGGGATCTAGCTGGGGGTCAGGAGCCTGTCACCCCGGCACGGGGGTAGACAGGACCTCTTTTAAGCTCTAGCAGGCCCATGTATGTAATGCTGTATACTCTGCAGAAATGTCTGGCCTAGACCTCTTCAGGGGTGACTCCTTAGCTGTACAGATATAGAAGCCAGGCCTGTCAGTTACCAGTTATAAATAAAACCAAAGCTGTCCTTGGGGAACTTTAAAATAGAAACATCCCTTGATTTACAAAGTAATTTCCAGCTAAATATGAGCTGCTGCCTTATGAGTAAATACTTGCTTATATCTGCTTTTCTGTTGCCAAATTCTGGATTTATTTTGGGACTGCACAGATGTGTCTCTTTTCTTCAAGCAGCGCAACCCGTGGAGGGATCTAGAGCGTGCTCGTCCTGTGTACGATCCGTCGGTGAGAAAGAAGCGTGCAAACAGTGTGAGCGGTACATATGTAGAAACTGCAGCAAGTCATGCAGCTGCTGCTCTGCTGTCACTTGCCCCAATTGTACAGTTCTTGTGTGAGTATCTCATTGGTTGATCTGTAATCTTAAATTGTAAAGGTGCTCTGCTCCATCTCATACCATGCTATAGTATAGAAAGTAAAGCTGAACACACATAACTGATGGCCAAACCAATACTTGACCAGCGGTTACTGTTCTCACCCAGTTGCATGGATTTAGTTGAGGTATGCACTGCTGGTACCTCCGAGGACAAAAGGATTGGATTTGGATGTTGACATCCTACAGGTCCGATCCCTTTCTCCACCGTTATTAGAAGTCATACATAAGCATTAGGCCGCATTCATACATTCAGTGTTTGGTCTGTGAAAAACTGATGGTGAATGCCTGTCCTGGACTGTTTCCCCACATGACATGATGTATCAATATTATGCTGGGAAAGTGGAAACTGTTTCACTACAGTTCTGTGGAGATTCAAAAGGTTTTCCCCGCTCTTGGCATATTGATACAGTATGTCATGCCTTGTGGGGAAACTGTCCAGGACTGCTATTCACCATCCGTGTTTCATGGAGTGAACACAGAATATGTTGGTGTGACCCAAGATGGTCAGCCTGTCCTGCTGAAATAGGTATCTGTAAGATTACCTTGGGCTGTCCATATACATTAGATAATCAGTATCCTCCGCCACTCCAAGGCGGGTAAAACAGGCGCAGGTCCAAGAGGTAATAGTGATATAAAATATCATAAAGAATTATGCCAGCGACACAACATGTTTTGAGACCGGTCCGGTCTCTTTATCAAGTGTCTAATACCCATTATTCATACTGAGAGAATTTGACTTGCTTTTGGTAAACTCAGTAGCTAATGTTAAGAAGTAGATAGCTTTTTTTTTTTTTTTTTTTTTTTTTAACTCTGATATGACTTAAAGGGTTTCTTCTGGATTAGAAAAACACAATTGCTTGCTTAAAATGGCACAACCTGTGTGTGTTGGTAAATCTCTGCTCCTCTCACTTCTGCGAAAGTGAGTTTTAATACCACGCACAACCTGAAGATAGAGTGGTAGTCTCTCTGGACACCTTAGATCACAGGTGTCAAACTGCCGACCCTCCAGCTGGTGCAAAACTACAGTTCCCATCATGCCTGGGCAGCAAAACCCTCCAGTGCTGCCTTTAGCCCATTTATGCACTTCTCTGCAGTCTCTTCACCTTCTGTGGGTGGTCCCAGTGTGACATATAGCAGCTGGATGCATTGCAGTCTGGCCCTAGGTAATTTCCTAGTTACAACAGTTCGCATTAGTTTCCTTACACTGATCTGTGTACAAATTACATTGCTGACAATTTAGGGTGGGTTCACACTTTGATGCTGTGTTGCATTCTGCAGTTAGGTGAAGCAGTCTCCTTTCTGTCTTGGTTATGGTATTACCTACTTTGAGATGTTAGAAATATTGTGATCTGGACAAGGAACTAAAGACTAAACTAAATTTCCTTATTTCAGTGACGGTGATCTTGAGGAGCAAGCGTTCTGCACAACTTGTTCTGTCTATGAAGTGTAAAAATTTTCCCATCCTGCAGCCCATATATTGTCTGTGTTTTATATTTGTAAATTTATATTGCTATTTTGTATGTATTTTTATATCTATATATGATGCATGAAATAAAGGCTATAATGAAATGACCACTAGGTGGTAGTGCAGCCTCTTCATTGAAGGCACACTGGAGTGAAGAAACTGGGGACCATAATGGATGTGCCTGCAGATGCTGGTAAAGGAAAGGAGGGGGGGTTGCATTTCAGTTGCTTTGTGACAAGGAAATTTTAAATGTAGATTCGTCTTGGGGGGGGGGGGGGGGGAAGTTATTGTTGTTTTTAGTTCCAAAATCTCTTGTGGTGTTCTATTCTCTGTTCAAGAGAAATGTAAACTGATTAGAGATGAGCGAACAGGGTTTGAGTCGATCCGAACCCGAACGTCTGGCATTTGATTAGCGGTGGCTGCTGAACTTGGAGAAAGGATGTCTGGAAAACATGGATGTCTGGAAAACATGGATACAGCCAATGACTATATCCATGATTTCCACATAGCCTTAGAGCTTTATCCAAGTTCAGCAGCCACCGCTAATCAAAGGCCGAAAGTTCGGGTTCGGATGGACTCGAGCATGCTCCAGGTTCGCTCATCTCCAAAACTGATATATTCAGCCAATAATCTGACTTGGGGTCAATTTACACAAAGATTATCTGCCAAAGATTTGAAGCCAAAGCCAGGAATTGATTTCAGAAGAGGAGAGCTCAGGCTTTTCGACCTAATCTGTGTATAGTCTGTTTCTGGCTTTGGCAGATAATCTCTGTGTAAATGGAACCTTAGGTAAGCTACAAGTAGAATAACAAAATAAGTGAAGATGGTAATTGGAAACATTGCTGTTGGAGGATACTTGGCTCTGTGTGTGTTTGAATCCTGCTGCCTGGAGAAGGTGGATGGTGTCTGAGCACTGCCTGGAAAACCTTTACAGCCATAGGGACTGATTTTTATGGTGTTTACCCATACAGATTTATCTGACATATTTGAAGCCAAAGCCAGGAATGGGTTTGAAAGATCTCAATTTCCCTTCGACATGTTTCCTGTTTAGTCTGGTCCTCGCTTTGGCTTTAAAAAAAAAAGTCAGAGAAATCCATGTAAACACACAATTTGTAAACAACACTCTGAATCTGTGTGGCGGGTGACTAGTATAGCTGGAGAGGGAAACTCACACAGGGCAGAGCTACATAGTAGATTTGCCGCAGAGAAACCTGCAGTGAAGTCAGTTGGAGAAGACATCGGTGGATCTCCAAACACTGCTAGACTACACCAAAATATGCCACATAGCTTGCAAGGGTGGAAGCTTATGGGATCCTTGGTTGGGGCCCGCTCAGGGCAAATCTTTCACAGTTGACATAGAAACTACAGTAGAGATTTCACTGTGCTAGTTTACTAAAATAATAATTGTTATGGGTGCTTCTACCTACTGTATGGACCTAATGTGTTCTGGTTTGGCCTCTCACATCTGCCACAGATGTTAAAGCAAATTTGTCTACCAAGCTGGTGGCACTGCTGGTAGATACCAATAAAAGCATTTAGAACACACCATGGTGTGTTTTTTAAGAAATGCCTTAATTGGCTGTAAATTGTGTCAATGAGGTGTGAAGATTGGGGTTTCCTGAGGCCTAGCACGTCTATGCTCCTCTGTGCTGTTTACCTGGCTTCTTCCATGGTAATTTTTTTTTTTTTTTTTTTTTTTTTGTTCCTCTTTGATACTGTTATGCTTTTATTGATATACCCAGTGGTGCTGCCACCTTTTTGTAGGTGGTCAAATGAAGATTGTTGCTTTTCAGCTCAAATTTGGACATTTGACATTGGACATTTCACATTGGACATTTGGCTAAAAAAAACACAATCCTAGAGGTAATTTTATAGTTGTGGATTAGGCTATGAGACTGCAGCCCATAACTATGGCAGCAAATCTGTGCTGTGATTTACTTTAAAAGGGTACTTATGAGATAGAGATAATAGTGTGTGTGTGTAAATTTTTTATATATGTTGCAGTGAAATGATAGAATCAGGGATTTGATCAAATGTCATGAAATGGTCCAGTTTTCCTGAAAAAAGTCAGATTTGATCAAATCCCTGATCCCTTTCAGGGAAATGATGGAATGAATTTGCTTTCTATATTGCCACTCTGCTCCCCGTCCGCTCATTTTGCCCTGCAACATGCCTCCTGCTCCCCCAGCTTGTCTGCTCTGCTCCCTGCTGCCATATGCCTGCCGGGAGGTGTGCAGCTCTGCTTCCTGTCCGCTCATTTCCCCTGCAACATAGTTTACTGTATTGCCTCCTGCTCCCCGTCCACCACCATGCCTGCTGGGAGGTCTGGGGAGGTGTTCCGGTGCCATCTTGCCCGCTTGCTGCTGTGGTGCCTGCTGGGAGATGACAGGACGTCGGCGCGCTATCATGGGCCCTCCTGCTGCGGTGCCTGCCGGGAGGTTTGTCGCAGCGGGAAATGATAGAATTCATTCCATCATTTCCCTGTAAGAGGTTTAGGGATTTGAATTCTTATTATTTCACTGCAACATCAACAGTAATAATGAAGTGAATTATGTAACTAGCTTGGAAGTCTGCTTATCAGCCTGTGGCCTTTTCACGTGGTGCTGCTCTTCCCTGGGGCATGTAAAATGCTGGATGCTTGGAAGCTTCTCCAGGTTTATCAGGACTGGATCCAGCTTTTCCAGGCACCAAGTTAAGACAGCAGACTGCTGAGCTAAGGGATTTGCTTAATCATTACTGTATTTTCTGCTCTCTAGTACTCTGGTTACAAAAGAGTTAACTCTGCTCAATCCCCAACCATAATCTTAAGATTTCATATAATAGGTTTCTATTATATGAATTGGGCTATTTGTCTGCAGCACATTCTGACTTGGCCTGAAGCTGCAAAAAAAACTTGTCCGCTGTGTCTCCACTACTGTCCTCTTCTCCCGTCTGAGGCAGAGGTCATATGATCTGTTTCTTCTGTTGGCCAAACAGTGACCCCACCACTGACACACCTATTGGTGATCACACAGCCAAGGGTCGGGAGACAACAGCCTCTCCTGAGCAGCATAGGGAAAAGGAGAGTTAGGATCTCCCCGATTGCTAGAACAAACTTGATGGGAGGGTAGAGCCGAGTGCTTCTCTTCCCAGCTTCCTGCTAGAGATGAACACAACTCAAGACCGATTAGCATGTGAATACTGTTGGCTGCAGCCCTAGTGACTCATGGAAAGCCTGACTCCATAGGCTTGGATGTTTTCCAGACAGCATTAAGTCTGCATCAATCTTCTTTAGCCCCTGGTAATCAAATGTTTTTGTTTTTTTCTTTAAATGACGGGAGTCATCCTGCAGAAAAGATACCACAGTCTCTGTGGCAAATGACTTGTGAATGTGAACGGAAGCTGTGTGCTTTCCTCATAACACTTAGGCCAAAATCTGCATCAGACTGTAAGGCTGCATTCTCACGGAACACGGACGTGGAATGCCTGTAACGGAGTCTCCCCCGCCCGGACAGCATCTGTAATTAGATGCTGGGAGCGGGGGAGCTGTACAGATGTGTGCCACGCAGTAATTCATTACAACGCAGCACATATCTGTACAGCTCCCTCACTCCAAGCATCTTATCACAGATGCTGCCCGGGCGGGGAAGAGTCCGTTACAGGCATTCCACGTCTGTGAGAATGCAGCCTTAGGCTATATTCACACGTTAAAGAGACCGGCCGGGTCACGGAGTGACCGGTCTCTAAAAAGATCATCCCGGCCGGTACTGCAGTCGGCTGCAGGGTTTTAATGCAGGCGCATCCATGCGAGCCCACATCAGAACTCCCTACAGCACACTATGGAGTGTATGGCCGGAGAGACTCACTCCATTGTGTGCACTGACAGGGTTTTCTGCAGCCGCTATTCAGTGAATAGTGGCCGCAGAAAACTGTTGTTTGTGGCGCCACTAGGGATCCCGGACGGAGTGTATATGCTACGGGCGGGATCCCATAGACGGAGAGGTAACGGATATTTACGTAATAATCATGGCCGTAGTACAACGGCTGTGATTTTACAAAAATATACGTTGTGTGAACAAAGCCTTACTCTGGATTTTGCCAGATCCACACATTTTGGTCTGGATTTGCTGCTATACAAAATCTGATGAAGGGTACACAGTTGTTTTTATATGAGACCTGAATTAAACTTTCATTTGCATGAATAGAACTGATTCTAAGTTGCATACATTTCCTAATGCAGCAAGCACATCCAATGCTTTAATGTAATAAGGCTGACTGGTCACTACTTCTAGGAAAGCAGTGATCTACATCTAACTAGAGATGAGCAAGTTTACAGTAATAGTGAAGCAAAGTGCATTGTTATCTCTGCAATCAACTCATCACCCTGCTGCCTTTTAACTCACTGCCGCTCCTCTCTGGGTGCTGGGAAAAGCTGGATCCAGTCCTGGGAAACTAGGGTAGAAGCGGCAGTGAGTTAAAAGGCATCTGGCATAACAAAGCGTTCAGCTATTGCTGTAAATTTGCTCATATCTAGTTGCAACCTAGCGCTTTTAAAAATATATACTCTAGCTGTACTTTTAAGAAAGCGAACAAGTTACCCATAGCAATCTGGTTGCTGCTAAATCCAAGGATTTCTAAATGATGTAGCTCTATTACTATGGGTAAGGGTCCATTTACACAGAAAGATTTGAAGCCAAAGACAGAAACAGACTATAAACAGAGATCAGGTCATAAAGGAAAACCTGAGATTTCTCCTCTTTTCAAATCCATTCCTGGCTTTGACTTCAAATCTTTGGCAGATAATCTTTCTGTGTAAATGGACCTTAAGTCCGCTAATTCAAAGTTCCCCTTGTGTTAGATCTTTTATAGAGAACATTCTAATGTTAAATCTGAGCAGAGCTATTTCCTCTGTTTGGCATTGTTGGGGGAGGCTGTTTGTATACTGTACATATGAAGTTTGTTGCAGCATTTATCTGCATACAGCTGCTTGGAGAAACCAAACTAATCAGGCCACCATCCATCACACACAATGGCCTTTTTATTTATCACCAAAGAAATGAATCAGACGGCCTCAATAACCATAATTGCCTCGCCCAGCAGGGTTCTGAGGATGGTATGCAGCCCGATTATGATGATGAATGCAGGCCGTGTTTCCTCCGCAGCGTTTCTAGTGCCTCAGAGTTTAATTGATAAAAGTTTATAACGTCGCCACCTTCACCCTAAACAAATATGAATAGAAACAGCAGTTGCGCTCAGCGGCAATCCCAGCATTCGCTTTAAAACCAAAACAACAATTATCATAATAAAACTTAATGAACTTTGCTTACTCCTGTTAATGGCTTTTAACTTAACTGTTCAGAACATCTGGCTTCTTGGTAAATTTCGCTTTCATTTGGCATTACAGCCTTTAACACCAAATCCCGTTACCCACCTTCCATAAAAAGCGCCGCCATACAAGGGTGAGGTTAGACATCGTCTTTATGTTTACTATCTAATGACATACTTATCTATCTTACTACCAAGTAGGATGGTTTCCAATTATGCCACTCAGATGTCCCCGCATCCTTCACGTCTATAAATGAGGCTCAGAATTTGTCACGTCCCTTGTAAAGCTAGAACAGGGCGCTGTTCGACAGGAGAAGGATGTGTAAGAGCTCCTATTAAAATGAATGATCCATATGTCGTGCTCAAATCAGCTGTATTCTTACCAGTGTCTGTGTCTATCGACATCGGTAGAAGTGGTTAAAGGCATATACAGGAAAACAAACAAGCCCATTACAGAAAAAAACATCTCTAGACCAATCCTGTGCAGCCAACTATCGACCTGGCTCCAATCTCCCCTTCATCTCTAAACTGGAACGTCTGGTCTACTCTTGCCTAACCCGCTATCTCTCCAATTACTCTCTTCTCGACCCTCTACAGTCTGGCTTCTGTTCCCTTAACTCAACTGAAACTGCTCTCACCAAGGTATCAAACGATCTACTGAAGGCCAAGTCACAAGGAAACTACTCCTTGCTGATTCTCCTGGATCTCTCAGCAGCGTTTGACACTGTGGACCACCAGATCCTCCTCTCCATGCTCAGCTCTCTTGGTCTTAAAGGGGTTATCCAGCGCTACAAAAACATGGCCACTTTTCCCCCTACTGTTGTCTCCAGTTCAGGTGCAGTTTGCAATTAAGCTCCATTTACTTAAATGGAACTGAGTTTCAAAACCACACCCAAACTGGAGACAACAGTAGGGGGAAAGTGGCCATGTTTTTGTAGTGCTGGATAACCCCTTTAAGGGCTGTGTTCCCTCCTGGTTTTCTTCCTGCCTCTCTGACCGCGCCTTTAGTGTATCCTTCTCAGGCTCTTAAGTCTTCTCCCTTACCTCTCTCTGTTGGGGTTGCCCAGGGATCTGTCCTGGGCCCCCTCCTCTTCTCCCTTTATACAGCCCCCAGGTTTGGCCTGCAATAAAATCTCTACGCTGATGACACCCAGTTATACACTTCTTCCCGTGACATCACCCCTGCATTCCTGCAAAATACTAGTGACTGTCTATCGGCTCTCTATAACACTATGACCTCTCTGTTTCTCAAACTTTATCTCTCTAAAACTGACCTTGTAATCCCTCCAACAAACCTAAACCCAACATCTCACTCTCAGTCTGTGGTACTAACATAAATCCTGTGCATCAAGCTTGATGTCTGGGGGGTTATGCTAGACTCTGATCTATCCTCCACTCCCTATATCCAAGCCCTTACACGCTCCTGTCATCTAAATCTCAAAAACATCTCTAGAATCCGCCCATTTCTCACCACTGACACAGCTCAGACTCTGACTGTCGCCCTAATCCACTCTCGTCTTGACTACTGTAACTCTCTACTAATCGGTCTTCCTTTCTCTAAGCTCTCCCCTCTCTAGTCTATCCTGAACGCAGCAGCCAGACTAGTCTTCCTCTCCAGCTGTTATACTGATGTCTCCCCCCTGTGCCAGTCACTGCACTGTTTACCCATTAAATACAGAATACAGTTCAAACTCCTCACCCATAAAGCTCTCCACAACTCTGCCCCTCCATACATCTCCTCCCTCATCTACACCTTTCATCCTTCCCGTGCTCTGCGATCTGCTAACGACCTTACACTAACATCTTCTATAATCAGAACCTCTCACTCCCGCCTCCAAGACTTCTCTTGTGCTGCACCAGTTCTCTGGAACTCCCTACCCAAAGAGCTCAGACTAATCTCCAACTCCCCAGTTTCAACTGTGCCCTGAAGACTCATCTCTTCTTGTGTGCTTATAACATTTCCTGATCTTGTCTCCCTCTCTGCTATCCCTTCTCTATAACTTCTTTGGTGCCATCTAAACTGTACTTTCTACCTGAGCTCAGAAAATGGCATGTGACTGGCCCGCCCAGTCAGCTATAGGCACTTTGAGACCTTACGTACAATGACTGGAACATTGACAAATAAAGCACTTGTTGCCTCTCGTGTCACTCCCAGTCATCCTAGTGTGTACTCTCTCGCAAGCAGGTCTCTAATTCTGGAATTTTATTTTCATTTATTGTTTAATTAAATATAACCTGTATTGTACTTAAAGGGGTTGTCTGGCGATAAAAAAATATTCACAGAATAACACACATTACAAAGTTATACAACTTTGTAATGTATGTTATGTCTGTGAATGGCCCCCTTCCCCGTGTCCCACCACCCCCACCCGTGTACCCGGAAGTGTGGTGCGCTATACTCACTTGTCACGTGCCGACCACGGTCTCCGATCGTCAGCAGTGACGTCTTCTTCGGGAGGCCGCCGGATCTTCCCGAGTGCCGGCCGCCCTCTGCAGCTACTTCCGAAGCTCAGCCGCGATTGGCTGAGCATAACTGTGCTCAGCCAATCGCGGCTGAGCAGCTGATGACGTGGCCGCGTCATCAGCTGCTCAGCCGCGATTGGCTGTGCACAGTTATGCTCAGCCAATCGCGGCTGAGCTTCGGATGACGCTGCAGAGGGTGGCCGACACTCGGGAAGATCCGCCGGCCTCCCGAAGAAGACGTCACTGCTGATGATCGGAGACCGTGGACGACACGAGATGCGGTGAGTATAATGCACCACACTTCCGGGTCTAGCGTGGGTGGGGGGAAACACGGGGAAGGGGGCCATTCACAGACATAACATATATTACAAAGTTGTATAACTTTGTAATGTGTGTTATTCTGTGAATAATTTTTTATCGCCGGACAACCCCTTTAAAGAAGATGGAGAAGACCGCACTTCCAAAAGAAGAATCTCTTTTAATCACACCAGTGCAACGTTTCAGCCTAATGTGTAGCCTTTCTCAAGCCGCTTGAGAAAGGCTACACATTGAGCTGAAACGTTGCACTGGTGTGATTAAAAGTAGATTCTTCTTTTGGAAGTGTGGTCTTCTCCATCTTCTTTGATACTACATCCGAACCTGGGTCTGGTTTGGTGAGACGTGCACCCATACCTTCTTATCTCTGGTGCTGCTGAAGATTATTTCTGTATTGTACTTATATATTTAAAAATAAAAAGCGCTGCGGAATCTGTTGGCGCTATACAAATAAATATTAATGGTTTAGGGGGTGGTCAGCTCCCAGAAAAGTTTGTGATGGGCTTGGGCTGATGGATCCACTGCCATGTCTATCCCAACAGATCCATGTTAGGTCTTGTACACAAATGCTTATGGTCATTGATCAAGTCGGCACAGTGTCAGTAAACGGAGATTAGCAAACCCAAAACACTCAGCCATTGAATCTTGCTGCCCAGAATAGATGGATACAGCCAAAAGGTCTCCTATAGATATTTCCATTTTTCCAGGCAGCAGGATTTAACAGCTGAGCTTTACTGTAAGTTGCTCATCTCTAGCAGTAACTATGCCATCCCCATGGCATACTAGTAAAAGGGTGGTGCACTTACTATCTACGGCTATTGTAGTCTATCACAGTCTATCACAGTCTAGACCCTCTAGTGTTGGAGACAGTTTTTTTTATTCCTTCGAAGAGTGGCTTTTTTTTTTTTTTTTTTTTGCAGGAGCAGTTGTAGTTTTGAATGGCATCTTTCATGTTACTATAAATGTATGTGGTACACCTGGGTGACAAAGATGCCTTTAGCAAAAGCTGCAGGCTGATAGCATAAGGAGGAAGTGGCCGCTACACAGGACAGAAGATGGCATGACATCTTGTCACTTGCACAGCCAGTGAGTAGCTGCATATGCTAGAAGTAGACTTAAGACAAGCTTCCGCACTGCTCAGCTCAACATGTAGGAATTAGAGATGATCGAACATCGGGAATTTTCAGCTTTGTTCGCCTAGGTACTATTCTCTATCCCTGTTTTCCAGGCGGTACTCGGGCTGTCTCTACCTTCCCCACGGAACGGGAAGGCATCGGGAATCAAATGACGAAGGTTCGAGTTCAAGCGAAGCTGAAAATTCCCGATGTTCGATAATCTCTAGTAGGAATCACTTCAGGCTGAGACAGGTCACTCTTCCAGCCAAAGGTTGGCTGAATGTGTGTTTCCTATGTGACATAAGCAGAAAGTGCTGTTAACCCATAGCTAAACATTATGTGGAGACTGTCAACCTTGAAAACTTCAATCATGCCAGACACAACTTATGGACAATAGTTGGTGTTTCTTGTATAAGGTTGCCACGTCATATATGTGCCCTCCCACCCCCTAAAAAAAGGGGGTATAAACACCCAAAAGGAGCCATTAAAGGGATACTGTAACACTCCTCTCCTCAACAGGCCTGTGAAAATTCCATCTCCATCATGTTTACCTAAAACGTACATTGGGACTTTAGGGATAATGTTCACAGTATTTCTGTCAGTCTTTTTTTTTTCAACCAAAATCAGCAGAACTGACAGGCCAACATTATAATGGAAAGATTTGCACAGTTTTGGTTTTCCAATCCTCTCCTGGTTTTGCGTGTGAACATAGCCTTAGTCTGTTTTTTCTGTTCATTTACTGAAAAAATTGTCCTTTTATTGTTCCTAGACAGTGTTATGAGGCTCTTTGTGTCCTTCATCCAACTCAGCTAGATGTCACACCACTCTGATGACTCTCTTCCCGTAGACATGCCCCAAAGTGCCGAGGAAATCCTGCGCCACTGCTGCGGTCTTCAGTGTCAATGTTAGTACAAGCACAAATGGGGCAAGATAAGAGAAGGTTACTTTAATGCTTCACCACTAGAGATGAGCGAATCGGGTTCGGGTTCGAGTTGATCAGAACCCGAATGTTCGGCATTTGATTAGCTGGGGCTGCTGAACTTGAATAAAGCTCTAAGGTTGTCTGGAAAACATGGATACAGCCAATGACTATATCCATGATTTCCACATAGCCTTAGGGCTTTATTCAAGTTCAGCAGCCACCGCTAATCAAATGCCGAAAGTTCGGGTTCGGATGGACTCGAGCATGCTCAAGGTTCACTCATCTCTATTCACCACGTCTTCACCAGATTTCCTTGAGGCCTCACATTGTCAAGTGTACGATATCCAGCCAGTGGGCCGAGATGGAGAGTGGACGAAAAGATAGATAGATACACCCTTCCCTCTAGGACACTGTCCGGGGATGATAAAAGGACTGTTCTTCAGAAAATGAATAGACTAACACCAGAATAAAAGCTACATTGCCACATATATTATATAGAACACAATAGTGCCTGTTGGACGTTTATCCCTGATATTAGAGATGAGCGAACCTCAAGCTCTGGTGTGTCCAAGCATTCGGCATTTTACACCGGGTGGCTGAAGAAGTTGGATGCAGCCCTAGGGGTGCTAGGAAAACATGGATACAGCCTATGGCTTTAGCTGTCAGGGCATGATGGGTTCGGTAGAGCCTTATGATAGACTCAGATGACAGCAAACACTGCCGCATCCTCATCTCCATTTGGATATACATGACAAGCAGAAGATCTCTAGGAATCCATTAAAAGATACTGAAGACCACATGACCATTTTAGAGACACCAGCGAGACTTTGGGTAAAGCAGAGTTTTTGTTTATTTTATGCATTAAGAGGGAAAACTGCATCAGAAGTAAAAACGCTACTGCTGAAAACATAAGTAATGACAGGGCTTTTTGCAAACTAAAGTTGCTTACTTTTAATATTTATTCGGGGAACTTTATTTTCCTCCCCCACCCTCCCACCCTGTTAAATAACACTTACCCCTATGCAAAAATGCCAACTGCATTACATGGTCATACAGTAAAAAGAATGGCAAAAAGAAAAAAAAAAAAAAAAGTCTACGATAAAGCAAATCTATAACCAGGTACATTCATGTGCAAAAGACAGATTAAGAAATGTTTTTTTTCTTATTTTTCTATAAAAATAATAAAAGTAACAATACAAAATGGGGGAACATTACACTTGGAATAATACTAGTAATAAAAAAAGATGTTCACCTCAATCTTAGTACATTGGTCAATCTTCATATTTTGGTACATTTTTTTATGTGCTCTGACGTCTTAAAGCGACAGCTTGCACATTTTACCATTAGAACAGCCTGCCCTTTTTCATAGGGGAATAAGTGATAAACAGCAATGCCTGTAGAGGGTAGGCTTGTCCTTTTTTCTGGAAACAGCACCACCCTTGTCCACAGGTTGTGTCTGGTATTGCAGCACTGCTTTACGTGAATAAAGCTACCCTGTAATACCACACATAGTCAATAGACAAACGGTAAACTGTTTTTGGAAGTAAAAGGATCATGTTTTTTCCCCCCTAATCATTGACAGCCCTTTTAAATGTCACCTTAAAAAAAAAAAACAACTGGTAAAGGATCTTTAGGCACTGTCACTTAAAAAAAAAAAAAAACTTTTGACAGGTTTCTAGGACATGTTTTAAATCAGTCAGGGTCTGGGCGTTCACACCCCCACCTATCATTACACAGAGCAAGAAGTGGTGCTCGGTTAGGAACTTTTCAGTCTTGCCACAGGAGATGGAGATCAAGCAAGCAAGTGAATCGCTTAGCCGAGCGCTAGGTAGGGGTCTGGACACCCATCAACACTGGGACATGCCAAAAGTCTGATACCCATCTCCACTACTGTTAATACTCCTCCCTTCTGTGGTTTTTACAGTCACCAGTCAAGGGGGTATATTAATCGAATGTAGTGTTATAAAGACTGGACATAATGTACTGGACTAGTGTTTATTAGGCAAATAATCCCCAACCATAATATACTCTGTGCTGCCATAAGCAAGTAGCCCCTTTAAAAAAACAATATGTTACACACCCCTCTCCTCTATGGAACACAGCAGGTTGAGAAGCAGGCCTTGGTGGAACTCCTAGCAAGACTTTAAAGCTGACCCTCAAAGCGAATCAGTCATAGAAAGTGCATATGTAGTTGCTAGAAATTACACTAAATGGGCCTTTAGGGGTCAAATTTGACTATGATCTAAACTAGTCTGGGGAGAGCCCACATATCACTTGCCTTTGTGAGGGTGAACTACATTGGTGAGGGTGAACAACATTGGTAAGGCTTCATTCACATCTACATCACAGATCCTGTCAAAAACAAAGGACAGAATACTGAAATTTACGACGGAAACTTGGCAAACCCAACTAAAGTCAATGGGGTTGGTTGCTTGTCGTCATGTAAAGGTGTAATGATGAGCAAATTTGCTGAATGCTCACCATTTGACTCCCGGCAGCTGGAGAAGTTGGATGCAGCTGTATCCAAGTGTTCCTGGCAGTCCTAAGACTGTATCCAACTCCTTGAGCCACCAGAAGTCGAATGCCGAGCGTTTAGGTTCGGACTAACCCGAACATTCGGCAAGTTCACTTATAAGTAGATCTGAATGAACAAAGACTAAGCAGAAGGCCGATGAGGTTAATCATAGCATTAAAGGGGGAGATTTATCAAACTGGTTTAAAGTAGAATTGTCTTAGTTGCCTCTAGCTACCAATCAGATTCCACCTTTAATTTTTCAAAAAATCTGTGAGGAATGAAAAGTAGAATCTGATTGGTTGGTAGGGGCAACTAAGGGTCCATTTACACAGGAAGATTATTTGACAGATTATCTGCCAAAGATTCGAAGCCAAAGCCAGGAATGGATTTGAAAAGAGGAGAAATCTCAGGCTTTCCCTTATGACCTGATCTCTGTTTATAGTCTGTTTCAGGCTTTGGCTTCAAATCTTTAGCAGATAATCTTTCTGTGTAAATGGACCCTAAGACAATTTTACTTTATACTAGTTTGATAAATCTCCCCTAAATGATGTTTGAGGCTACTAACATTTTTTTATAAGGATTTTGGATGGCTTTTTATGTAGCATGCTATAAACCCCGAGTTGTCAGCAAATACAGACAATTTTATTGTGAAAAACTATATATGAATTAAGCCTTAGGCTGGCTTCTGGAATCTCATCCCCAGTAGTTCTACTGGACCAAACTGGAGTAAGGCTATGTTGTTCTAACGGTCGTGATTAGTACAGAACTTACGTTGTGCTGAAGGCTGAGGGAATCCCGGTCAGAGTGCATACCAAGTGTATACACTCCGGCCAGGATTCCCTAGCTGCGCAGTAGTAAACAGATACGTCAGTTTTCTGCAGCCGCTATTCATTGAATAGCGGCCGCAGAAAACTCTGTCAGTGAACACAATGGAGCGTGCAGCTCCGGCCAGTATCATACAGCATCTGAACATAGCCTAACTTTGGGACCTATGGTAATTTAGGTTTGGTTCAGCAGAAGTGCATGGTGTGAGGCTCCCAATCCACTGGTAATATTTGTAATACATCCAAAAAGTAGCCATGCCTCTCCAATAACTCATTTAGCTGGCAGTAATCTCCTTCGTCCTCAACATGGCAGAGTGTTCCTGTGTTCTCTATGGGGAACAGAGGGTTAAGCCGCAGCCAGACAGCTGTGACTGTGGTTTCTCTCCAAGAACAAAGGGGTGGTTTTTATCATGACCGAACCCTCTCCACCAACATCATCTGTCATTGGACTGTCGGGAGAGCCTAATACGCCAGAGTATGTGGTACGGCCGACAAAAGTATCTTAGCTTAAGGCCAGTTTTGCACAAGTAGAATATGGTCACATCTTTGTTTCTGTCATATGGCCGCAAGTCACAGCCAGACCATGGATCTAATAAGCCAGACTGACAGCACCACAGTGATCATGCAGTCAGCCTGGGTTTCCAGACCAGCCGTCGGGCCACTACTTGTGAGCTTAATACAAATTGGCCTTATGCTAGCTTCTTTTTGACGTGAAGGATAACATTCTGTGAGGTGCTTGTTTCTACAGGCTTTGGTTTTTAGCCATGCTACAATCTAGTAGGAATGCCAATTACAGTAATACATACATGCAATGTAGAGTGTACAAAATTGTGCAATTGTACATTTTGTGAATAAAAGTGTAAAAAAAAAAAAAAAAAACACAGCAGTTAAGCCATTACCAAATCATAGCAGTATCTGCATGGACCATAATATTTCCTAACTTTAGTTTGATTGAAAGATGACTCATTGACACAATATAAAAAATATAGAAATGTGCCATTGGAGACAAAACTGTTCTTTTACTAACCTCCTATGGTCCCTTTTTATACCTAGGCATAAAAAAAATACTTACCTAGCAGTCTACACCAGCCCTCAGTGGGACCCTGAGACCTTATATTTCTGATATCCTGGCTGGTGCAGGATATCAATGTATGCCATTAGTACTATAAAAGCAAGTCACAAGTCAGAGCTTCTTAGGGGTGTGGGTATCTAGCTGTGCCACCCTCTCGCTTCAGCATCTCCTATTAAACAACTGCTATTCAACCCACTGCTTAGCAAACAGGGCTGGGGAAAAAATGTATTCATCAATGAGTCTGGTGGACTCCTAAGATTACAAAAAAACATCTTCCAGAAACAGCACCACTGTAGTCCTCAGTTTGTGTGTGGTACTGCATCTCAGTTCCACTGAAGTGAATCGAGCCACGTTGTGATATCACGTATAACCCGAGGACAGCTGTGGCACTGTTTTGGATGAAAGCCAGAGTATGTTTTTTTTTTTGTTTGTTTGTTTTTTTAATTCACGGATAATCCTTTTAATGATCACTTAGCAGAAATGCTAACATATCCCTTTCATTTTTTGTTTCACAATTCCCTTCCTTTCCTAAAGATGTGCAACCATCTAATGTTTATGGAGGTGTCCTTATTGTCCCTTGATGGCAGCTGTCAGAGGATTAAAGGGTCAGGCATGCTGGATATCAACATACGCCATAATTTGTTCCCACAGAATACAATTCGCCAGCAGAGATGTTTGGCATACTATACTAAAAGACCATACTAAAAAAATTTCAATGGGACAGGTTGAGTTGGTTTCACTGTCATCTTTAGAGGTGGCAGGAAAAAAAGATGGTGACAAAAATATTAAATCTAAAATCACTAAGTTTGCAATTTACATTCCTTATTTTTGTTGTTGTTATCATGCTGTAAAACAAAGCTGAACCAGAAATCCAGGTCCAGTCTCCTGAAGCTTTTTAGTCTTGTGCTGGTTGAAAAAAAAAAAAAAAAAAGACTTAAAGGGGTTAGCCAGCGCTACAAAAACATGGCCACTTTTCTCCAGAGACAGCCCCACTCTTGTCTTCAGCTTGCGCCAGGTTTTGCTGCTCAGTTCCATTGAAGTGAATGGAGCTTAAAGGGGTTATCCAGTGCTACAAAAACAAGGCCACTTTCTTTCAGAGACAACACAACTCTTGTCTCCAGTTCAGTTGCGGTTCGCAATTAAGCTCCATTCACTTCAATGGAACTGAGCAGCAAAACCCCACCCAAGCTGGAGACAAGAGTGGGGCTGTCTCTGGAAGAAAGTGGCCATGTTTTTGTAGTGCTGGATAACCCTTTTAATTGCAAACCGCACCTGAACTGGAGACAAGAGTCGTGTTGTCTCTGAAAGAAAGTGGCCATGTTTTTGTAGCACTGGATAACCCCTTTAACACATGAATTCCTTGCCAGTACAGAGTCACGGCTCAATGTGTCTGTCAATCAAATGACTGCCTTCTTTGTAAGGGCACAGATGGAAAAATGGACTTCCTGTGTTTAGACTCTTTGAAACACTTCCTGTCTAAATGCAGGAAGTGCCATGTTTCCCATGATAACTAAAAATAAAAAAATGAATGTAAAATTGCAAACTTGCTTTGTATCACATCTACTGCTCATTTAGATTTTGAAAGTTATAACAGGTACACTTAAAATTTTTTTGCAAAAATGACCCTGTAAGACTCCCCCTCCCCCCCTTCAAAAAAAAAAAACAAAAAAAAAAACTAAGCTAGTGGGCACAAATACACCCAATAAACTACCCTTTAAAGTATTGATCCAGAGGACTGGAAAATAGCTCAAAATGATGTTCCTCCTCTTCCTGCTACTGCCAGAAATCAGAAACCCTGTTTCCAAAAAGTAATGGAACAACTTATGGGCCCAAAGGCCTTAGCTGTGGAGTCACTATTATGCCTATAATAGAAAGATTTGCAGATGACATCATCCAAAAGAAACCTCGGCAGGGTAAGGGGTTCCCTTTACGAGTGCTATAACTGCCAACCCATTCAACTTTTTGTAACACAATTCAACAAAGTAGAATTTGCAAATGCCACCATGCTCCTCCCAGAATATGGTAGGCAGATAAGTGCTATAATTTGTTGTGAAACTAGTGCCAAAAAAACCCCATAAACTAAAATAAAAATAAACATCCCAATAAATTGACGTAAAATTAGTTTACGTCCAGCTGAAATATCTTCATGCTAAACAGCTCTTCTAAACATTTACATTTTTCTGGACATAAAAAAATCAGGTTTTGATTACTTACATAAAATAAAAGAAAAATATATAATTAACAATCTAAGAATTCATGTACGAAAAAAGTGCATACCACTATTCATTGGTCAAGATGTAGTGTTGCCTCATAAAGCTAAAAGAGAAAATGAAAAATTGCATTATTCTAAAAAAAAAAAAAAAAAAAAAGTACGGCCCCATTTCCCAAAAACTTTCAAACTGGTCTTGTCGTCTATAGCTGCCAAAGCTGAAAGGTGATAGGTCGCTATGGGCATCAAGACCTGGTCTACTGTTAAAATTTTTTGATAAATGAGGTCTATTTTTTTTATTTGTAGTAATTCTGTACTACCTTGCCTTGTGTATTACATCTCTATTTAAAATCACTGTGTCAGTGGTTCAGGTTTTTGTGTTTTTATATCATAAAACTATAGTTTTTGTTTTTCGCCTTTGCTTGTGTGTGTTGTTCACAATTACATCTGCTAGGTCTAGAAGCAGTTTTGCAAGCAAACCCCCATTTTTTTTTTTTTAATCAAGCATGCTACAATAATAAAAACTATAGAAGTAACTTTTTTTTCACATATTCAGCTTTACTAAAACCAATTAATCCGATATGTATTGTCATTCTACAGCAAGATAAGAACTCTTGTTTGATGATTGACCTCACTGAGGCTATAATGCTGGTCCGGTTGTTGGTCTCTTGTTTAAAATGACCCTTCACGGTTTTTTTAATAAAAAAAAAAAAAAAAGTTAATTACTCGAAACACGTTCATTTTCTGTATTATTGCACTATTAGCTTTACCTTCTATTACTTTCTAACTACATCCAATTGCCCAAACTTTTTCAATATTTAAAACCTATGAAATAAATAAACCATTGTTGATGGTACAGTGTGACCAGGGAAGTGAGAAGAGTAACTTTATTTTTTTAATTTTTTTTTTTCTTATTTATGATATGCTCGTTCATCCTTTGTTCCTTTTTGAGCGCATTCTCAAAACGTCGGCTGTGTGGCATTGTCCAACATAATGTATATGAATGTATGTATATAAAAATAATACATACATAGAAAAAATAAATGGATGGATTGAATTTTTTTGTTGTTTTTTTTTTTTTCTTTGCAAATGTGAAATGAGAACTGCTTTTACATACAGACTTTTTTTTTCTCTTTTCCCCCAGACATTCGTCAAACTTCTTTTGTGGTCATACAAACATAGTTTGTAATTCAGAGGCTATAGAAAGTCCTGTACAAAGTCTGATGAACATAGTGCCCAAAAATGAAGTCTGTGTGTTGTAATGAAGGAAAACAAAAAAACAAAAAGAAGCAAGACATCTAAGCGTTTCCACTTGCAGAATACGAAAACTGGGGAAAGTGCGGCCTTCTTTCATTATCAACAAATTCCAGATTTTCATCTGCAAAAAAAAAAAAAAAAAAAATCCAACATTTAATATGCATACTAATATCTAAATAAACTTAAATACAAAAATATTACAGATTTTTTTTTATATTACTATGTAAATAAAGAGTAAATAAAGAGTATTTATGGCAGTGGGTCTCTCTGCTCAGATCCACTGTGATCAGGTGACATAGCTGGGGGGAGAAAGAACTCGGCAGAGGAGTGATCAACTCCCTGGCCGCTCACTATTTTTGACAATGTAGCCTCAAAGACCTACATTGTCGGAATTAGCTGATCAGGATTTACAGCTCCGGCTATAACTCCTGATCACAGCCGGTCTGAACAGTGATACTCTCTGCGATCAATACTAAGCAGTGTAGGCTGCAAATGCAGCACTGGGGTGAGATACAACATTGCAGCCTCTATTGCTCTCCATTATCTCTGTAGCACACCTTCAGAAGCAGCAGCAGCATGGAAGACATTATAGAACAGTACTAAGCAGTGTAAGATGTGATTGCAGCACTGTGGAAGGAGGCTGGAGAGGAGCCTGTTGAGTGCAGAAATATGCATTTTCTCTGATAAGATATTACAAAGTTGTTTTTGTATTTAAATTTTTTTGTAAGGAAGGCACAATGATAATTGACTGTATAAATAGATTTTTAACTTCTGCGCACAATATGAAATTTCTGCTTAAGTTGAAGGGGAATTGAAGTGCAAAGTGTTAACTGAGCAGCAGCAAAGTTGCAATGGCAAACTCTCTTCCCTTAACATAAAAAAAATTTGCCCTTAGAACTTCATCATTCTCCACACTAGAAGTTGTGGGGTTACATGAGGGAAATGACACTAAACACGTGTTCCGACAGGCTGCATACTGTTCTTCGGAGTGGGTGGCATCCATAGTCTCTACATCTAACAAGTTTATCCTGTGAAACCTTATGCCACTTCTTGAAGTCTTGCATCTGGCCTCTGGGTCTTAATAACTTTTGATCAAGGGCTGAATTTCCTGAATGACTGGAGTGTGTCAGAAGCAGAGGGACATGGGTGTGAGTTGGCAACGTTTTCATTAGTAGGGCACTAGCCACCTACACAGTCTGCACCATAAAAGCTGGAACCAACTGCTCCAGGACCCCTGGGGTCATCCATGTCTAGCCCTATACAGACTCCTGGTTCTCTATGGTAATGGGGTGTACATGAAAGTCTAAGTGCCCTTCAATCACACAAGAAAGCCCTGACATTTCCACTTGTCCCAGTCAGATGGCTTAATGGGATTGTCACCCTCAGTAAACCATGTCATGGAAATTTAGCCAACTGTGCACCTGATCTGCATAGTCTGCAGTAGTGAAAGTCTCAGAGTGGTCAGTCTCACAGACTACAAAAGGGCCGGACAGTTATAGACATGCAGAGAATGTTTGTTTTCACTTCAAATTGCCTTCAAATTGATAAGGGAAAATAGAAGTAACATCACCAGTTATCAATCTGATTATATATAATATACATATCCATCTATACATAGGATTAGGGATGGTCCGAACAGAGTTTGGTTCGGGTTCGTACGAACCCGAACCCTCGGTAATGATTCCCGCTGTCTGCCCGCTCCATGGAGCTGGCGGATCCAGTGGGAGGACCGCCTGGAAAACTGGGATACAGCCATAGCCATAGGCTGTATCCCAGTTTTCCAGGGGTTACTCCCGCTGGGTCCGCCCGCCCCACGGAGCGGGCAGACAGCGGGAATCTGCTGACGAGCGTTCGCGTTCATACGAACCCAAACCTTAACAGGTTCGGACCATCCCTATATAGGATCCTTATAGGATTATAGGTCAAAATATAAAAAAAAAAAAAACCTCCTGGACTCATTCATGCTGCAAACTTTGTGACTACTTTCTGAAGGCAGACCACAGTGACATATTGGTCCATAGGCATGTGACATCCATGGTCGCTTCTGAAAGACAATGGCCAGCTCTCTCTCGGTCATCAGTAACGCAGTCCGGTCAGAACGTGCAGCGTAATATAAATGGAGATGAGGAGGGCTGTATTCGACTGTCACTCTGTTTACCCAGAGCAGACTGGACCCCCATTCTCATTATACAGGGGGGGCCCACCAAAAAAAAAACTCTGACTACAATAGGACACATTTACACACATACTAGATTTACACTAGTACTAGATTTATGGAGGCGGGGGGAGGGGATGTTGATCCATGGATTTATTTAGGAAGGAAATCTGAATCAACACAGTAGGGTTATCAATTATGTAACCTATGGGGGTATCAAAACTGGGGTCTCTTACGCCTGTGTTAAAACCCTCTACGTAAATTCCAGCGCATTGGAACTGCTGTTCTTCCCTACTGGCATCAATTTCAGGGTTAAAAAAATTACACCTGCCTGCAAGTGTTAATTTGTGCATGATAAATTCGGCATGTACAACGGTCATGCAACTTCCGCGCGCAGTCACTCCTACCAGTCTGCCCCCTCTGCGGCATGAACAATTACACCAAAATGGGGATAACACAGCAAATGTAGCCTTGTCAAAAACAATTTAATGCTTGTTTTAGGATATTATTACGGTCCTCCATTTCCAGTCCAGTGACTGCTGTTACAACCAGTAAAATGTATATTCCTTCCTCAGAAGTTTCGCCATCTGATGTAATAACTGCTCAAGGCCTGCTGGTGGCACTGTTGCAATCTTTGAAGTGGTTTTTGAAACTTTTTCATAAATGACATCAACAGTGGTGGGTCATAAAAGGTTACTTAAAAGGTTCTTTTTTTTTTTTTTTTTTTAATTCATGACAAGGGGATTTCTCTCCAAGATTTCCCTTTGCGGCAATCGGTTGCCGGCTGAACGTTCCCTATTATATTTGTAAATTTGAAGGCAGCTATCTTTACTACTCTAATACAGAAGTACATTTAGGAATTTTATTCCTTATACACAATGCATAGTTCACTTACCTTGGTCAGGAGGGGTTATAGTGATCATCTGCGCTGTAAATTCTTCATCAAAATACCTTGTATCCGTCTCGGATGTAACCTGTGGCTTAAAGGGTGGAACAAGCTGAAAACAAAAACCACAAAGCGTGAGTGGGCAGGGAAATGGACTGGAGCTCTGCGGACTACAAACAGTCCTAATCCAGTTTTCTCTCTATGGTCTATTAGCGTGGCCTATCTGTATATGTAAATGATGGTCAATGGAGCCCCAACTGCTTCAAAAGAGAAAAACACTAGTTCCTTCGGTCTTCGCTTGTTCTCACTTGGGATGTATTGTGCAATTGGTCTTCGACAGGAAGGACTTCTAGGAACATGTCTGAGCTACTTTAACCAAAAAAAAAAAAACCTCACCATTATACATACATGGCTGTGCATGACTACTGTGATTGTGGTTAACAACTGCAGACATGCAAAGACAGATTTTTTTTTTTTTTTTTTTTACTGACAGTGACACAGCTGCCCGTTTTTCTTAAAGGGGTACTCCGGTGAAAACAGTTTTCTTTGGAATCAACTGGTATTAGAAAGTTATATAAGTTTGTAAATGACTTCTATGTAAAAATCTCAAACCTTCCCATACTTAGCAGCTGCTGTGTGTCCTGCAGGAAGTGGTGTTTTCTTTTCGGTCTGACACAGTGCTCTCTGCTGACATCTTTGTCCAAGACAGGAACTGTATAGAGCACCAGCAAATCCCTGTAGAAAACCTCTTCTGCTCTGGAGAGTTCCCATCTTAAACAGAGATGTCAGCGGAGAGCACGGTGTCAGAATGAAAATAATACACCACTTCCTGCAAGACATACAGCAGCTGATAAGTACTGGAACACTTGAGATTTTTAAAGTAGCAGTAAATTACAAATCTATATAATTTTTTATAGCCAGTTGATTTGAAAGAAAAAAATTTTCGCCGGAGTACCCCTTTAACTACAAAAGGTAGAAATCTCCTATACCTAAAAAACAAGCAGCTGTGTCACTTTCTCTCAGTGTCAGTAAAAAAACATCTGCCTTTGCATGTTTGCGGTTGAGCACTTCAAAACATCTCCCATCCGCAATACCAGATTCCTTTACTATTAGAACGCATACTAATCAGCTTAGCCTTAGGATGCGTTCACACCTACAGGATCTGCAGCTGATAATCTGCAGCAGATTTCAGTTAAATAACTGAACACAGCATCAAATCTGATGCTGTGTTCAGTTATTTAACTGAAATCTGCTGCAGAAAATCAGCTGCAGATTGTGTAGGTGTGAACACACCATTAAAGGGGCTATCCAACGCTACAAAAACATGGCCACTTTTCCCTCTCTCTCGTCTCCAGTTCAGGTGTGGTTTGCAATTAAAGGGAACCTGTCACCCCACCCAATCTGGAGAAAAGAGAGAGGGGGAAAAGTGCCCATGTTTTTGTAGCGCTGAAAACCCCCTTTAAGATCTAGTTAATTTGGGACTAACAGCTATTTCAATGGACAAACCTGGCAGTAAGTGTTCTGTTTCCCTGCAACAGCGCCACCACAGGGGAAATGAAGGATTACATGCTCGAGTCCAATCATTTGGTATTTGAATACTGGTGGCTGAAGAAGCTGGATAGAGCCCTAGGGTGTCCTGGAAAACATGGATACACCCTATGGCTGTATCCATGTTTTCCAGGCAGCCTTGGGGCTGTATCCAGCTTCT
This sequence comes from Dendropsophus ebraccatus, assembly GCF_027789765.1. NCBI lineage: Eukaryota > Metazoa > Chordata > Amphibia > Anura > Hylidae > Dendropsophus > Dendropsophus ebraccatus. Next base: position 41,407,524 of record NC_091466.1, read on the forward strand.
TCAGCCACTGGTAATCAAGTGCCGAGTGATGGGACTCTAGCATGCTCAACTCTAGTCTCCACTTCGGAACAGAATCCACTATTAAAAAAGTGATAACTGTTGGATCAGTGGGGGGTCTCAGTGCTCACAGAACAGGGGTCTGGTGTGCCCTGTCTGAATTAAGTGGTGGTTGAGTAAACAAGTTGCTGCTGCATTAAGACTACAGGCCTGTACACACATGCAATGTACTTGACTGCAGTGCACATGTTCGACTAATGCTCCAATCAAATGGGGGACACAGGTCCCCTGTTCTAGCAATTGGTGTGGGTCCCGACAGAACCTCAATGATCTAGCAGTTATCACCTATAGCAGGAATGGGCAACCTTCGGCCATCCAGCTGTTGCAAAACTACAATTCCCATCATGCCTGGACAGCCAAAGCGTCAGCTTTGGCTGTCCAGGCATGATGGGAATTGTAGTTTTTCAACAGCTGGAGGGCCGTAGGTTCCCTATCTCCATAATAATTTTCTACACCAGAGAACCCTTTTGGGAAATATCTAACAAAATTTGATGGTAAAAAGGTCCTACTTCCGTGGCTGGGGGGGTTACTTATACTTTTATTTCTATATAAACCCATGGAAGAGTATATCTGCCCCCAATTCCCACCATATTCCCTGTTCTAAAATCTGTCTATAGCAGGGCAGCTCGTAGCATCTCTGCAGGTGTATCCAATGCCCGCTAAGTGATTAAAACTCTACACGTGCCAGAGATTTCGCTTATTGAGAAAAAAAAAAAAACATTGCATAAAGTCCTTATCATTTCAAAGGGCATCTATTCAGCGCCGAACCACAAACCTGATGTGAACAGCGCAGTACTTTAGAACGCAGTTATTTATAGACACAACAGCTTGCCACACACTCCAGCGACCCCCTCCTCCTCCCTCTAAGGCCTCTCATTGCTGACTGGCAGGACTATGGTTTGCATTGTATCATAAATTTGGGACATTCTGCACCATCTTGGTTTCTGGAATCCAGTGTGCACAAGCTGCATGGTCTCCACAGACTGTGCCAGGACGCCCCACCCCCTTGCCAAGCATGTGTGTGCCAACACAGCTGCCATTAGCAGCAACAGCTGTGCTATTCAGCACTCTGGAGTGGGGGAGCTGTTTATGGTGAGGGGGGAGTGCAGTGCAGATGATGTACAAACTATTCAGGGAGATGGATAATACATAGGTGATTTGTTTTTTTTTTTAACATTTTCCTGCAAATCATATTACATATAGTCCAAGAAAGGAGCACAGATCCCGTGCATGTATCGATACTTACTTTTTTCTCATATACATCTTGCCATACAATTCCAGCAAAAAATTTGTGTTGCATGATTTCCTTAGCATCGTCTGGTCCACCGCCTAACCTGTACACGTGGAGAGGAAGGCAGCGTAAGTGAGAAGGATTATGTTAAAAAAAAAAAAAAAATAGCTAATTAATTTCTTCACACCTAATGGATTACAGCGGAAATCTCAGAGTTTTGCAGCGAGATCCGTAACAATCCAAAGTCCTGTCAGTTCCTATGTGAATACATACTTGCAGCGGATCTTTCAGACCGCTGCTAGTATGTAAATCACCCGCCCCCTTAACCCACACACTGCCTGCACTTACATCACCAGTCTTCAATCTGGTTTGCTGCATGGGGGCCCAGCTTCATGCTCTCCCTCCCAGCCAATCAGTGGCTGCGGCTGGGCAACGCACTGATTGGCTGGGTGGGAGAGTAGGAAGCCAGGACCCTGTGCAGCAAACCAGATTGAAGACGGGTAATATATGTGTGGCAGCGTGTGGGTTAAGGGGGCGGGTGATTTACATACTGGCAGCGGTCTGAAAGATCCGCTGCAAGTATGTATCAACATAGGAACTGACAGGACTAACGGATCTTGCTGAAAAACTCGCAGCGAGATTTCCGGTGCCATCCATTAGGTGTGAAGCTGCCCTTAAAGGAGTTTTCGCATCATGGATGTTTATAGCATCTAATAAATGCTTGATAGCTGAGAGGCAAACCTCTGGGATTCTAGAGAGCCCCATTTGGCATCACATCAAAGTCAATGGCCAAGAAAAGCTGAGCAAACTAGGTTACAGGACCCCCATTCTCCAGTCTGGTGAGGGTCTTATTAAAGTGGTATTCCCATCATAGACATCCACAGGATATTCCATTAATGAGTATAACTTTAATAAATCCAATTCTAGGGTACATTATTTAAAGGGGCTGTCCAGTCACACGCAACAAGGCACCCCCCATTGAGTGGGGTTCAGGCAGCATGAAACTGATGGTCCAAAAGCATATGATTTTTCCTAGGACCAGTGCCACTTCACGGCCATATCTAGTACACCCATATGCACAGGAGCTGCAATACCAGACACAGCCCATACACAAAAGTGGCGCTGTTTTAGAGGAAAGTTGGGGCAGATTTGTTTTTTAACGTTATGGACAATCCCATTTTACTCTTTCAACTCCACAATGTTCCCATATAGATTCTAAATTTAGCTCATTGCCTTGGCTTTTTATTAATTTTTTTTCGCTTGTAAAGCATATGATGCTATATAGAGACACATCAAAGCATATAAGAGACAAATATCAGAGAGGTGTTCACTTTCTTACCTTTGTTTTGGGTCTTTCTTCAGTAATCCTGAGAGCAGCGATTTTGCTTCAGGTAATAAAGTGCGAGGGAATCTAATTTCCTCCATAAGGATGAGTTCAAAGAGTTTCTCGTGGTCCTGGTTATAAAAGGGGAGTCGACCACACATCATTTCGTACATGACTACACCCAAACCCCACCAGTCCACTGCTCGGCCATAGTCATTATCTTCTAGTACCTGTTGGAGGAGTATGTAATGTGTTACTACAATTCCCATGTGCTCTAGTCATTATGTTTTACAATCTTAAGGAAGACAAAAGATGTAAAGATTTCCCAACAATCACTCCAAATCATCCTACTGGGAAAAGTCTCAAAACAAAAAAGTGAACTTGCACTGAGCAACCAATCTGATTCCCAATCTTAATTTTTAGCAGCGATTTTGAAAAAAAGAGCAGCAATCTGATTGGTTGGTAAGAAGAACTTATGATAAGTATTCCATAGTTTCAACTGACGTCTGTCTTGTCACCCCTTCTGTCCCCCAACACTACATTCTCCATTGAGTTACCAGACATGAAGATCATAAGTGACCTTTAAAAATAGTTGGGTCAGTAGTATGATCTCCATTCCTATGGCAATCTTAAGGAGTATCTGTCCCAGGACTGACCCTTTAATTTTAGAAGCTCTTATAAAAGAGAAGCTACGTCTGCACCCATTAACCCACAGCTTCCCACTACCATACTAGTTATGCAACTATGTAAACACTTAACAGCTCCAGCTGCTCGTTCTCATTCAGGCAATAAGGATTACGTCAGTGGCCAGCTAGTACTATAGTTGGAGGGAGATTTCCCTTTTGAGGTCATATGCTCATTTTAAGAAAGATTCCCAGGCAAAATTATTCAGACGAAGTTCAATTAATCATTGCATATTATCGCTCTAATTTTTCATGGGACAAAATATACAAAAATTAGAATGAAAAAACGCAATAGGTTACTAGAAGGTGAACCAGGCACCCTCCGCTCTGTTTGAGTCTCCCAGTGATTTCAATGGGGTTCATTACTTGAGTTGAGCCCAAGTTGGTTGACTCAAGATTTTTAGTGCTCGCTCAACACTATTAAAGATACATTACAAAAAAAAGGTCAGCATGCCGCACAAATAGTGGATAAAATCACAAGGCCCCTCCAAAATAAGGCAAGCCCCCACACTCCTTACCCAAATCTTTGGATTAAAAGGAATCTGAAAAAACTTTTACCTTCACACCTTTTGTATTTTTACTTATTTTAATTATTGGCTTCCACCAAGGAGTCACAGGCCAAGGTTGGCCTCCCCAAATCTGAGACAGCCCAAGTTACTTAAAGGGAACCAATCAGCCCAATTGCGCTGATATGGTTCCCTGAACCGCTGTATACAGCTCCTGCAGCAGCCGCAGCAAGTACCAGCTGCTTTTTTTTTTGTTATACAGCTCCTGCTGCAGCTGTTGCCGGTACGTGCCAAGGCTGCTGCAGGAGCTGTATACAGAGGTTCAGGGAACCATATCAGCCGGACTGGTTCCCTTTAAGGGTGTGAAATCTGAAGTCCACGCAAGTTCCCCCCTAGACCTCACTAGTAAGATTGTATTAACAAACATGTAGATAGACGGACATTGCGGCTAATAGAGCTCAACAGGGATCCCTGAAAACAGATCTGCGAAGATCAGCTGATCTCCATATTGCATAAAAAAAAGGTCTTCATTACAGAGACACACACTACAAAATCAGAACAATTTTCCTCTGTATGAAGATATTCACATGCATCGCTATACCACAAAACCAACAGTAACAACCACAAGAGATTTTTGCAATGGACAAAATGAATTTCTGACCAATCACCCTGTAACATACACATAGCAACTATGTCTTCTGCTTATTTGTTTAATTAGAGGTGTGTGCATACATGCACCTTAAAAGGGGTCATCTGGGTAACAAAAACAATATATTCTAAACAACACCCCTTCCCAATACATCTTGCACCCTTTCCCTGTTTTTTTCCTCATCCTTATCCGCTCTGGATGTCTAAAATCCTATCTAACCACGCTCTGGTCCCTCTTCCCCCCCTCCCTTTGTATTCACAGGACATGTAATCTCTCTGGGGGCTGGGTTAGCTGTCTATTGACTTTGTAACATGACCCCCAGGAGACATTATCTGCATCATCTCCATGATCTCCATGCACCTGTGCTGCTTTCATAGACTTACATGTGTCCCTAAGGGTCTTATTCCACAGGCCAAGCAGGGCCCGATCAACGATGTAAACGAGCGCCGATCTGCTAGATCTGCGCTCGTTTACTGGGCCTATACCACGGCCTGACAATCGTTATCGAGGGCTGCAGGGACATCGTTACCGATGTCCTTGCATTATACATTACTTCTCCTCCGCTCCGTCTTCCTCCCCGAGTCCCACAGCGGTCGCGGCCAGTGATTGGCTGAGCAGTCTGACAGCTCGGTCAGGCCTCACCGAAGCTGATGCTGTGCCGCGGGACCCGGGGAGGAAGACGGAGCGGAGGAGAAGCCCTGCTAGGTAATATAAGATGCTTCTCAACGATTCCACGAAGCGATGCGCGGTGGGTGACCGATGATTTTAGGTTTGCACCTAAATAAACGATCAGCCAATGACATGATCATTGGCTGATCGTTTGCTCTATTCCTCCGAGCGATAATCGGACGAATTGGCCGAATATCGCTCCGTGGAATAGACCCCCTAGTCTAGGTTTCTTTAATATGAAATGTTATAGTTCTATCTCTGCTTGCGGTCAGTAAATGCAGGCATATGTACATATTGTAAGTGTTATGGATGTTCTTAAGAGTCTGGATGGAACTAGAATGTTTTCATTCACTGTCAGAAAGCAGAGATCTAAACGTACACCCCCACCCCTTGGTAAACAGATGCCCATTATGCAGCACATAGCTATACCATGCGCACATCAGCATCAGCTGGTATGGAATACATATTAAGGTGATGTGATGCAAAATCAGTGGGGGGGGGAGGAGGAGGAGTCCTGTATTTACTGTGCAATAGTAATGACAGCAGTGGGCAGGAAAGAAAGCTAAGGGGATGAATACGCAAATGGGCCAATCAGGGAGATGCATGATGGGAAACGTAGTTTCCTATCTTGGTTATAGATCAGCTTTTAGAAAAACTTGTAATTCAGGAATGGCAGAAGCTAGAAAGATAGGAGATGACTCAAAATACTCAGGAGGACTTAGTGAGTAAGACCAGCTAGCAGTTAATTTTTTCGCTCTTAGGTAGATAACCCCTTTAAGGGAACGGCTCATCTTCTATAATATAGCACAAGAGCATGGCTTTTTTAAGCACCTCTCAGTGGATCCCCTCTGGTTCACTTAAAAGGTTTTATACACTGCATTTGGCTCTTTGCGTTTCCCACATGTTCATAGCACGCTGCTGCCAGTCTCTACTGATAAGTGTTTAAAAAAAAAAAAAAAAAAAGGATTATGGCCCATTAATTGTATTACAAGATTGTTAATGGCTCCTAAATTCACATTACTGTAGTAAACACCACTAATGATCGCCCGTTCTGTCGGAGATTGCACTTCCATCTCACCAATATATCTTTTCAATGGATCCCTTGATGGAGTTAAACAGTGAGTAAAAAAAAAAAAAAGACTAAATTAGGAAAAATGATGAATGGGAATAACATGGGAAATAGCATTTAATACACAGGATCCCTTTAATGCTGGTTTTGTTTAGAGGGCACATTGAACTTTACACTGAGGTTGGGGGGGGACGGAGACGCTAGTGATCTGAGGTCCCGCAGTAAGGATGCAAAAGCCAAAAGCTGGCAGGTATTAGGTTACTCCACTAAGGTCTATTTACAGCAGCTATTGCCGTATGATTCACAGCGAACGACAGCTGGCGCTGCAGCTGCCCCATATATGTACAAGGCTAGCACAGCTGCCGGTCTGCCAGGAGCCAGCCTCATCCTTTACCAGAAAGCTCAGGAGTTCATGATCTCCTGAAGACTGTGCTGGTTTATAGTTGCATTTATTAGGGATAGCGCAATAGCTCAAACGCACGTAAACAATGACCATGCACTGAGCATAATATAGGTTTCTGGAAAAGCTGGGTAGGAACCACAGAGGTTTACACCTGGCACTCCACCTAAAACATCAAGGTCAATTTTGTCAAGTTACATACCCCAACTGTCATAATACAAAACCAGACTTATTTGCCATTCAGGAGTCTTGGAATGCTGGGTGGCAAGACCTGCTGGAGCCCTTAATCGTCGTCGCTCAACTTTCACCATATAAAAGCAAACAGTTGAATTAGATTTGTATAGGAGAAGTTTTTTGCTTCCTGACAGGTGACCAGCATCAGCCAATCATACAGATATACTCAAGGTAGCACACTGTAGAAGAAGGGCATGCAGCCAACCGAGAGAGTCTGTGTTATGTGGACACACAAAGCAAGCTTCCTGGTCTATTCTGTACTGCTTCTTTCTAGTGAAGACAATGTCTGGGGATCTAAATAGAGTTCTAGAGAGAGTGGAGAACAACCAAATAGTGTATCGGTCAAAGCTTATAAGGTTTGTATAACAACCAATATGAACTAATCCTAACCAGGAAGAACACTCATGCTAAGTTCACAGCATTATTCGGTGTACATAGAGAGGAGGTGGCATAGTATAAAAAAGGGGCATCCTCTATGCCATCCCTGAGGTTAGGCCTTCTATCCTTCTTTGCTAACATTGAGGTTCCCTGTTCAGGCTTCTTGCCATAGGCTGTAACAGATCACCGTAGACGAAAAACAGTGATGGTATCCAAAATCCATTTTGGCGTAAAATGTACACATGGAAGTGTGACTACGTCCTCAATAGGGGCATCCAAAAATGCTTTGTGCACGCTATAGTCTTGTGTTATCAATCATTTCCATCACCCAATACCATTCTGCTGTTTCCTTTAATGCAGTAAGACAATGAGCCAGACTCAACAGATGTGTGACCACAGGTTCAGCCGGCTAGATACAAATGCTGGACGGGGCAGGTCAAGTGGAAGCACAATATATTTTGCACTTCACAATCTCCACACGTGCAGATGGTTACTTCAGTTCAATGACCAAAAAGTCAGCTTACATATGCCAGCTCCTATACTGAACATGGAGAAATGTATCATCAGGATTGTGGCAAAAATATCTGATTGTCAAGTCTTAGAATAAAGCGCCTGGCACCAGATCCGGGCAGAAGCTTGAGAATGTTCAGCCACTCTCCATTGAGGTCTGTGGATGATATCTAGAGGCTCAATCCCCATACACTAGAACCGAGAGTGACCTGCACATATAGGCAACTTGCTTTGTGGAACTGGGCACCCCCATTCCCACCCATTTTCTGATTCAAAGCAACCCCTTTCCCCATTAATATCAATTGACAGGATTGACATTTTTCATATACTGTATTAGGATTCTTGATGGGAGATTCCCTTTTTTGAGTACCCATCGCTTGTGGTCTCAAAGAGTGTCCCGGTCTCTGGAGGTCCTGTCCTGTAACTATTCAAATGTAATTCTTCAGTTCCCCTGTGGTGGTGCTGCAGGGAAATTGATCACTTACTACCAGGTTACCGCAGAAATAAAATTACAACCGATCACTGGGAGTAACAGAAAGGGGACATTTTGTGAGAGGTCTTTTGTCAAATGACTTTTTAAGGGGAGACGGTCAAGAGTGGAAGACTTCTTTAAAATTAATGTCCACCTGGAACATACATTATATATATATATTATATATATTTATTAAGAGCATAATTTGTTCCGGGACCGTGCTTGTAATCCAGATCTACTCTTAAACCAAAGCAAAATTTCCTATAAGAAATCACTAAAATGCAGACAATTTGTTCTACACACCCCCAAAAAATTATTTATTATTCTGAATAACATTTAGAACAAATGAACCAAACATTCAGAAACAGCAGAATATGTGCTATTATAAGTTACTGTACAGTAATGGAGAGGATGGGAAACACAAGGGCTGACAGAGACTGCAGGGAGCATAAAGGAATGAGCAGGGTATATGTGGGCACATACATGCAGCACCCTCTGTCCGGGGAGAGAGGGGTTACAGCTATGGAGATATTACCTCCACAGTCCTGTCCCCTGATGTAAGCCCCAGCCTGAAGTGGATCTGCTATGATTTGGAAGGTGAGGGAGACTTCCTGGGTCAGAGTACAGTGCTGTAGACCCCGCTGTGCAGACCATGCCCCTCTCCCACTCGCGCTCCCACCCAGTACTGGGAGCTCTTAAACCAAAGCAATGCTCTTAAACCAAGGTACCACTGTATAGGTGTGCGTGTGTGTGTAAAATGTTTAAATTATTATAATTTATTATTATTTTTTCCCCAGAAAATAAAAAGCAGCACCCAGTTTGTTTGTAGACGTGAGCACAGTGGAGTACCAATCTGCAGAAAAAAACTTTGATGTGATATGATGTTAAAAAATCCCTTTGCTAGGTTTTTGAACCAATGATAAAATGTCAAGGCAAAATTTTGTAACTTTTATACTTTAGTAAATGATCAGTGATGACATGTAAATTGACCTTTAGGCAACCTCCTACTAGCATTGAGCTGAGGACACAGGAAGCCACCAAGGCCTGCCATGACACAAAGCACAGTTTTCTTTATTTCTCGCTGCCACTAAATTTAAAAAGGGTAAAACCTATTAACCCTTCCTTATCCAAACATCTGGTTTTAGCTCAATGCCAACAACAATGACTGCATCTACCATCAGCTGACAAGTAGTTACGGGCGGCGGGCTCCATAAATAACCGAGCACACAATACACTGAGGCCCTGAGATGTGACTTTTGCCCCTTTTTTGAAAAAGAAGAAATATCACACGTCTCATTCTTTCCCACACAGGAGAAGGGAATCTGAGAGCGTGCACGTTTTATGTCCTTCTGGTGGTGGTGAAGGGGAGAGACAAAGAAGGTCACTTGTCTTCTGTACTCTAATCGCTTACAGGATGTCCTCCTTGTATCATCCTTGTATCATTACCCTAGATCCAGGAGGCTTTAGCCCCCCCCCCATTTAATTAGCCATAGCAAAGCTTCAAATAGCATTACACAGCCTGCTCTTCCTTGTTCATAAAGAGAATTCTAGAATTTCAGTGAAGACCGACACTTTAGGATTCATTGCCTCAAGTTAAAGGTGGCTGTGCATATATTGGACAGTTGTCTCAACCTGTTGCAAAACTACAACTCATCTTGATGGGAGTAGTGGTTCTGCAACAGCTGGAGAGCCGCAGGTTGGTGATCACTACTAAACAGAGCATATAGGCACGATATACCTATTATGTATATACCCCCTCAACCCCTCTATAGATGAATATACATCTACTGTAACAGTGCAGAGAATCTAATGCTCTAGTGTTCATCCCACCATTATAAACTAAGAATCAATGAACCAATCATAACCCCCGTAATGCCCATGGTGAGCTCCAGAACATATATACAGACCCAGTGCCAAATGGAACAACACGCCTCTATCAACAGCAGACAGTCTAATGCACCAGAGAGTCATATGCTAAACACGGCTGACCATCAATCCACAAGGAACAGCTCCCGACAGCTGTACCACGGAATTTACAAGAGACAGCACAACAGCTGTACCCACTATAATCACGGATACATCAAAGCGGACAGATCGCGGGCACTGCTGCTCATGCAACAGATTCCAGACACGACCAATACAACAAAAAAATCCTAACAACCAGGCAGCAACTGCATAAACATGAAAGCTGGATCCACGGCGCAAAAAGCATGTCAAAAATCTCATTTCTATCAGCAGCCTGGCATGCCTTGGGGGGTATAACGGTGACATCTCTTCACACCGCCACAGGCCTCTGCACAAATGGTTAAAATTTTCCAGTCGTCATTCTCCTCAATGTTTTTTTCCAAGTTACGGGTTAAGCCTTTACTTACTACGGTAGCTGTGTAGCTATCCTATCCTTGCGGTTAGAGAAATCAACTCTGCATACAGTAACTCCCTGGTGAGCTTGTGCTTATAAACAGCAGCCAGTCTGAATAAGCAGAGCTGCAGTGTAAGGCTATGTTCATACTACGTAAAACTACATCGTATGCGCATCGTATGCGCTCGGGCCAGGGTCACATGCGGCGCTGGAAAAAACTGACATGTCAGTTTTCTGCGGCCGGAATTCAGTGAATTCTGGCCGCAGAAAGCCCTGTCAGTTCACACAGTGAAGCAAGCGGCTCCGGACGCTTGCTTCACTGTGCGCTATGGGAAGCTCTAATGCTGCAGCGCGCTGATGCGCCCACATCAGAGCTCCGCGGCGGGAAAGATTACCCAGCCGGCACTTAAGTACCGGCCAGGATGATCTGTGCAGAACATACGTTGTGCAGAATCTTACGTTGTGTGAACATAGCCTAAAGCAGGTTAGAGCACGGTAGAGCGGCTGAAGTAGTTGGATGCAACAGCCACCATTAATCAAATGCTGAGCATTTAGGTTTAGATGAACCAGAGCGTGCTTGGTGTTCACTTAGCTCTATTTTACATCTATCTAAAGGGGTATTCTCTTCTCATCTAATATAGTTATACGTTTAAGACCAATGATCAGTTATATATTTTTGCAAATACATTCAATTAGCCAACTTGCCTCCTGCTCCTGATATGCTGCTCTTTCCCTCCCATTGTTGACAGCTCTATTACAGACCACCGCTTCAGCTGAAAAAGCAGTGGTCTACATAAATCATGTAAATTATACAGAATATATACCTACACACACGCTATAAATTGGTGTGGACCGTAACCCAGACAACGAGCCGTGTAAGGGCCATATTACACAGAGCGATGATTGGCCGAATCGGTCAGGTTTTGCTCCGTGTAATAGAGACAACGATCAGCCGATGAAACGATTATCAGCTTATCGTTTCTTTAGGCTGAGACCTAAAATTATCAACCGCCTACCATGCATCACTACGAGTAATAGCGATGTGCAGCCGACGATTGCCCAAACAGTTAATACTTCACTTGTCCACACTCCCGGTCTTCTCCTGCGCTCTGTATGTGTCTTGTCACTGTGCTGCAGCTTCAGAGCGGCCTGTCCGAGCTGACAGGCCCCTTAGCCAATCACTGTCTGGGACCACCGCGGGTAGTCAACTCAGACTCTGAAGCTGCAGCACGTGGTGGCAGGATGCATACAGAGCGCAGGAGTAGACTGGGAGCATGGACAGGTGAAGTATTTACTGTTTGGGCAAGGGCTGCATGGACATCACTAACTATGTCTGTGCAGCCCTTGCTAAACAATTATCAGGCAGTGTAATAGGCCCAGTAAACGAGCGCCAATCTAGCAGATTGGTTGTTATTTTAGAACATTGATCGGGCCTAATAGGACCCTAAGAACAGCATATCAGGGGAAAAAGACAAGGTTGCTAAATAAATGTATTTGCAAAAATATTTAACTTTATGAATCCTACAAGTACAATGTAGCCATGGTTAACATGGTGATCAAGCCAACACAGGCTACATCTGTATTAACTACAGATAGAGACTGGATATGGGGAGCCACTGGGCAAAAGTAGTTTTTTCCTCCAAAATGGAATACAAAGTATAGAGAAATTCAGCAATTCCTGTATCTGACAATGCAGCACAATAGAGTCCGTTCTGTCGGCATTTAATTACCGGTGGCTCAAGTAAATAAAATCTGTATACCTGCACTCCACCCTTAATCCTTGTACCCCGGTGCTCGTAGGTAAAGTAATATCCAAAAGTAGAAAAGTCTCGGCACTCACGTCTTGCTGCAATTCCGTATTTATTTTTATGAACATAGGACGCTGCACGCATTCCAACCTGGCGGTCTTTTTCAACAGCATACATGCTGTCGAAAAAGACCGTCAGGTCGGAACACGTGCAGCTTCCTATGTTCATATAAATAAATACGGCAAGACGTGAGTGCCGAGACTTTTCTACTTTCGGTGGCTGAAGTATTTAAATGCAGCCTCAGGTAGTCCAGGAAAACATGAAAACATATGGCTACATCCATGTTTTCAAGGCAGCCTTCGGGGTGCATCCAACTTCCCAGCCGCTGGTAATCAAATACCAAACATTTGGACTCTAGCATGCTCAAGTTGCACTTTTTTTCGAATTAGCAACCATAGAGTATATTTTCACACGTCAGATAGGATGCATATATACGAGATGATCCAGGAGAATTTTTCTGGCAAGCGCTTGTCACAAATTTACAGTAATAGGTAGCATGCATTCTCAGTGAATACAATTCTACACAAAGATGTCAATGGGATTGTGGAAATCGTATTCACATGTAGGCAACTGTCAAATCAATTGAGCCCTTTACAACATGTGAGGGACAGACATTTGTCCATTATGGTTTTATATGTTTGGGTCTTGTACAGTAGTTTACGCTTTGATGAATAACCACTTACTCAGGCTCAAAATGCGTGTCCTCAATGTAGATGACCATGTTTTTACTCCTGTGACGTATCATATATAAATACTTAGAAATAAAAGCTGGATTGGTTTGAATTGCTTTCCCTATAAGCCTTCTCTCTCTTCTTTATTGGGATGCCTGGGAGGGAGGGAGGGAGCCAGGTGCCTAGGAGGCATCTTCTGGCTTCTCAGAGAAGATGAAAGTGGAAATGTTACTTTCTCCTCTGCGGCCAGCTCTCCACGCCAGGGGCCCCTCCTTAAACCTGGCGGAGAAGAGAGAGAAGCAAGACCAAGCATGGGTGTTCACCTCTGCACATTTGCAAAGGTGAACAAAGTTGAGCTACTGAAAAACAACAGCAGGTGGCATTATACTATTATTATTCCCGGAATATTAGATTATAATTATAAACAACTGGAAGCCATGCATCTTATTTGGCATGCATACAGTCTATAAAAAAGTACAGTGGTTTATAAAGATTTTTTGTTAATGGGCTCTGCATAAAAAGTAACAAAAACACACAAAAAAAAAATGCCATAGCACAGCAGCACCATGCAATACAGTTCCCTTTTTGCACCATGTTATGGACCGAGAAGAAAAAGCCCTAGGAGTCAAGGAGTAAGAGCGTGACTATCACAGTAGAAGCCGTAGCTGCTGCTATAGGGCCCCGGGCATCAGGGGGCCCTGCATTGCTGCCATCAGGACAGAGTGAGTTCACAGGGCCTGCAGCTCCAGCCTGCCTGTATAGAATATTCTCTGCCACTAACTGTATTCCTGCCTGTCATGCCGCTCATACAGGTAGGAGAGAGAGGAGAGGCCCCCTCCCCTGCACCCCAGGTGCATATGTGTCTGTATATGTGCATCTTTCATGTATATGTATATGTTCATATGTGTGTATGGATCTGTATATGTACATATGTGTATGTGTCTGTATATGTGCATGTGTGTATCTGTCATGTGTCTGTATATGTACGTATGTGTGTCTGTACTGTATATGTGCATATGTTTGTAACTATGTCATGTGCCTATTTGTGTGTATGTGTTAGTACTGTTGATGTGTATATGTAATGGGCATCTCCGCTCCTGTCCGCATGTCCACAACATACACTGCTGTGCTGCAACTATAGGAAATGACCATCGGTCAGGATAGACTCTATACTGTCTGTGCTGTCTGACCATTTTCTGTGGGAGCAGCATGTCAGCTGATGTGGAAAAACTGCCAACAGCGGAGAGTAGACGACCCAGGAACCAGAAAGTGCGGCAGGGGGGCCCCAACCAAAAGTTTGCTACGGGGCCCAGTAATTTCTAGTTACGCCCCTGTCTGAATCAGAGCGTGCATCAATTGATTAGCAGTGGCTAAAGTAGTTGGATGCAGCCCTAGGGAGTCCTGTAAAACATGGATACGGCCTATGATTATATAGATGTTTTCCAGGCTTCATCCAACTTCTGCAGCCATCGGTAATCAAATGCCACATGCTCAGGTTTGGACGGACCAAAGCATGCTCTCCTCTTTATCAAGGAGTCTCAAAATGAAATTCACTGCAGTACCTGGCCAAATATCTGCTGAACCACTACCACCACCCTATGACACTACGGGGTGAATCACATTTAGATTAAACAATAAAACAATAGACCTACTTCAGGAGCGAGGTATTCTGGGGTACCACAGAACGTCTTCATCGTCGCCCCATCCTTTATACCTTCTTTGCACAGGCCAAAATCTGTAATTTTTATGTGTCCATCTTTGTCCAGCATAAGATTTTCCAACTACAAAAAAATATATGTATATATTAATAATAATTTAATACTAATACAGAAGTTTTTGGGTCAATGTGAATTCCGCACACAATAATAATAAATAGTGAGGTCACAGGCAGATGTTCCACTCTCCTCCGTTCACCTCACATCTGTCTGGTGCTTTACCTCAGATAACCCAGGCACCGAGTGCAGAGGTTTCCAGCACACAATAAAAACATTTCGCGTCTCCTCGTCTCATTGTCCGTCCGGGGAAGGCAGAGGGGGTGTATTTATAGAATGGGGCAGGTAAGCGGAGCAGTTCCATTGGGATTTTCAACACAGATAAATTTTTACCTTATTCTGTTTTGTAAACATTCAGGCCGCACCAGTACAAAATATTGGCGTAAAATCCTGCGACCGGTGCCAAGAAAGCAACGAAGGAAAGGTCAGTCTTAAAGACACAAGGACTTACTATGCTACGATATACTATTCACTGCTAAGTGGGGAGGGAGTAAAATTTAGTCATACAGACGCCCGGTATAAAACAACAAGGTTATCAAGGTTTACAAAAACATGGCCACTTTATTCCAAAAACAGCACCTCTCTTGTCCTCAGTTTGGGTGTGGGTTTTGCAGGTCAGTTCCACTGAAGTGAATAAAGCTGAACTGTAATGCCACACACAACCTGAGGACAGGGGTGGCGCTGTTTTCTCAAAAAAGTTGCTTTGTTTTTAATTCTGGGTGACAGCTTTAGTCATATATTCTGGCTATAACAGAAATATAGTCACTAGTATATAGAAGTTTTCAGTCAGCTCTCTCAGACACTTAGATTACTAAATAATTTGGTAGATTTATCTCCACAATCCTATTTCTACAACTAAGCAGACTGTTCAGGATTCTAGGAAAGAGCGACCTTGTTTATTATTGCGTATGATCTCTAAAGGTCTATGTCTGCTGTGTAGTTGAATACCATCTATTGTTCCCTATAGCAGCTAGGTAAAGTGGCAGGGGTCTGGGATTTTATTGATGCCTATCGTCATGTCATTTTTCTGGCTTTCCACTTGGTAATCTTACGGAATTACACTTACAGCTCAATTCTCTTCAGCATTAATCAGGGGTTCCCTGAATAGCCCATCAGTATCTGATCAATAAGGGTCCAACACAGCCACTATAAAATGTAAGTAACAGAAATAGATCAGCGATCTCAGGGATCTCCCTGAGATCAGCGATCTGTTCCTCTTATAAGCAACTAAGTGTGTCTCCTGCAAGAACACTGTTTTTCTTATGGCTCTACTAGGCATTGCTCCTACCTAGCCAGAATCCTGCTCCACACTGATGAGAGGCAAAACCCGAAACAGCTGTATGTGGATGGATACCTGGCCTTGGTTTATCCCTTGTCATTACATTGACTTATAGGGCCACTTAATATGGTGGTTTAGGTGGCTTCCTTGCAGGAGCCACCCCTTGGCTGGGTCCTTCACGGAGGGATATCTGGCTAGTCCTGTGTTTCGAGACTCTTCAATGAGGATCTACAGGCTCTTCTTTTGCACTATAAAATGTACAGAGCTGTCAGCCTCGGCGTATGCAGGTGGTGTGTTTCTGATAATTTGTGACCCCCTATGATTAGATGATGACGACCTATCCTGAGCCTAAGCCATGAACTACAATGTCCAAAAAAGACCCTTTAAAGCTGAAGTGCACTACAATGGGATTAGCAACTTGAAATCTAAAAAAAATAAATAAAAAAATATGATGCAGTAGAACACACACTTTTTTTAGTCCCACAAAATAAAAGTCCCGTATATGTTGCGGTAATAGGCTGAACACACAAGCCACAAGTAGGCTACATTTGATTCATTAATCTCAATAGGATATGGAGAGAGAGGAGCGGCTGCACATCACACCTATGGCTGATACTAATGCTGCTAAGCCTGTTTTAAAAAAACAACTTCAGGATGTTGGAATATGAATTGATCAAGCCATATCGCCCCGTGTACCAACGTCCCGGTCTCCTGGTTCACAAAGGTCCCTACGCTAACTCCACACTGCCACCCCCGCAAAGCGTGCACAGAAAGGCCCTGCAACCCCCATGTCACAGGACCAAACCCAAAGTGCCCCCACAAAAGTCCCAGCCAGCACCACCGGCGGGGAAGGCTGCCCCAAACAACACAAGTATGGATATGGTATTACACTCACCAAAACTGCTGCAGACAGAATGGGAAAAACATGGAGGTACTGTCATGTGAGCACAGGTATATGCTCTGCTGACTTAGGTCACATGGGTCTTTTAAAGGGGAGTGCCAGCTGCCCAGAAAGGGGAGAAAAATGCAAAATCCGACATGGAAAGAGAGGAGCGGCTGCACATCACACCTATGGCTGATACTAATGCTGCTAAGCCTATATTAAAAATCCAACTTCAGGATGTTGGAATATGAATTGATCAAGCCATATCGCCTCGTGTACCAACGTGTATCAGAGACCTGCACGTTGGTACATGGGGCAGTGTGGCTAGATCAATTTACACACAAACTTCTAAAGTTTTTTTTTTTTTTTTTAAATATGCAGCCCAGAGGCATTAGTGTCAGCCATAGGTGTGAGGTGCAGCGCTTCTTTCTCTCCTGGACCGTATTTATTTATTTCTTTTCTAAGTGCTTTTGCACTCCTCCTGGCAAGACCCACATGACCGCAATTAGCAGGAGACACCTGAGTGCACAGGTTTTAATCCCTCCTGTCTTTCCCATTCTGTCTGCAGCAGCTATGGCGAGTGTAATACCCTATCCAGGCTTGTGCTGTTTGAGGGCGACCTCCTCCGCCGGTGGTGTCGGCTGGGTGTTTTTGGGGGGCCTTTTTGGGTCTGGTCCTGCGACATGGGGGTTGCAGGGCCGTTCCATGGCCTCCCTTCCCTGCCTGTGCACGCCTGGCGGGGGTGGTGGTCACTGACCGACACAGTGTGGACTTAGTGTAGGGACCCATGTGTATCAGAGACCTGCACGTTGGTACATGGGGCAGTGTGGCTTGATCAATTTACACACAAACTTCTGATGCTTTTTTTTTTATATGCAGCCGAGAGGCATTAGTGTCAGCCATAGGTGTGAGGTGCAACGCTTCTTTCTCTCCTGGACCGTATTAATCTCAATAGGCCTACGGCAAATACATTGCATTATACGTCAGCGTACTTTTTCACCAATATGTCAACATACTGACTGAACTCAGTGTGGGACCCCACCTAACAAGTAATGTCGCCCTGTCACATTTTTTCCTGCAAGGGCCCAATCTCATCTGTCTGCTGTTTGGAGAAATGCAACAACCCCCTTTTGACTTGATAGCAACAGTACATGCCTGTAGTATAACCTATGGTATGATCCCCGACTGTAGATGCTTGTAAAGCATTACTGGCAAGTTTTGTTACTAGGTTGTAAAAATGTGTTATAAAAGAAAACAAAAAACAGCACCACATCTGTCCACAGGTTGCGTGAAGTACTGCAGCTCCGGTCCATTCACTTTGACACAGATACACTACAATTCCATTCACAACCCATTGGCAGGCGGGTCACTGTTCTTGGTAGACGGCAGCTATGTTTTTCTAATTCCAAACAGCCCCTTTAAAAGCAACCTGGATGTTAACATGGAGGAAATACCTTTAAATCTCTGTAAACTACATTTTTCTCCGAGTGAAGATAATCTAATGCAGAAACTATCTCTGCGCCATAAAACCGCGCTCTGTCTTCAGAAAATATACGTTCTCTCGATAGATGGAAGAATAGCTGAAAATAGAAGAAGCATACAAGAGTTAGGATTGGCAAGGCCAACTGAGAATGTAGATTCAGAAATCACCTAATGTATTAAAAAAAAAAATAAATGAAGAGGGGCAAACACAGACTCAATTAATCATCATTAGAAAGGGATGGATCAGCGCTATGGAGGCGGGGCAGTGCTCCTAACGGTCTTACCAGACTGTGGAGCAAATGACTAACAGCACCATAACCCTTCCGAGGATGAAGGGAAGTGTCATACCTTCATCCTCTGCCTCTCCTCCACAATAGGGGATTATCAGTAGGTTACATTCCTTTTAAATTCAGTGGGCTGCCAATGCAATGCTGGCATGTACTGGATCCACCAGAGTGAGAGAGGTTCATAACCACTCGATATTCTTACCGTTTCCCTTTCAGGATCCAAATCTATTAGCTCAGAATTCTCCCACTAAAAAATAAGGAAAACATAGCTGCTTTCTTCCAGATACAGCATCACTCTTGTCCCCAGTTTGTGCATAGTAGAGCAGAGTTGTTACACCACAGACAACCTGAGTACAGGTGTGGTGCCGGTTTTGCAAGAAAGCAGCTGTGTTTTCCGGATGCTGAATAACTCCCTTTAACCATGTCTATTTGTTTGGGCTCTATTACATGGGCCGACTACAGCCCAATCATTTTAGTATATAAGTACCGATCTGCTAGAACGGTGTTCATTTACTGGACCTATCGTTCGCAATGTCCATGCAACCCTTGCCCAAACACCTGATACCTTACTTCGCTCCACTCCCGGTCTTTTCTCCTGTGCTCCACAGCTTCCCAGTCCCGGCGGCTGCAGCGTCTGAGCGTCCAGTCAGCGGACAGACCGCTCAGACGCTGTTGCCGCCGGTACTTGGAAGCTGCGGAGCAAGGTATCAGGTGTTTGAGCAATCGTCAACCATCAGCCGTGCATCGCTATTACAGGTAGCATAGCGTGGTCAAAGCCCGATGATTTTAGGTCGAAACCTAAATCAACAATCAGCCGATTATCGCTTTATCGGCTGATCGTTGTTTCTATTACACTGAGAGATAATAATCGACCCGATTCGGCCAATTATCGCTCCATGTAATAGGGCCCTTAGGCTGCAGTCCTTTACTATATAGATCCACATAATTTTATACAGTATGGAACCAGCTGCATAAAGAAAATCTTTGGCTAACCCCATTCTTCAGAGTAATCACAAGTTTGTTACATTGCATCAGTACCCTCCAGGATGAATTGCACTTGGCCTTTACAAACATTCTTAAAAGCTACTTCACAAAGGAACACCTCAGTATTTACCTCTCCTCCGTTTGCATATTCCATGACAAAACATAAGCGATCATGCGTCTGAAAGGAATATTTTAATGCCTGAAAAAAAGAAAGAAATAATAAAAAAAAATTGGTAAAACTTTAAATAACATAACAGCAATCATTTCAGAATAATCATTTACTGCACCTTTATGCAATTTTGTCATACATTATAGCGTTGTAACTACTTTGGATTTTTATCACCAGAATTTCAGTTAGGGATTTTTTTAATGTGTTCTCTTAAAGATCATATACAAGAATGCAATAGTTACAAAGTATAAAAATAGAACAACAACAGAACCCAAGGGGAAAATCTTATGTGACAAACACTTAATTTGCTCTTTTCTCTATTCTTCCTGTTAAAGGAGAAGTCTAGCAAAAATTTGTATTAAAGTAATGTATTGTCCCCCAAAGGTTTAACAAATCACCAATATACACTTATTACGGGAAATGCACATAAAGTACTTTTTTCCCTGCACTTACTACTGCATCAAGGCTTCACTTCCTAGGTAAAATGGTGATGTCACGACCTGACTCCCAGAGCTGTGCGGGCTGTGGCTGCTGGAGAGGATGATGGCAGAGGGATGCTCAGTGTCCGTCCAGTGCCCTGTGTCCCTCAGTATCCCTCTGCCATCATCCTCTCCAGCAGCCACAGCCCGCACAGCTCTGGGAGTCGGGTCGTGACATCACCATTTTATCCAGGAAGTGAAACCTTGATGCAGTAGTATGTGCAGGGAAAAAAGCAAGTTATGTGCATTTCCTGTAATAAGTGTACATTGATAATTTGTTTAACTTCTGGGGGACAATACACTACTTTAATAAAAACTTTTGCCAGACTTCTCCTTTAACATCTCTGTATCCCAACCTTAGGGCCGTACACATTACGAAATCGGTGCTGAATTTCTGTGCAAACCCCCCTGCCACCCACCAGCAGAGAGCGGAGGCACACAAGCCCTCCCATTCAAAAAAAAAAAAAAGAAGGATTCGGAATTCTGTTGTGTGAATGGGCCCTTATGAAAACTACCATTAAGCACACTGAAACTTTCAGTCCTTCCAGAGTTTGGTGGAAGACCATCACAACCTCCATCGTGGTGGTTTCTAACATGGCAATTTTTTTGAAAAACGACCACTGCAGTTTTTGTGGCAAAGCAAGACGTGGATTCAAATGGAATAGAAAATATAAAGGGAGGACTTGTGCTTCTCTTTCCTGTTGGATCCACTTCTGGTTTTAGAACAACCGCAGTAGCAGTGCCATGTGTGAAACCAACATCACCCTCATCCTTTAGACATGGTATGAGGTGTGGGGTTTATCTATATCAGTCATGTCAAACTCTGGCCCGCGGGCCAAATCTGGCTCGTGGAGCCATTATTGATTATATGAGATTACTGGGGAGGGTTGCCTACTATATGAGACTGCTGGGGAGGGCTGGCTACTATATGAGACTATTGGGGATGACTGGCTACAATATGAGATTACTGGGGAGGGTTGGCTACTATATGAGATTACTGGGGAGGGTTGGCTACTATATGAGATTACTGGGGAGGGTTGGCTACTATATGAGATTACTGGGGAGGGTTGGATACTATATGAGATTACTGGGGAGGGTTGGATACTATATGAGATTACTGGGGAGGGTTGGCTACTATATGAGATCACTAGGGAGGGTTGGCTACTATACGAGATTACTGGGGAGGGTTGGCTACTATATAAGAGACTATAAGGAGGGCTGGCTACTATATAAGAGACTATGGGGAGGGCTGGCTACTATATAAAGAGACTATGGGGGAGGGCTGGCTACTATATGAGACTAGGGGGAGGGTTGGCTACTATATAAGACTATTGGGGAGGGCTGGCTACTATATGGGACACTTGGGGGGGGGGCTGGCTAATATTTGGGGAAATTTTGGTTAGGTTGGCTACTACATGGGGTAATATTGGGGAGTTGGCTATTACATGGGTTGGGGTTTAATCATATCATAGCAATTTATCATGTAATTTATCATAGTGCACAGCGCTGGGAGACCCACACAGCTGATAGTGCCCGAGACACCACATTCGCGCTTCAATAATTATCAAGGTTGGCCCGCGAGTTAGTCCAATTTTTTTATTTTGGCACACTGTGTATTTGAGTTTGACACCCCTGATCTAAATGATGTCTATACTGGACATTTATAAAAGAAAAAAAATGTTGATTTTTCAGGATCTATAAAGATCCTTCACCAGGTACATTGAGGCAAGAGCCTATTTTAGTTCTGCCTATCTGGGGCAGCAGCTTTCTTGCAAATCTCTGCAGCGAGTAATGATTTGTAAAAACAATTAAGAAAAAAAAATGTTTTAAATAGCTAAATTTAATTGTGTGCGTTATATTGTATATGCTGCTCAGGCAACAAGACTATACTTACAGTTAGGAAAGGATGCCTAGAATTCTGTAAGACGCGGTTTTCAGTCAGTGTATGTGCTACTTCATCCTGATTTAAAAATTAAAAAAAAAAAAAGTAAAAGGTTAAGAAAAAATGTTTTTAAGTAAGTCTATTAAAACAAGCCCATTTTCTTCATCTTCTTCTTTTAGACCCCTCACTCCTAGATGCAGCACAGTTACCTCTCATTCAGATGAACAGATGAACAATCTACAATACCAATTACAGCACCAGGATAAGAGTGGTGCCGGTAATAAAAACATAAAGGGGGTCTGCTTTTTGTAGCTATAATCCCATTGGTTATTCATCTACCGATCACACATAAACTGCATATTATAGACATATAAAAGGGTTAGGTGATAAGAAGCTGATGGGTGGGGACCAAGCGACCCCCCACTGATCCCAAGAACGGGAACAGAATTGTCCCCAGAATGGATGGTGCACTCTCTGTGTGCCTAGCCGCTGCTTCTTGCATTTTATATGGGACTGCCAAACACTGCCAAAGTGTCAAACTAGGAAATGTTCAGCAGCCCCTTTGAAAATAAAAAGAGGTCCACACCATTCATTTTGGGATCAATATGTTTCTTTTCTCTTTCTAAGTACTGGTGGGGTCCCTGTGGACTTAAGATGAAAATACCCATTTAGGCACCACTTTAAAGCAAATGTACCACTAGATAAATCACTTTTTTTTTTACATGAACAGACCGACACTGGCGCTGGGATGCCGGTGGTTCGGTCCTTTTTTCGAACCAGTTCTTGGGCCGGTCTATTCACAAGAAGCAGCCCACTAGCTCCCAGTATGATGATGATCTCTCTGTGACGCAACTCTATTGATACTAATGGAGCCACGTCACAGAGGGGAGGGTTGTTGCCACACTGGGGGCTGGTGGGCCTGCCTCCAGTGTTTGTGTCGGGTCGGTGCTTGGGAATAGACTGCGTCACTGGCATCTCCGTGCCGGTCTGTTAATGTGAAAAGCCCATAACTAAGTACCTAGTACACTGGTGTAGAGTTTGGGTCATGCACATTTTGTGGCTCTTTAATAGCGGCCTAAAAGGTTAATGTTTTTTTTTCTCCAACATACAGACCCATGGACCTACCTTTGCAACAATTACTTCTTTTTTTAATATTTTCATAGCATAATATCTTCCTGTTGCTTTTTCTTTGACTAAAATGACTTTTCCAAAGGTACCTTTCCCCAGTAGCTTAAGATATTCAAATTCATTCATTGTCTGAAAAAAATAAATCAAAAACAAAACACGATGAGTTCCCTTGGGTTTATATTTTTGTACTAAGCTGCAAATAAATTCAATCACCACTGAGGATTAACCAGTTCAAAGAGTGTAAAAATAAGTATTTCACACGAGTATCTCCTTTAAAGGAGGTCCATGGAATAGAGAAATAAGGCTAAACAATAGAGACCTAGATGTGCACACATTTTATAGCGGACTCTTAACATTTCTCATCTTGGATTATGGTAGTCATTCTTATTCACCTATGGAAGTATCTCAAGCTGCCCTCTCCACCTATCAAAATCTCTAAGAGTAGCGGTCTGCCAAAGGAAACCGATGACTAATGGCTATCGCTCCTGATGCCTCTCGGCTGAGGATTGGATGCATTCCTCCATTCTAAATGAAAAAGCCGCCACTAGACATCAGTTATCTCTCAGGAGAACAAATGGATTGGTAATGTAAAAACCCATTATGCTCAACTCTTCTCTTCTTTAACATTTGCAGTCAAAAAAAGAGACAGAAGGTCAACATACACATTATATGGTTGACCAATTCCACCGAAAAAAAAACTGGTTATGCCGACATGGATCTAATGTGTATGGTCACCATAGTGTATATTACACTGCATGACTATATTAGTATAATTTACAGAAAATGAAGAAACCCCTTAAAACGTTTGGGAAACCAGTTTATTTTAGCAAAGGAAACTGGATATAAGGCTTGAACCCCTCACCTCACCAATGCCTCAGATGAACAGGACAAGTGATTCCATTAAAACAAATGGGAATCTTGTAGATGAGTGTATGAAGCGTCAAAGAAACCCCATAAAAAGAACCAATAACATACGATACTACTGTCTTCCATAGATCTGTTGAAGGGCTTGTCTGCTTCCCCCCCCCCCCCCCCCAGAAACAGCAGCATTTTTGTTCACAAGCTGTGCCTTGTATTACTTGAATAGGACTGACCTGAAATACCAGACATAGCCTCTGAACAAGAGTGGTGCTATTCCATAAAGAAAAAAAAAAATACACATTTTCGTCACCTCCCCCAATACTATTAAAAATCTAAGTTTATTTAAACTGAATTATAGGTGGCAAAACATCACTATGTGGGTGTACAGATCCCCCAGAATAAAGCCTGTTCTATTATATACCTGTTACCCAATCTGACAAGCCCAAACTGTGATCTGCCGCAGACAGCGATGGCATCAACACGCCTTGTAATTGCTGCTTTGTCTGAAGGACAGAATGTGCAGCTCAGCTGAGAGACAGAGAGAGCAGGCATATACTGATTATATAGAGTATATTATATAGGTCAGCTACACACAGGTTTCCATCTATAGATGTAACATTAAGCATCACTCTGACGACCACATAGGATGGGGTTAACTTACTACTTTGTGTTTTGGTTTTGAAAGAGAGACTTCCATTTCCTCTGCACCGGAATTATCACTCGGGGAACCAGACCTAAAATCCATCATCTCCTCCTCCTGTTTCTTAAGGCTGTCGGCTACTGCCTGGATGGCTTTTATCCATTCTTCCCTGAAACAGAACAAAATATTAAAAAGAAACTGTAAAAGAACTGTTGGGGACCAGATTTTAAGTGTTGTGATGGCTATTAAGGTTATGCAAAAATAGCTCTCACGCCACCCTAAGAAGAGAGTTTTCCCTTCAAGGGTCTTAGAACACTGACTAGGTATACATGTCAAGCCAATACAACGCTCTCTTCAAGGTGATGGCTAGTGAATCACAACCTGAAGTTAACACAGTCGCCTTCTATTGAACAAATTAAATCTCACGTCTACTGGCCCTTTTACACAAAGTGATTATCGTCCATACTTGCCCCTCCCGCTGCTCTGTGCCCCCGCCCCTTACCCGCTCACTGTCTGTGTATGTGATAGCATTAACAGCAAGTGTAGAACGAGGAGTAAGTGAGCACTGACTTAACAGGCCGGCCCTCGCTTGTTCCTAATATCAGGCTGTCTAATACAGCTCTAAGGGTGGGTTCACATTAAGGAATTCTCGCGGATAAACTCTGCGGAATTCCGCCGGCTGTACACGCTCACGGACGCGCACCTTTCCGCTGGATCCATAGACACGTCAATTCTTTCGGCAGAATGCGGAATCAGCCGGCCCATAGAATGGTTACTATGGAGCCGCCGGAAAGGGGCGCATCCATGAGCGTGTACAGCCTGCAGAATTCCGCAGAGTTTATCCGCGAGAATTTCTCAATGTGAGCCCACCCTAAGACTTGTTAAATGTTGAATACTAAGATCTGTGGCTGATCAGTGTCCCTTTTACATGGCCAACTAACAGCCGCAGGACCATTTCTAGCAATGCTCCTGGCTAATAATTTGCCAGTGTAAAAGGCCCTGTACTCTCCAGGCCCAATTACATCAGTATATTGGTCGAATTTAAGCAATAATCTTTCTGTGTGAATGCAGGCAATAATCAAACGACTAACGAAAAAGGGGGGTCGTTGATCACATCTTTTGAGCTGACCATAAAATCGTTGTTAATCTTTCACAAATCTTTTGCTGTATGTACACGTTGTTCGTTTGTTATTACAATCACTCGTACATTAAAGTATACAAAAAAAAGTAACTAACGACTATTGCTCTGTGTGTTTATGGCGAATGATTTCAGGTCATTTCCAAAAGCGCTCGTCTGTCATCATTTTTCGGAAAAAAGATAAATCCCTTAACCTATGGCTGTGAGAAGTGAAGCAGTGGATTTGGTGTTCCGCATTAGAAATATTGAGCCCGCAACCCGTGTCATGGTACACAGTGGCACCACTTTAGATACAAACACAAAATGATCAGTACAGTTCACATGACTATAATATATAATGGTACACCCAGGGCCGTATTACCAGCTGCTGCTGCCCTAGGCACTAAACCTGCAGACGCCCCATCTTCACTCACCTATTAGCATCATGATTTTCTAGTTTCTGATCATCATGTTGATATTTGATCAGGCTTAGGCCGTGATCCCACATTTACTGTACGTCACCACATGCAGCCGAAGCCAGACACTCACGCAGTAACCAAGAGGCGTATGGCCAATAATCCTGGTAACATATGACTACTAGGGAATAAATGGGAGCGGGGTTTTGGCCACATGCATCTCTCTACATGGAGAAACATTGCCTAAATCGCGTTTTTCATGTTTTTTTTTTAACTGCTTAAAACAAACAAATTTCCACATTGAATGAATGATTACAGCCGTCTGAATATTGTCTGAAGTAATTCTCACCACAGGATTGGTAGATTGGTAATAGCTCCAGGCGTCACATTTAACACCGCCACACCAGACCTGACCAATATCGCCATACTATGACTGGATAACACTTCCACACCAGACCTGACCAATACTACCATACTGTGACTGGATAACACTGCCACACCAGACCTGACCAATATCGCCATACTATGACTGGATAACACTTCCACACCAGACCTGACCAATACTACCATACTGTGACTGGATAACACTGCCACACCAGACCTGACCAATATCGCCATACTATGACTGGATAACACTTCCACACCAGACCTGACCAATACTACCATACTGTGACTGGATAACACTGCCACACCAGACCTGAACAATCCCAGATTTACTGGCAAGTCTGAACAGGAGGCGGGAGACTAAAAAAAAAACAAAAAACAGATGTTTCCTCCCCCCTGCTCCCTGATGCTGCCCTAGGCATCGGACAATGGGTGCCTAATGGTAAATACGGCCCTGGGTACCCCAGGACTATTATAGTCCTTAGGTTATAGCATGATAACCTATTTCTATTATTACAGCTCAGAAAGTGGGTATGACTATGCAGAATGGAAAACCAAAAAGAAAGATGAAGTCTGTACACAGTTATGTACCAAAAAGAGAATGCTAGAGCATATGTAATTGTTCATTGCATAGAGCATTTGTTGCACCCACTTTATTTTATACTGGATTTTTCAATGGTGGCACGCACCTTTCTTGTTCGTTTACATACACTGTGATAGTCATTACTTGTCCCCAAGGCACAGACCTTTTTACTTCTAATATTTGGGGAGACTTCTTAAAAGTAAAAATAAATAAATGGATCAAGTGGATTATCCATAGCAACCAGATTTCACCCCAAAAATATTTTAAAGGTTCCTTAGAGGGGAAAAAAAAAAAAAAAAAGGGAATGGCTCCACTTTCCCTTACACCTATGTTTATAAATCTTGCACAATTTGAGTATTTAAAATAGAAACTGAAATCCTGCTGGTTAACAGGAAGAGAAAATAAATCAAAACTTATGCAATAAGAAATTAGTGCTTCACAGCCATCATGGAATCTGATATTTTTTTTTAATCTGCAGTGATAGATCCGTATGGGCTACATCACTAAATGCTGCATCTGAAACCATCTCTCCAAGATTCATTTTTGTATTTATATGATGTTTATTTTCAACATCGAGAAAAAAGTTTTTCTTTTTAGATCAACAGCTGGCCATGCTGCATCCGCGTGAGTCTACTTATTTTAGTTTCACAATCCTGCACGTCAGGACATTCAAGGCAATTTTACAGCAATGGACTAGTCATACAATGTCCTGTGTACCACCCCATAGCAATGTAGGAAGCCCAGCATCTGCAAATGTACAATGTGTAAAATTATAGTTCAACTGATGATGTCCTCAAGAGTGATGGTACGCAGAATGCCCATACTATGTCATGTTATCACAACTAGATGAAGGTACATTACAACATTACAGAACATGGGCCATGACCTGTTGAACCCTAGTGGAATAAAGTAGCCTTCGATCAGTGGGGTCCAACTTCTGCTCTATCCCAACAGCTGGAAAGCCAACTTCCAGTATGCTTTGGGCACTGCTGGTTGTTAAGGGATGTTTAGACTTGTAATATACCTGCTGGAGAGCCAAAGGTTGGAAACCACTGGTATAGAGTAGAGTGCTACAAACACTATATTAAAGGAGAAGTCCAGCAAAAAATTTTTATTAAAGTATTGTTTTGCCCCCCAAAATGTATACAAACCACCAATATACACTTATTACAGGAAATGCACATAGAAGTGCACTTACTACTACATTAAGGCTTCACTTCCTGGTCAAAATGGTGATGTCACAACTTCCAGAGCTGTGCGGGCTGTGGCTGCTAGAAAGGATGAAGGCAAAGGGATGCTCGGTGTCTCTCCAGTGCCCTGTGTTCCTCAGTGTCCCCCTGCTATCATCCTCTCCTGCAGCCACAGCCCGCACAGCTCTGGGAGTCGGATCGTGACATCACCATTTTATCCAGGAAGTGAATCCTTGATTCAGTAGTAAGTGCAGGGAAAAAAACACTTTATAAGCATTTCCTGTAATAAGTGTATATTGGGGATTTGTAAAACTTTTGGAAGGCAATACAATACTTTAATATAAATTTTTGCTGGACTTCTCCTTTAAGCAACACCACCACTCAGTAGGGCATATCTGAAGGAGGTGGCAAGTTTGCTAAATTAATGTATTGGGAAATAAATTTAACTTGCCAGCCCTTACAAGTTTATGTATGTTAATTGAGATGGGAATATCCCTTTAATACTAGAGCCCAAAAGCAGGCCATGATCAGAGACTTCAACCATATGAACTGATATTGATCTGATTAAGTTATAGATACATGGAAGAAGATTTGACTTCCTTCATAAATGGATACATACCCATCAGTGGCGTAGCTACCAGGCCCGGCCCGCCGTGAGGGGAGGCCCCCCCCCCTCGCCACTGTACTCTCTTGTGACCGCATACAGTTTTGCTTGCGGTCACAAGAGTCCAGCTCTTACTGGTCCCCGGCTGATGCGCGGCTGCCGGAGGTGTCCCATCCTATCCCCGACAGCGCGCGCATCAGAGAACTCCCATGCGCCTGTGGGGAAATCTCTGATGTGCGGCTACCGGGGGTGTCCCGTCCTATCCTCGGCAGCGCGCGCATCAGCTGGGGACAGACCAGGAGGCAAGAGGCTGGATGGGGGAGCAGATGGCAGGTGAGTTGTGTTTTTTGTTATCTGCTGTGCACAGGGGGAGAGGGGGCCATCTATAAGAAAGGGGGGGGGGGAGAGTGGAACCATCTATATGGGAGGGGGAAGAGGGGGCCATCTGTAAGGGGGTATAAGTAAGGGGGGGAGGGGGGCCATCTATAAGGGGACTACATAGGGGGAGAGGGGGCCTATAAGGAGGCTACATAGAGGAAGGCATATACTATAAGGGGGATCACATAGTGTCAGCCTACTCATTAAATGAGGGCATAAAGGAGTCAATACAGATGGGCAGTTTGTAGAGGAGGATGGTGCCAGTATGAGGAGCCCAATATGTTTGTCTGGCAGGTTCTCATAATGGCCTCAGGGAAGACGTCCCCTGTGAGTCACTTGATATAACTGCACTGTAATGTATATAGTTAATAGGATCAGAAGAAATCGGCACTACAGGTGTAGATGAGGACTAAGACATAAAGTCCCGTAATGAATGATGCATCCTGGGGTGCTCACTAATAATACAGTCCCGTCTGGTAACAATGTAATCAAAAGATAAAGTAGCGGTACTCAGTGTGATTGGTTTGTGCAGGTATCTTTATTTCAGTGACGCATGGACATTTAGAAGGCGGACGCCAGGTTGATGCAGGTTACAAGTTTGTTTTGCGCTTCTGCGCTTCAACAGACCCCAACAGACCCCTGAGGGGTCTTTTGAAGGGCAGAAGCGCGAAACAAGCTTGTAACCTTCACCAACCTGGCATCCGCCTTGTATATGTCCATGCGTGACACTGGTGAGTGCCACTACTTTATCTTTTGATTACATTGTAATGTATATAGTGTATAGAACCTGTGTAGAGCTGGGGCTACCTCTATATGACTGTCTCAGTGTACAGGATTTGGTCAGTAACAGTATGGCGGTATATGTATGGTGACAATATTTTCTCTTAATAAATGCTGGTGTTATTGATAATATCTGTTATAAATATATTGCACACACACACACACACCAATAGCATCACTTGGTCGTGAAAGGAAGCCCAGGGCCTCCTAGCTACGCCCCTGATACCCATAACTCTGAGAGCAAATTAGTAAGTCAGTGGGAAGTAACATGTCTATTTCCCTTCCAATTGTAACTCTTGACAGACATGAATTTATAAAAATCTTTGCCAAAGACAAAACAAGTCACAAGATCTCGTAAATCTTGTTTCGGCAACTTTATACTTGTCTAGACTAAGTGACAAGCAGACATTGCTGGATGTTAAATATTGTTTCCAACATGAAAAGGTCTATCTTCCTTCACCAGCCATTTGTAGCCGCTGGTTCACGATTAGTCTGCATTATTCTGCTCAATTTACACAGGCAGCAAAACTTCAGAGCCAACGCATCCCACTCCCAAACAGGTCTTCAAAAGGACCAATGTGACATCACAGTTTTGTTGGTTTCAAACTCCACCACCCGGCGCCTTTAAAGTGTGTAACATGCAGAGCTGAGAGATCATCTGCTTTTCAGAGTATATACTAATACTGGAATAATGTTGTGAGGCTAATTTTTCACGCTACATTCAGCTGTGAATGTCTAGTGTATATGGGGAACTGACAGGTGTCAGTTCAGGTCGCGAGACCCATAATCAGGCCAGGAACTTGTTGTAGATATGTCACTGCAGATGCTGTGCTCTGTAGACGGCCATATCATGAGCTGCAACTCCGGACTGCCCACCCACAGCCGATTTACAGCTGTCAATACCATGCATAGCCAGAAAGCTGTCAATCAAGGCCGGGTGGGCCATCCAGATTGGGAACTCAAGAATACTGGGTGCACTGTGGTCCCTCATTCTACAACGCACCTTCATGGCCAGAGGTATAACATGTAAAGCACTGATTTAGTCTTTCTAGTCCTCACTTGACATGCCACCGAAAAGGTCTCTGGGGTGCAATCTATGTAGTGACAGACTCCACTTTAAGGGTTGGTATAAGAAGCAATAAAAATTCCAGGCCATATTTTTGGCATCTAGTGGACTCGAAACACATACCTCTCCTCAGGAGAATCAACATGAAACGTCCTTTCTATAACTGTGGTCCACTGTAGGCATCGGATGATGAATGTGTTTGGTTTTGGTCGTTCTGTCTTCATCAGTTGACATTCTATCACGAGAGAAGAGGGAGAGGAAAAAAATGGTTCCTGAGCTTCTTCAAAACAATCATTTGTCTTGATTATACCTGGCAAACCCACAGGAGTAATCAGCTGCAGAATTGCACCCTTGAAAGACAAGCCATTTACTGCTTACCACTCCGGGAGTTGACTTGAAGAAAATAAAAAGGTTCATATGAAAATAAAAAAGTAGTCTTCTTAATTAAATAAATACTTTTTTGTTACTAATATAGGTAATCATTTAATGGCTGTTATCTAGGTCATAACTTCCAGGTCAATGCTGACACCAATAGAGGGGATAGTGTCACTTTATAAGAGAAGAGAGTATAACCGCAGAATCAGACTACACAGGGATTGTTTGTAGTCTGTCACCATGGAAACATCCAGGTGAGCATTGAAGCTGGAGACCAAGAAAAAATATGTACACAGCTTGATAGTTGTCCAACCCTGGCAATTTCTGCAGGACTGACAGCTGTCTATGTGTATGGAATCAACCTGAAACTTTAATACAGGTGATGTCAGGGGTAGAGAAAGATCAGGCAAGTTAAATTTCAACTGCCTGATCTTTTTGCTATCAGAGACAAACTGCTACCAGAGAAGTCTGGAACAGCTTACTTCTCCTTTCTCTATTCAACTATAACATGTGTATGGCTACCTCCCGTGGCTCTGCACTCCTTTCTAAAGCGAGCCTAGTACGAACCTGGCAGAAGCTCCATAGGCTGCATTGTACGTGTATTACAACGCAGTCTATTGCGCTTCAAGCAGGTCTGTACAGCACTCATGTCTGAAGAGGGTTGCCTACAAGATTTTTTTTAGAGGAACCTGCTGCAGTTGTCAATTTAGAAGTATCTTTTAAACTAGGGGAAGACTGTGACATGGTCATCTGTCTACAAATGGCAACCAAGTCACACAACCAAAATATATCTGCAGTTTGTCTATGTCAAGCTAAAGCTTTGTCTGCCTAGGCATGATGGAAATTGTAGTTTCGCAACAGCTGGAGGGCCAAAAGATCCCCATCCCTGATTTTAGGAGTACCAGTCAATAAAAAGAACTTTTGACATGTCATCAGGAATGTCAAAAGTTATGGATCACAGCAGGTCTCAGACCTGCTGAGACCCACTGTGATCAGGAGAAAAACAAGGCAGCAACGCAATCCACTCCCCAGCCGGCCACTAATTTAGTCTATGTAGTCTAATAGACTTCCAGTGTTGGAATTAACCAGACGTAGAGTGGATTGCTCTCTCCGCTGCTATTCTTCTCCTGATCACAATAGGTCACAGGAGTGAGACTTGCTGTGATCAATAATATTGGACATGCCCGATAACATGTCTTAAGTTATTTTTAATGAGAGGTACTCTAACAACTCATTCACATGGCTCTATGATAATACAGCAAAGCTGGCTATCAACATGGTTTTGTAACTAGGGCGTGTTGTTGAAAATCAAGAGGGCATACTTAACACTCACAGCTTGATTTACACAACTACAGCGCCACCTATCAGTGACTTTTTGCACTAAAATATATTTACATTACTCTTGCCCAAAGCTTTTAATGATAAACAGTTAACAGAGTCTAATATTTCAGATTATTTCAAATTACAGGAGGTTAATAAGTCGCAGCAAAAGCGAGAGAACATTTCTCATCTCGCCTAAGCAGCTAAAGTGTCACAAAAATATGCAAATTATTTATTAGCAGGCGCTAAACTTGGTAATGAATCAGCTTTAGCGTCTGCAGGGGGTACCTTCCTTCGTCACACAACGCGGTACTGTTATCATATTAAATAATTTTACTGTCCCCTATGATCATCGTTTTGCTAAACAGAGAATTTTATGGCATGTGAATGCTAAAAACAAACCAAGATTAATTAACCCGGCTCATTAATTACAAGTTGATTACAACAAACCAGGGGGTAGGATTACCAGGAAATAAACAACTTATTGCTATAAACACAATATACTGGATTGATGAATTTAGGAAAATTTTTATTTTATATGGGCTACAGAATCACTAACCCCCAAAAGGGGCTCGGAGCAAAAGCAGCAAAACTAAGGATGCATTCACAAGTTGCTTTCAGATCAAGATTTTTGCCTCAATTTTCACAAGATCTTGGCAAATCTGTGACTTGTGAATGCACCTTAGAGGTGGCCATTGACAAGTAATAATTAGTGTTGAATAACAACCATCAAGGACAGCGTGGCAATTTTTCGCTATAGTTCTGAACTTCTCGCGGCTGCTGCGGGCAGATGCCAGGAAGACGAGGGGGAGTGTGGGCAGGTATGAAATTTTTTTTATTTTTTTACACTTAAAGGCAAGGGCTGCACAGACATCACTAACGATGTCCATGCTGCACGATACTTGAGCCGTGTAATAGGCTCAGTAAACGCCGCCAATCTAGCAGATTGGTGCTTACTAATGGTGCGTTTAAACAGAAATTTATCTGACAGATCTTTGAAGCTTGTACCTTCTTATAGCTGCTTTTAATCCAAGATCTATTCTGGGGTCCGTTCAGCAGGTGATGCAGTTATTGTCCTAAAAAACAACTTTTAAACTTGCAGCCCCGTGCCCAACAGGAGTATCTGTGCCCTAACTTTGCACCACCACTCCGTCCCTCCTCCCCACCCTCTTCATCATTAGGAATGCCACTGGAACATTTTCTCCTGTCTGAACATTGCACAGGTGCCTTAACGATCCAACCCATGTTCACTATTCACACAGCTAAGGGATAGGAGACAATCTGCCTAGGGCATTCCTAATAATGAGGAGGGCGGGGAGGAGGGACAGAGAGGGTGTGCCAGCCTAATGCATAAAAAATCTAAGCCCCAGACGTTTGGCACGGGGCTGCCAGTTTAAAAGTTGTTTTTTAGGTCAATAACTGCATCACCTGCCAAACGGACCCCAGGACAGATCTTGGATTAAAAGCAAATTTTGAGTACAGAGTCGCTTTAAAAAAATCGGTGAGATAAATCTGTCTGTGTAAACGCACCCTTACCTAGGTGATTGGGCCCTGTTATATGGGCTTTACAGCCAAAGGGTTGCATTTACTACTATACAAGTGCCATAGATGCCTGTACATGCAATTTTACTCTTTAAAAACTGTCTTGTGCATATTAATACCTGGCCGATGGGTGCTGTACCTAGCCTTTTAACTGTAAGTGGTCATTAGGTAAATGGGGAGCTCTGCTTGACAAAGTGACAAACCATTGGCTTCTCACTCAGCCAATCACTTTAGTGTCCACAGGCAGCATTTTGCCTGTGGTCACTAAAGGCCACTCTATTACTTTCAGGCTTCAATGCATGAGTCAAGCAGTGAGGGAGAAGAGACTGGGCAGGAGTAGGGAGCAAGAGGGAGGAATGTATTGTTGTTTCTTTTTGTGCCTAGTAATTAAGGAGGGGCGGGATATGCACTACCAATAGGGTCAATACCTATATCCTGTTGGCTACATGGGGGGATAGTACCCACCGGGGGGTCTGGGATTTTCCTTCACATCTCCTGTTTATTTAGATTTTGTAAATTCTAGCACTGTGTTTTTAAGATGTTTGCCTAGCAAGTTCTGTGGAGAAAAGTTGAGGCTGGCAAGAAATCATCATGATGGTTTGGGTGGGGTTGCGAAGAATAGGTAAAGTCTGATCAATCTCGTTAGCAAGACATCATCTGCGAGTCTCTGGATGTAACTGCACTGTAATCTCTAACAGTGTTAGCGCATTCTGTGGTGGTAGAGATGGTGTTCATGGTTTGGTGGTATAAATTAGGCATTATGCTGTGGTGTCAGTACAGAAGCAATGATTTATAATTGCATGTGGTAACTGCCAAAATGTGCTATCACTAAATGAAAGACAGTATTGGTTACAGAAGCATTATCCCCTAATACTACTGCATCTAGGGGAAAATGTAATATGGTGACAC
Source organism: Dendropsophus ebraccatus (assembly GCF_027789765.1). Lineage (NCBI taxonomy): Eukaryota > Metazoa > Chordata > Amphibia > Anura > Hylidae > Dendropsophus > Dendropsophus ebraccatus. Next base: position 41,443,054 of record NC_091466.1, read on the forward strand.
ATGGAGACACCAAATGATCGCACCTGGTTAAATACCCCTCAATGGAAAGCATTGGTGGTGCCTAAATCCTACCCTTTATGTAGGTCTGGAGAACACTGTAGTGGAGGAGAATGGGGTGTTCCACTACAATATTCCTCAATTATAGGCCATATACATAAAAAAAAAACAATAACTGTTGTAGCCGTAAATCTTTTGCCGACAGACAAAATATCTTTAGTTCAGGAAACATCTTTTGTCCACAAAGAGCCATTTGGGAAAGGATGTTCCCATAAAAGATTATCTGTCCTTCTCCCAGAGTTACTGATGACATGTAGAGAATCTGAATCAAAGTGTATGGCTGTGTATAAAAAACAATCGATCATCAAATCGTTCCTTCAACAGTTGTACACCCCCCAGCCTACTACCTAATGTGTATGGCAATGACTTGGCTTGGACCCCACTGTAATGACATGTACTATTTTTAATGCAGATTTGCTATGTCTTACAAACAAAAAACGAAAAGTTACCAGCCATTTACCATCAACTTTTTTGCAGGAAAAAAACTTGACACATGGCATAAATAAAAGCAGAATTTCCTAGACTGTTCACGATGCAGCCAAAAAGAACAGAGAGAGGAAAAAGAGGGGATATATGGAATTCATTATGTCAGACTTTCAAGAGTGCTAAGAAATGTTCTGACCATAAACAAAAGTAGGAAGCTAAGCTGTGGATGTCGAGAAAAAAAGAATAGGAGGAAAGCCAGAGGAAGGAGGTGATATCTACACCAAAAACCTTAACCCATTACACAACCCACAGTTGTATGTAGATGCATTACACCTTCAGGTGTTCTCAAATGTAGCAAAGCTGATTTTATGGCTTACTCAAAGGGTCCTATTAAACTCACAGGTCAGTGTACACTTTTCGTCAATACAAGCTCTGCTATCTCTCCAGGTGTAGAATTTTTTTCATATATCTACCAAAAAGGAACTTGGAACGTGTATATACTTACTGGCTACGGAGAAATTGTTCAAAGGGGTTTCTAACTGGTCGACATCTTGAGGACGTTCCTTATAACCAATAAAAGTACCGTCAGTCTTGAGGAGAAAGTAACGGGGCCGCCAGGTCTTTATGTACTCACCTGAAAGTAAGAAAAGAGGGGATTGGTTATTTCAACAATGGCTAAAATCCAAATACTGTAGTCTGGCTAATGGGTCATCACAAAAATTACATAATAAGCTCTAAATACAGTAAAAAAAAACAAAAAAAAAAAAACACAACATTGACCTATACGGAGTACGGACACCCGGTCCACAGCAAATACTAATTAACTGGTTTTTCAAAGACCCTTTACTTATTGGTCAAAAGCTCAACTTGCTAGATTGCTTCCCTGACTTAATAAAACCACAATATGAAGCATTAACAGGACACGCTCTCTGAAGAGGTCAATGACTTCCTAAAGGAGTTTACATGCTCATGTAGTTCTTTTAAATATATGTGGAAAGTAGGCTGGGGGCAACCAGTACGTAGTCTAACGCGCTACCAGTACGTAGTCTAACCACCACCTTTATAGATACAGGTGTTTAGAAGTAAAAACACGTTGAGAATAATAGTTTTGCAAACGCATCTGCCGACACGGCTATTTCACCCGATCCCCCCCACCCCCAACATGCCCAATCCTTCTCTCCGCCGGAGAGATGGAAGGCCTCTGTATGCTTTTATTATTTGTCCAATCCTGCTGAATTTGCAGAGTTTGAGCCATTGGTTTTACACCACCTCTACAGATCTAAACTTTTACTGTAATTATCAGTGAAGGCCCAAAGTAAGCCTTGTATTCTGCAACTCTGGAAGTGAATACTACTGTGTACAGTGCTGCTAGGTATTCTCACAGGATAAACTTTAAAGCAAATTCAAGGCAATGAATTGTTGCTGAAAGATACGATTGGATAAGGTGCATTGCTTGTCCGGTGATCTCTTTGGAGAACAATACAGTGGTTTGATTTGACTTCCAAATCTGTTTAGTTTGTCTGGATGAAAGCCTTCTTTGGTGGATGTGAGAGTCAGAACCATGTGAATCGAGTGTATCAGGAGACTGTTCTGGTAAATGCTAGGCATGGAGAAGGCTGGTGTAAAGGTAAGGTAGCAAGAGTTAGCATAAAGCATTATCATCATCCGAGGTGATGCCATTTGAGGTTGGCGGGTCAAGTTATTCCAGTTGTTACACTAATTTCCATAAGGCCCCGTTCCCACTGAGGAAAGGTAGCGGAATGAACATGTTCATTCTTCAGCACGGACAGGGCAGGAGCGCGCGCCTCCCATTATGAGCGGGAGGCTAACGGCATTCTGCGGCGGACAATTCCGTCGCGGAATTCCGCTAGCTTTCCTCAGTGGGAACGGGGCCTTAGTCAGAGAATAGACAGATTTCCAACTATAAAAACTTACAACATAATACTTAAAACTGACGAAGTGGCGATCCAGCCCTGGAGAGGCACAGTGAGAGGGGAGTTAGTATCATTTGTTATGTTCGCCCCATGCCCTGTTATTTGAAAGAAAAAGAAAAAAAATGTGGCTTCTTTATCTCAACCTTGTGCTAACTAAGAACTGTTCCTCCTCACTATAATGCAAAGGAAGTGACAATGCTAGACAAGACAAGATGGCGCCAAGAGCTATCATCACTTCTTGAGGTACTTTAAACATATCCAAGCAGTGACAAAAGCTCAACCAATCACTTACGGAGACAGGACAGCACCAAGGCAAGTAATTGGCTGAATGGGCTGTCACTGGCAAGACTTGTTCGTCTTAGTATTGGTGGCAGCAGCAGACCTGGAGACGCCACAGAAGGACAATGGGGGAGCATGAAGAGGTAATAAGAAGACATCATAAGATTTTTATATAGTGCTGCCCTTATATAAAATGTGTTTTTCAGTGCCAGAGTACCCCTTTAATCACAGGACCTTATAACACCATAACATTGCAGCGTAATCTGCAGGATACCAATTGGTGTTTTTAGAACTTGGCCTACTGTATTCACACACAAAGATAGTATTTTATATTTTTAGATCAGATGGCTTATAGTCCTACATAACAGTCATAGGATGCCATTAAAAGTCAATGTCATGGCCTTTTTAGAAAGAATGGTATCCTTGTTGCCTACCCTTTGCTTGCACTAATGAACTTTTGTAACCGAGAGCTGGAATTTCGTCTATAATGTTCTTTGGCAAGAAAAGAATAAATAGTTCGATAAAATGAGAAAAAGCCAATTCTTTAAAATACAAAAAAAATCTACTTTAAAAAGGAGGATGCAGATATAGCAATTTCCAAAGAATATATATCTCAATCATTATTCTCCACATTGCAGACAAACAGAAAAAGTATCACATACTCAATCTCCTTTTGCCGCCAGTCTGACATTCACTTGGTTCTCTCCGATCACCACTTCTTGGCCAGTCACAACATGTCTGGAAATGCCCGCTCTGATAATCATTGGCTGAGGCAAGTAAGTGCTATGACAAATGATTGGCTAAACAGGCATTTCCTGTTTGTTAAGGCAGAACCAGTGGTTAAATTAAGGATCAGTTTAAGGTGACAGCCTGACACCATCTTTAAGCAAAACCTGTGGTCTTCTGAGCAAATAGAGTAGCTAGTTAAGTGACAATCTATAAAAACGTTGGTCCTAAGCATGTCCTTGGAATACTGCAGAGATGTACAATGTTAGGCTATGTTTCCTTGGACCCACCCTTATCTTAAAAGAACCTAGTGGTAAGTGGGTGGCTCAAGTATCATCAACAAATTGGAAGGTCTTCTGCTGGACCTTTAGCTCTATTATTGTGTAAGAGCCTGGGTCCACAAATTCCTCTGTTACTTTGGTGGGTCGGTCTGTCTCTGGACCTTATCAAGGTAATATATGGGGACCCGAAATGTAGGATCCATTCTATCACCACAGGCCAGAAGTTCAAGGATTTAATGGGGATTCAATCTAAATGTGCAACTTTTTATCCCACCCAAAAATCACAAATTAATGTGACATTTTGCTATGTGAAGCAGACTGCTCGGCTGGTGATTTAGAACCCACAGAGATGACAGTAGGGCGGCACCATAAAGGAAGTCAAACTGCTTCATATACGGAGATAAATAATACAGTGTATGTTTTGCAACATCTGATCCTTAAATGCATAGCAAATGTACGATTCCGAGCAGATGTCCAATGTATTATTTCTGCCATTGTCATTTTTCACTGTGACATATGGAGAACTTTTTTTCATTTACATTTTGCAATGCAAGTACTTTATACAACTAAAAGCAATTTACTAATCTGTGGAACAGATTTAATAAGCAAGATTTTTTTCAAAGGAAGAACAATCATTACAAAGACATAGTCTTCTCAAAGTTACAGCTCAACTTTTAAGATGTATCCTTTGTACAGTTTAAAAATGGAATTTTAACTTAAATTTCAAATTGGTAGAATTTTTTTAGAAACTATAAATAAAATATTAAAAGTACAATCTAAAATTGTGGTAAACAAAAAATTTTGTTTAAAAATGATCTTTTGGGGGGACTTAAAGTTTTTTTTTTATCCTTCATTTAATCACTTGTCTCTGTCTTAAGGGTCCTATTCATTAAAGAAGAAAAAAAAAAAATCTAAAAGGCTTAGGCCAGAAAGGCCTTCACAATAGACACGACACAGATTACAGAGATGAAAACGTCTCAGAACAATCCAGTCTTTGTTGCGCTTGATCCTTTTTTTTCTTCAGTTATCTTTAAGTATCCTTCCTGCCGGAGTATCAAATTTATACTTTGTTATAGCTTCTCTGCATTTTCACAGGTCTACAGATTCTAATAGGTCAAATTTAAAAAAATATATTAAGAAAAAAAAAAAATAAGTAAAACGCCAGTTAGCTATTTAATTCATTCTTTATCTATCTATCTATACAGGTAAAGAGATAAATATATAACTTGAGCTAAACTATTTTTATAATATGTAATGATATTCAATTAAAAAAAAAAAGTGTTGAAGAATTTTTTAGTTTATTTTCAACTAACATATTAAAAGACAAGACTTCCATAGTCTGCATGAAACATAGATCAAAAACTTCTCATTAAAGTGTAGATTTTTTTTTCTTAATAAAAAGTACAAGGGCATTTAAACTTTGCCCAATGTGAGCAGCAATATTTGCTGTATACAAAACAATCCCTTTATGACTGGGCGTCACGTGCATGGGCTGAACTAATGTATCTTTGTGTTTTTTTTTTCAGCGTATGAGTCTTGAGAAAGACACTGCTGCCCTCTTGGCATATGAAAAGTTAATCCTACTGAGAATTTAACAAGAATGCATTTTTCCCCCCAACAATGCCTTCCTGAATTGGAGCTGTCTGGCCCTGATAGAGTACCTAACATAAGAAACAGCTGCCACTCCCTGGGAAGCGCACTGAGTAAGTGGAGTATAACGAGCAACGAGCACCCGCCAAACAAAAGAAAATCCATCTTTATTTACCAACTGCTACTTGCTTGTTGCTGTAGCGAGTCATTTAGGAAAATCAGCAACCCCTTAATATTGGAACAGTTGGAAGAAGACAAAAATAAGTAGAGGAAATTAGAAAGTACTCACTCACTGCTATTAATATCTTAACAATAATAGTTTTGTCAAAATGAACAATTTTTCCCACTTAAAAAGTTTTTGCTTTTGTAATTAAATGCCAGATCTAAATACACTGCACAGCTGACGCATAAAGTACAACTGGTTTTTAATCTGCTGCAACTGTTTCAAGTCAATTCACTAAAATTAAACATTTGGCTGGATAGTACAAGATGTTTAGTTTTTAGTAAATGTGACCCCCGACACAAATAATGTAACGCCCCAATATCATCTGCTAATAAACTTGCTAAAATACTCTGAAAAGTTTTTGAAAAATTTACAAACTTGCAGAATTTACTGTGAGAACAGCTTATAAACTAGGCAGAATGAATGGTTAAAAAGGATGAATGGGTCCAGTTGTGAAAAGAGATGCTCATATTTCTTGATTCAACAAAGTAGTTTTTCTCACTTTCCTTAGAGACAGAAGAAAAATTGGAAATCCAGTTGCTGGTCGCATTCTGGGCTTTAGACAGCTTGGGAAAAAAAATTATGCAAATGCCATTCCCAATATGCGCACCAAGACACAAGGACCTCTGCCTTGTTTGTCTATTCACAGTGGTGCAGAAGGGGGCCAGTTCTTTGTTAATTTTTTTTTCTTCTGGACACTCTCTGGATGTGTTCTCAGCCTTTGCCTCCAGCGTACAGCTGCGGACGCTCTGGCTGTGCCCTGAATCTCAATGAGACGGCTTAGACTGCAGTCAAGGGTGCTTCCCAATGGGGAGGTCAAGCCTGAGTCAGCAGACTGTCTGCACCAGACTGGCGCTTTACAGCTTATCCCGGCTCTCTGCCTTTCACGAACCATATAAGGCAGTCCACTGTCACAACAAGCTAATTCAGTGCTAGGCAAATCCGCTCCCTTGCTTTATTCTCACTCATTTTCCATGCAGCTGGATTGTGGTACATTACGTCTCAGGCCCCTGCAGCAGCATGCATGACAATGATTGACACTGCTGGCAACAGGTTAAGAAGAACTGCTCCTGCCTGAAGTACTGCCCTGTCTTTTCTGCATTTGCACCGTTTCTCACGCTCAGACAAAGCTACAATATCCGGCACCTGCTTAATTATCATATCTTCTAAACAGGTTCCCCTAGCTCCCCCTGTCCTAATGAGGCTGATGTTCAATGTACAGAGTCTAATTTGTCAAGAAATAAAAAGGGAAGGGGGGAAAAATGCAAACTGTAAAATATTTTTGTTTGTTTTGAAAACATAAAAAAGGGGGTGAATGACTGAAAGGAAAAATAAAATAAATTTATTATTTTTTTTTTTTATATATAAAAGTACTACATCAATGCCTCAAAAGCACATACTATAGACCTACTGTGAGACATTAAATCTAGGTCCATATAGATTAACTATATGGACTCTTTGTAAAAGGAGTGGATTAAAAAAAAAAAAAAATTTATATATATATATATATATATATATATATATATATATATATATATATATATATATATATATATATATATATATATATATATATATATACACACACACACACACACACACACACACACACACTACCGTTCAAAAGTTTGGGGTCACATTGAAATGTCCTTATTTTTGAAGGAAAAGCACTGTACTTTTCAATGAAGATAACTTTAAACTAGTCCTAACTTTAAAGACATACACTCTATACATTGCTAATGTGGTAAATGACTATTCTAGCTGCAAATGTCTGTTTTTTGGTGCAATATCTACATAGGTGTATACAGGCCCATTTCCAGCAACTATCACTACAGTGTTCTAATGGTACAATGTGTTTGCTCATTGGCTCAGAAGGCTAATTGATGATTAGAAAACCCTCGTGCAATCATGTTCACACATCTGAAAACAGTCTAGCTCGTTACAGAAGCTACAAAACTGACCTTCCTTTGAGCAGATTGAGTTTCTGAAGCATCACATTTGTGGGGTCAATTAAACGCTCAAAATGGCCAAAAAAAGAGAACTTTCATCTGAGACTCGACAGTCTATTCTTGTTCTTAGAAATGAAGGCTATTTATGCGAGAAATTGCTAAGAAATTGAAGATTTCCTACAACGGTGTGTACTACTCCCTTCAAAGGACAGCACAAACAGGCTCTAACCAGAGTAGAAAAAGAAGTGGGAGACCGCGTTGCACAACTAAGCAGGAAGATAAGCACATTAGAGTCTCTAGTTTGAGAAACAGACGCCTCACAGGTCCCAAACTGGCATCTTCATTAAAGGGAACCATTCACCCCGTGGCCCCCGTTAGAAACAGACATACAGTAACATAAAGGTCAATATACTTACCACATCGCTCCCGGTCCCGTCCCGGATCCCGTTGTTGACACGGAGAAATCGCCGATTCTTCTTCTCGCGCCCATTATGGTAATGAGCGCCGCCGGCCCGAAGTCCAGCCTTCTCCCCGCCTCCGACACTTGATTGACGCCGGATCTTCTTCCTCCTCGTCTTCTATCTTCTCGCCGGATCCCGCGCAGGCGCCGTGACAGTCGTTTTCGGCGCATGCGCAGTTCACAATTGAAGCCGCTCCGCAGCTTCACTGTTTACTGCGCGTGCGCCGATTGGCTCGAACACGTATCCTGTTTACCGCGCAGGCGCAGAAGAGGTGACGAGACCATCGCAACGGCGCCTGCGCGGGAATTCGGCAGAAGACTGAAGACTGAAGACGTCAATCAAGTTCCAGGAGGCGTGGATGGGCGGCGACGAGAAGAGGACCTCATGAATAAGTTGGACTCGTCCGTCGTTTCCTATGGACGTTGGACTCATCTCAGCTCATTACCATAATGGGCGGGAGAAGAAGAATCGGCGATTTCTCCGTGTCAACAACGGGATCCGGGACGGGACCGGGAGCGATGTGGTAAGTATATTGACCTTTATGTTACTGTATGTCTGTTTCTAACGGGGGCCACGGGGTGAATGGTTCCCTTTAAATAGTACCCGCAAAACACCAGTGTCAACATCTACAGTGAAGAGGCGGCTGCAGGATTTTGGGCTTCAGGGCAGAGTGGCAAAGAAAAAGCCATATCTGAGACTGGCCAATAAAAGAAAAAGATTAAGATGGTCAAAAGAACACAGACATTCGATAGAGGAAGACTGGAAAAAAGTGTTGTGGACAGATGAATCCAAGTTTGAGGTGTTTGGATCACAAAGAAGAACGTTTGTGAGACGCAGAACAAATGAAAAGATGCTGGAAGAATGCCTGACGCCATCTGTTAAGCATGGTGGAGGTAATGTGATGGTCTGGGGTTGCTTTGGTGCTGGTAAGGTGGGAGATTTGTACAGGGTAAAAGGGATTCTGAATAAGGAAGGCTATCACTCAATTTTGCAACGCCATGCCATACCCAGTGGACAGCGCTTGTTTGGAGCCAATTTCATCCTACAACTGGACAATGACCCTAAACACACCTCCAAATTGTGCAAGAACTATTTACAGCAGAAGCAGGCAGCTGGTATTCTATCGGTAATGGAGTGGCCAGCACAGTCACCAGATCTGAACCCCATTGAGCTGTTGTGGGAGCAGCTTGACCGTATGGTACGCCAGAAGTGCCCATCCAACCAATCCAACTTGTGGGAGCTGCTTCTAGAAGCGTGGGGTGCAATTTCTCCAGCTTACCTCAACAGATTAATAGCTAGAATGCTAAGGGTGTGCAATGCTGTAATTGCTGCAAAAGGTGGATTCTTTGACGAAAGCAAAGATTGATGTAAAAACAATGATATTTCAAATACAAATCATTATTTCTAACCTTGTCAATGTCTTGTCTCTATTTTTTATTCATTTAATGGAAAACACAAAATTGTTTGGGTGACCCCAAACTTTTAAACGGTAGTGTATATAATTATATATATATATACACACACTCACCGGCCACTTTATTAGGTACACCTGTCCAACTGCACAATACCACTTAATTTCTAATCAGACAATCACAGGATGCATTTAGGCATGTAGACATGGTCAAGACAATCTCCTGCAGTTCAAACCGAGCATCAGTATGGGGAAGAAAGGTGATTTGAGTGCCTTTGAACGTGGCATGGTTGTTGGTGCCAGAAGGGCTGGTCTGAGTATTTCAGAAACTGCTGATCTACTGGGATTTTCACGCACAACCATCTCTAGGGTTTACAGAGAATGGTCCGAAAAAGAAAAAACATCCAGTGAGCGGCAGTTCTCTGGGCGGAAATGCCTTGTTGATGCCAGAGGTCAGAGGAGAATGGGCAGACTGGTTCGAGCTGATAGAAAGAAACAGTGACTCAAATAGCCAACCGTTACAACCAAGGTAGGCAGAAGAGCATCTCTGAACGCACAGTACAGCGAACTTTGAGGCAGATGGGCTACAGCAGCAGAAGACCACACCGGGTGCCACTCCTTTCAGCTAAGAACAGGAAACTGAGGCTACAATTTGCACAAGCTCATCGAAATCGGACAGTAGAAGATTGGAAAAACGTTGCCTGGTCTGATGAGTCTCGATTTCTGCTGCGACATTCGGATGGTAGGGTCAGAATTTGGCGTCAACAACATGAAAGCATGGATCCATCCTGCCTTGTATCAACGGTTCAGGCTGGTGGTGGTGGTGTCATGGTGTGGGGAATATTTTCTTGTCACTCTTTGGGCCCCTTGGTACCAATTGAGCATCGTTGCAACGCCACAGCCTACCTGAGTATTGTTGCTGACCATGTCCATCCCTTTATGACCACAATGTACCCAACATCTGATGGCTACTTTCAGCAGGATAATGCGCCATGTCATAAAGCTAGAATCATCTCAGACTGGTTTCTTGAACATGACAATGAGTTCACTGTACTCAAATGGCCTCCACAGTCACAAGATCTCAATCCAATACAGCATCTTTGGGATGTGGTGAAACGGGAGATTCGCATCATGGATGTGCAGCCGACAAATCTGCGGCAACTGTGTGATGCCATCATGTCAATATGGACCAAAATCTCTGAGGAATGCTTCCAGCACCTTGTTGAGTCTATATATATATATATATATATATATATATATATATATATATATATATATATATATATATATATATATACATATACACACACACACATATATATTAATCATAATAATACTATGAAATAGCTGTGCTGAGAGAGATAAACTAGGCCCCATACGCCTCCATGTTGGATCCTAGGAAAGTGAACATTACACAGCTATTCTATCCAGGTCACTATACAGGTCAAAAAGTGCTTAAAGGGGTTATCCAGTGCTACAAAAACATGGCCACTTTCCCCCTACTGTTGTCTCCAGTTTGGGTGCGGTTTTGAAACTCAGTTCTATTGAAGTAAACGGAGCTTAATTGCAAACTGCACCTGAACTGGAGACAACAGTAGGGGGAAAAGTGGCCATGTTTTTGTAGCGCTGGATAACCCCTTTAATGTAGTGTGTAGCCGAAGTGGCTGTGTGTATCCCCATACAGCCTCCTGCACATGGAGGCCAAACAACCAAAAGGCCAATTATAGGGTCAATTGTGTATGGTTCTTGGCTTTTAAATAGCGTCTTGCAGTTTATTGACTGCAAGTGAAGGCATGACTATGTGTGGGCCAAACAGTTATGAAAAACACACATTTCTATGGACCTTTAAATGTGCACCTGGGCACTGTCATGATAAAACCATAAAGGACCTTCACCACACCAGACTTATTAGGTAGCGCAGCATCCCACGCACAGTTCCTGTACCAGTCTTAGAAACCTACTTCAGCTCAGTGGTAGATTCCTAACAACAAATTTCTAGGATAGGTTATTACACCATGGCCTGGCTGCAGGCGCCCAAACCCCCTCTAGTTAAGCCCCACTCATTTTCGTAAAAGTTGTATGGGAACGCAGAATGGCAAAAAAAGTTCACATTTTTGCAGGTGGTTTACAGTTTACCTCAAATAGAGAAGTTACCTCAGCACTATCCACTCTGCAGGTGATGTCACAAAGAGTGCATATATGGTTTACACATGGCCATCCCAACACTGGTGGTACTCTGCACTGAGAGCTGTGTCCATGTATAAAGTCCAACAAAGAAAAGTGACACTCACCAAGTAGATGCAATGTGTTTATTCCATAATCATGGTCGTGGATACAGACAACAATCGTTTCACACTAATGTGCGACTCCTCTTGGCCAAGAGGAAGTGTACATTAGTGTGAAACGATTGTTGCCTGCATTGTCTGTATCCACAACCATGATTATGAAATAAACACACGTTGCATCTCCTTGGTCAGTGCCGCAGCTTCTCTTTGCTTTGATGGGGTTAGGACCACTTGTCTCCTTCTCACTGCAGATGTGCTGGCCCTGTGCAGTGACAGTCTATTCCATATAACTATGGGAGATACAGCTGTTTCCTTATGTTCCATAGAGCTGTATGGAATGGCAGTACATGGAATCAATTTTCTCCTATCCCACTGTTATCACAAAGATAAAATACCAACAGGATGAGTCTGGGAACCACTCATCTACACCTGTTCTAGTGAAATATTATATTATGTGACTATTCTGAATATGCATACAGGGACAACGTCAATTTAAAGTGGATCCAGTTTATTATAAACCTCTATGGAACAGGGTTCCTTGATTATAATACAAGTTTCAGTATACATTCTGAATTGATCTCTATCCAGGAGGGAACATCAGGGGTCTCGGAGGCTTGGACAGCACTATTTGTTAAAATTAATGACATCTATGATACAGACTTCTATGCATGTGCAAGGTCTTATCTTCTGCTGCAAAGCTTTAGGGGTGTATATATAGCAGCGACACCCAGACCATGTTGCCTGAATTTGCCCAAAGACTTTTCTGTTTGACAAGAGGTCACCAGTATTCTAACCGGAACATGCTAGTTGGGGGCCCATTATACTGGGGCAGGATGCAATGCCTGAAAGGTGGCTCCAGGACAACCAGCTAAAACAATAAAGGTGAGACAGACCTTAGCATTGGAACTGTGCACAACTTCCTAAATGTATATTCTTTCCTGTAGCGACTATGGTTTTTTGGCCAAGGGTAAATTCAGTCTACTGGCGGATTAAAGAAAACAATGCAAAAAGAATAAAAAATGTTTTACTGTAGGGCAATGCAGCGTCCCACAGCTGCCGGGTCTTCTATCACAGCGGTGACAGCGAGAAAGTCTGCGTCTTAATGAAATGCAGACAGCATGAGAAACACAAATCAGAAGACCACTCTAACAAAAGGGTTGTCCCCGAAACATTCATTTTTTATGGTTCTCCCCCTCATTAGGTTAAATAGATTCAGACCTTTTTTGACTCTGTTCAGGTCCTTTGTTCATGGTCGACAGTCTAGCTCTGCACCAGTGGTTGAGATTCGGAGAAAGGGGGGTGGGGGGGCTAAAGCCCCACTCAAAGTGTGAGAATGAATGGTGTACGAGACAAATAATCATATGTACAATATATGAAGTAAGCCAGCGGTAAGGGAAGCCGGCACCTTATGCTGCCGGGAGGTCCTGCAATGCAGCTGTGACAAACAGACTGGAGTCAGCACTCCTCGTACATAAAAAAGTGCAGAGGATGCGGAGAGGAACTGTTGAATCTCTAGCACATCAATAAACTGCAGCAGCTTGTGTGCGCGAAGAGATACTGATAAACAGGGTGTGAATATCTCAACTGCAGTGCTAACTCCCAAAGAGCATCCTCTCTCATCGCCCATAAAGCCTTAAAGGGGCCCTCTGCCCAAATATAAAATCACATATTGTGCTGTCTGCATTATACATAGTTACTTGTTCTGCAGTTTCCCAGGGTTGCAACAGTCTAGTTTTTTGTTTTTATTTACATGTTCATACTGGCACCGACACAGGGATGTCAGTGCCATGCCCTTTTTTTTTAACCTTCATCCGGTTCCCGCGCACGGCTCCTGCCTTAACAAGCACCAGCCAGGCATGCAGCACTGGAGGCGGGCCTACCGCCTCCCAGTGTGACAATCTCCCCTCTGTGACGCGGCTCCATCGATTCTAATGAAGCTGTGTCAAAAAAGGGAAGGGGGCCCCTCCCCAGTGCTTCATGCCCGGCCGGTGCTCGGTAATAGACCGGTGCCATGCGCACAACTTCCAAGCAGGTATAAGAGTTTGAAATTTCTCTCAGACTTTTTTTTTCTTTTTGCGCAACCCAACAAATCTGGCAAATGATGACACAGTTCCTACAAGTTCACAGTCCACTTTCAGTCTTCAACTTAACAGCAGCCCATGGTTACTTCAGGCTACTGTTCGTGGGACATGCTCTGTTCCTTGCATGGTTGCAGCAAAGTAGGAAACACCTTTCAGTCCTCCACGATTTGCCACACTGTGCCAAACTTGTATACAGGATAAGCATTACCTTGCCACAAAAAAAAAAACATAAGAAACCTTTAGGTTATGACTCCCGAGGGCATCATCATTAGATATTGATTTTTCATTCATAAGATGGAAAAGAAGAAACTACTACTAGATCGCAGCTTTTCAAATAAGAATGAGAACGTACACTTTACAGCATCTAGTTCAGGACCTAGGATGCTCCATTCCTTAAAAACAGAGGCACAGATAATGGGTTATTCGAGACAAAGAGTTACGCCCTATCCACAGGATAGAGAATAACTGGCTGATCTGTGGGGGTTCAACTGCTGCAACCCTTACTGATCATGAGAATGAAGGTTAAAGTGAATGTACCATCTTAAAATTGAAAAAAAATTGGCAGCTGCAAGGTGATCCCAGTGACGCAGTACTTTTATAAAAACTCTGCCGGTTACCCATGATTTGCGTTGTTTCTCCTGTGTTCTCAAAGTTGGCAAGGGTCCCAGTGGTTGGACCACCATAATTCCCACCTATTAACCTGTGGGCAGGGGATAACACTTTTAAATAAAGCTATATACATAAATTCACATCCCACACTAGATGCCAACAGGAATCTCACATTCACCCCTCCTAACAAAAGGCTTTATTAAGATTTGCTTAAAAGAGTTACAACTATGGATAAAGGGGGATGCTGCTTAAAATGTAATCTGATTTGGGACGCAATTGGGTTAGAGGGTATGTACAGGTCTTTACTAGAGATGAGCGAACCTCAAGCATGCTCGAGTCCATCCGAACCCGATCGTTCGGCATTTGATTAGCGGTGGCTGCTGAAGTTAGATAAATCCCTAAAGCTTTGCAGAAAACATGGATATAGTCATTGGCTGTATCCATGTTTTCCCCATAGCCTTAGGGCTTTATCCAACTTCAGCAGCCCCAGCTAATCAAATGCCGAACAATTGGGTTCGGATGGACTTGAGCATGCTCGAGGTTCGCTCATCTCTAGTCTTTTCCTCAGCTGACAGGTATTACTTCTGAGAAAGATTTGGCTATCCAAGCATGATGGGAATTATAGCTTTCCAACAGCTGGAGGGCCACATGTTTGACGCCTCTGCCTTAAGGGTGAAATGTTGCAAATGTGCAAGTGATAATGCTGGTCTATACAAGAACAGGGAGGTATAGCAGACTCTCTAATGGTGAGACAACAGTCAGACTCCCCTCACTGTAAGCCTAATAAGAGTTTGCAGAATGGTCATATATCAAGACATGGGAAAATTCTTCTATTAATAGTACAGTATAAACTTTCTACACTTCTCCAGATGTGCAGGTCTCTATATACACAATACTGCCTACCGACGTGACACTGGAGAAGGATCCTTTATAACCTTCATGCAGATGGGTGGTGTCAGGTGGAGGCTCTTTGTTCATCTCTGTGACCATGTGGAATTAGAGGGATGAGAGGAATGCGGACACATGTTGGTAACTGGACACAACTAATATCCTTGTATGTTAGCGGCCACACAGCTGATACAAAGAGCACAGATGCAACCCTGAGGTCAGTCAGTTTTGTTCCCTTCACTCTGGGCGGCTGACATAAAGTCTTTTTTCTTTACTTAACTACACTTCACTATACTTTTTGCTTGTATCGCCAGAAATCTATTTAAAGTATATTATAGTGTGGAGCTCATCCACAGAAGTAAAAAAAAAAAAAAAACACACACACACAACACTATAGAAGAAACTATTTGTACCCACAGTGGTACAGAGAGTCTATATGTCCAGAATACAGATAGAAGAGGATACCATACAATACCACATAGGGTCACACTTGTCACTGGACAATCATGACTTTTCTTCTTTTAAGAGGAAGGTGATAAGTAAATAATAATTTCTATTCTTTCCCCCAACAGCCATTACAGCGCATATATGGGGTCTCATCCAGAGTTACCAAACTGGCAAATAGGAAATCTACTACAGATGAGCGCAACTCAAGGATGGTCAGTAGATGCGGCCATAGGGAGTCTGCGAAAACATGGATGCAGCCTATGGCATCTTTACATGGAATATTACAGGGCTATCATCCCTGCATACAATTATATTCTAAAGGGGCTATTGAAGCAGAAATAAATACATTTTAATATATATATTTTTTTATTCTGTTCAGGTAGGTTACCCACCTGAGTCATTGACTGGCTCAGCGGGTCCAATACTTCAAATCTCAAACCCAGTAGCACCACAGCTCTTTGATAGTGGTGGTGGGGAGCGAAGAAGGTAGGTGTAATGCTGCATTTACATTCGCACATTTTGCGGACCTACGGACAGTGAATGGACGGCATGGATAGTTTCCCCACCTGACATGATATATCAATATCATGCAGTCAGCGGGGAAACTGTTTGAATTTCTGCGGCACTGTAATGACACAGCCGCAGCTGTGGTTTCACAGTCCCTTTCCTTAAAGGGAATGTGCCATCAGAAAATCACATTTTTTAAATAATGTTTTTATGTTAAACATATTTTTCAATAATTGTTGGTAACATTTTACTCTAATTTTCCATTTTTATATCTATGTTATAAAACAGTCCTCATATCTTGCAGTTTTCATTTTCACCACTGGGGCTAAAACTAAACTAAGACTTCCTGTTGTGTCTGTGGATAAGTCTGTGATAAGTAGAGGCTGCTGTAAAGTGATCTGCACAGCATTGCAGCATCATGTGACACCAGTAGAAAGAGGAGACAATCGCAGAGCCCTATGGAATGGCCATAGAGCGCATTCAGAAAGGTTTTACATTCATCTCAAGCGGACAAACTGTCTATTGTCGTCTTTGTCTATGCATCTTGCTGTAAAACATGACCAAGCGCTGTTAAAACAGTTCAGGCAAGATGGCAGCACTCATAACAATGTACAAAAAGTGAAATAAAAAAAATAACAGTATGAAAATAGGCATAATTGGCATAAAAGAACAATTTTTTAGTATCTGATTCTAGGAGGACATTAAGGACATTCCCTTTAATCTTATAATAATAACCTCTCTGTTAGCACACCAGCACCCTGCAAAAATTAAAAAAATATAAGAACACCAAAACAACTGTCTAAAAATTGGATACTCTTCTTTCTGATGGATATTCTGGCTTGGCTAATAAGGCCCAGACATGTTCTAAAGGAGTTCTCCATGATTAAACTAACATAGCTGTGTTCTTTCCAGAAACAGTGCCACTCTTGTCCTCAGTTTGTGTTTGGTGTTGCAGCTCAATTCCACTACAGTAAATGAACTAGAGTTGTAATACGCCACACAACCCAAAGACATGTGAGGTGCTGTTTTTGGAAAAAAGCAGATATGACTTGGCTGACTACAGAGAGTAAACGTGATTATTCTTGTCAACCAATGAGGTGGTGTCACATGACCTCAAAAAGAGTAACTTTTTGTTTGCTGTGGTACATAAATCTTGGCATATCAAGAAAAAGACATCAGACACCTTTCATCGTCTCTAAACCTACCAGAAAACATTCCTAGAAGACCCACTTTTGTGTCTCCCATCAACAGCTGGGGCTCATGTATGAAATGGTCAAACTACTCCAAGGTCAACATGGCTACTAAACAGCTTAGGCACAAACAATGCAAACAATACAGGTCAACACCTGTTCTGGCTTCACTGACCTGTTTCAGGGGCTACAATAAAAACCCAACACATCCAAAATGTGCACTGCACCACCACAGAGTCATTTATCACTACCGAAATATATAAATAGAAATCCAAATATGTAAAAATATACTATAAATTGTAGAATTGCTTACAACTATGCTACGTTTACACGAAACGATTATCGGGTGAATTTTCGCGATAACGATCGCATTAGAACGATAATCGTACTTGTAAACGTGGCGAACGATCGATAAATCGTTCATTTTGATCTTGTAACATGTTCTTAAATCGTCGTTCGCAAAAAATTCGTAGATCGTTCCGTGTAAACAGTCGTTCACTGATTTTACCTATGTGTGAGATAGGCTTAAGCAAGCGCAAAACGAATTTTCTGTACGATATATCGTTCCATCTAAACTCTGATCGTTATAAAAAAAAAAATAGTTTACTTCGAAATCGTTAATCGTATGATCGGGCCAATAATCGCCTCGTGTAAACGTAGCATTAAAGTCCTCAATAAAAGGTTTCAGTTTTGAAATGGCTTGACAAGGCAGAATTTAGTGTATCTAAGGCTGCATCCGTGACCATGGACAATTTTAGTGGCCATTGAATTCTAGGAGTCTATTCAGGCGATCCGTGACGGGGGAAAAAATAGGACATGTCATAACTCGGACGTGATCATGGCACGGACTAGCCAATAGAAGCCTATGGGATTAGTGTTCTTCACATGTCATGTCCGTAAAAAAAAAAAAAAACGCAGATCAAATAAAAGCAAACTACTCATTTATTTTTTTTCTACCAGTTCAACATTTTATGCAAATGCTGATGTGGATACGGATGCATCAGGAGTCAATTATGGACCATATTGCACGGATCACGGAGTAAGTTATATAGACTGGGAAAAATGCCGAACGTGTGAATAAGGCCTAAGGATGTGATACTGGGTCTAAATCTCGTGGAAAACTCCGATAGATTCCTGTATTGTAAAGGTCCTAAAGTATGCCCCTCCATACTTTACAGAATTGCCCAATTTACAAGAGCAGGATGGGGTGGTTTTTCCAAAGGCCCCAAAGCTGCCTATAAAATATCTGCAGACAGTCAATGGTCCATGCACAGCACAAAAAGGATTGTCTTTTCAACTACCCTATCAAAAAATTAAATGTTAAAAGAGGGGTCCTTGTTTTGGACCATTGCCTTTTAAACTAGAGTGTATGGCAACTATGTCAACTCTTTGGCTCTGGAGGACTCAGCAGTCCCTTATTACAATTTCAGTGGGATGGGTGTAATGCTTTATTTTTCCTGCTGGGGAGCTGCAGGGAAAACGAACACTTGCTGCTCTATACTTCCACAAAGTACTAGTTATCAACATGGGACCCAACTCACTCATAGGCATTCCTCCACAGAAGAGACTGTGGATAAGTGATGAGTGTCTGATTAGTGGAGGGTCCCACTGCTTACAAGATCATGAAGTCCTGTACCCCCACCCCCCTATGGTTAAACATGCACAATACCTCTCCATTTAGTTCTATGGACTTTACAAACTAAGCCAAGTAGGGTGCCCTGCAATCTTTAACAGGCCAGTTGAGTAAAGTGGCAGCATGAATATCTGATCTACCTGATCAGACACTCATCCTCTATCCTGCAGAGACACTAAAAAACACTAATGGACTATCTGTAGAATAAGCGATCAATGTCCACTTATTCTATGATCAATGTGACTTAAGCTAGCCACTGCTAGAAAAAAGGGCAGCAGGACCATAAGTTGAAAGGTTTTTTTCTGGGATGACATGGCCCTCCAACCTTCATAAAACAGCCTGCAGGTCTGTCTGGTCACTCAGTGGAACTTGCACGTCTTAAGGATGAAATTCCAATAATAACATCATAATTACTAAAAGAGTAGACAAGGGTGTTCCCCCATCACACGGCGTATGATTCAGTGCTACCGAGGAAGTCCTAGACTTCCAAAAATATATTTTTGCCATCGATATTACACAATTACTACAGACTGATGTCCGGTTCATCTGCATATTCCACTCGTGAAGGAGTTGCATCAAATTTACATTTATTTATAGCCTGTACTCCATGTCCAATGCTCATATTCAAATGAGGTTTCTTCCTGTTCGGTCATGGTTTTTCATGGACAATAAAATGTCTGGGTGTTACCAATAGAATGGTTATGTATGCATGGGAAAATCGGAGTGAGCTCATCCCCACTGGATAAATCCAGAGTACTGAAACAAGTTCACAGGGGTTAAACAATGCATAGTGTCTCCCGTAAGAAAAACCCACAGAGGGAGAAGGGGGAAAAAAAAAAAAAAAAAAAAAAAAAAAGACACAAACATCAATAAATACGCAAAGACATAAAAAATACAAAAAAAATAAATAAAAGATTGATGAAATATATATAAACAAGACTTTGTATATTAATTATATTTTATTATTTATAGCTACATTTACATAAAAAAATAAAAAAATAATGGCACAAAATCTAAAATCATTTAAAAATGTAAACTAAACTTTTAAACAAATATTTGGAATGAAAAACTTTTAGAAACTATATTTTAAACAATTCCTCTGAGTTTTGGCGTACTGTTTCAGTTGATGGAAGATCATTCAAGGACAAGCGATGCACAACGGGTATTATTTTTCCCCCCATTAAATTAGAAGAGAAGCCTTTGAGTCGCGGGTCTGCGCTCCCTTTAAGAGCCCCCAAAAGTCTTTTATTCCCAAAGCTGGATAAAAGCATCAGTGTTAAACTAGTGGCATGGAGCCAAGATCTTTGCCAAACTTCCCAGTTGCAAAACAAGCTGTTTCTGCACACCAAAGTAACCACACAGCAGGCCTGCGGAGACCGAAGACAGCTGACAGAGATGGCTGTTTCTGTCCCTCTATTGTACTCTCATCCATCCAAATACCAACATCTGCTCCACTACAATTTACTTTTTACACAACATTTAGCAAAACTGTGCCTCTCAAAGCAACATCATTAAGGAACTATCAACAAATAAATCGCAAAAAAAAAAAAAGTCCCCAATTGGAAAGCTAAAACGCAGTTTGTCTTGCATATGTTGAGCCTTAGTTGAGACGAATGTGACACTCGCAACAATAACACATTGCAAAGTACTTCTCCTTTAATAGCAGCAAAACTGGGACACCATCAGACTTGCTACTCGAAAACGCGGCCATAACCGTAAAAATGACGATTGTGATGACATTGACGTTTGCTTGAGAGGGAAAGCAGATGTTTTACATGTGCTGTGTATGTGTTATGAGCGCCTAACATCTAGACGAAAATTATAATATTCAATGGAAAAACTAAAAATCTCGGGGAGGATTTGAAGATTTTTGGCTGGATTTTGTGCTTTGTAATGGAAATGTATTTCGTGTTATTGCTGCATGGTCGGGGCACTTAAAGGGAACCTGTCATTCAAAAAGGAACGACAGCTGCAGGCCGTAAAAATGGTCATTTACATATTTCTGCTTAGTGTACTTTCTAAGAAAAAAAAAAAAAAACTACACATCTAAGAGTAAAATTTTTTAAAATGGAATATCGTAAAAACAGACGAAAAAAAAAAACGCACACACACCACTCTTTACATAATAAATTATTTCCCGCTATAATTTGTAGTTTCTCTTTTAATTTTAAAATTGTGTTACAGGTCGGTGCAGTCTTTAGGGGACCTAGACAGTTTTACCACCAGTCTAGTACCTAGGACTCTACAGAGCATACGGGGCTGTCACAGTGTTGCACCCACATAGAAGAGAATGGGGAAGCGGACCACATAAACAGGAAGTCATCGCACTCAGCATCAGAGTGTTTTTGAATTTGGCTGAACTGCTTTGCCTACAATTTTGTGAAACTAAAATAATAGATTAAAAAGGGAAAGAGGGGGGGGGGCAAAAACAAAGTTCTCGTTTTATTTAAAAAAAAAACAAAAAATAAAAACACACACACAGCGTTATTATTTGCAAATAGTGTGCCAGTTTTCACATAGGTCGGCAGGGAAGTTCCTAGGGAAATCAATAGGACCTTTAAAAATCTGAACAGGCCCTAATGGTGTGTTTACACAGAGATGTATCTGACAGCTTTTGATGCCAAAAGGGTGCGTTCACACTGAGGAATTCCGCTTATCACCCCGCTTGACTCTCCGCCCGTGCCATAGACTCCATTCTATGCTTGGGCAGATTCCGAAGTCCATTCAAAGAATTGACATGTCAAATCTTTGGCCGGATGGCGGAATCTGCCAGAGCATAGAATGGAGTCTATGGCACGGGCGGAGAGTCAAGCGGGAGCGCATGAGGGCGAGCGCCGGAATCCACGGGATACTATCCACGAGAATTTCTCAGTGTGAATGCACCCAAAGCCAGGAATTGATATAAAAGAGGAGAAATCCCAGTCTTTCCTTTAGGACCTGTTCTATGTTTATAGTCTGTTCCTGGCTTTGGCTTCAATAATCTGTCAGATAAATCTCTCTGTGTAAGCATACCATTAAAGTGACCCCTTACCAAGCCCTATAGTTACAGATTTACCTTTCACAAGTCCTGCTGTCATAAACAGTATTTTTGAGCATTTTCTGTTGCATTTTAGCAGCTTTCATGATTTTCCTCTAGCCAGCGAATTATGAAACACAAACTTTTTCCCAATGACATTTATGAGTCTTTATAATTGTTGGCATAAAATGCAGCATTCAGGTTATGGAGGTGTTTGTTTTTTTTTAAAGAGATTTCTCCACAGGCTCAGCATTTTTAACAAACGCAAAATGTCCTTGAAGGAGAAGTTTGGTGAAAATTTTTATTAAAAGTATTGTATTGTCCCATCCCCCACAAGTTATACAAATCACCAATATACACTTATTACGGGAAATGCTTATAAAAAGTGTTTTTTTTCCCCTTCACTTCTGCATCAAGGCTTCACTTCCTGGATAAAATGGTGATGTCACTTCCTGGATAAAATGGTGATGTCACGACCCGACTCCCAGAGCTGTGCGGGCTTGTAGCTGCTAGAGAGGATGATCGCAGAGGGATGCTCAGTGTCCCTCCAGTGCCCTGTGTCCCTCTGCCGTTATACTTTCCAGCAGCCACAGCCCGCACAGCTCTGGGTGTCGGATAAAATGGGGATTTCATGACCCAGGAAGTGAAGCCTTGATGCGGTAGTAAGTGAAGGGGGAAAAAAAGCACTTAATAAGACTTTCCTATAATAAGTGTATATTGGGGATTTGTAAAACTTTTAGGGAGCAATAAAATACTTAAACAAAAATTTTCGCCGGACTTCTCCTTTAACATGGTACTGTAAAAAAAAAAAAAAAAAAATTAATACTATTTTTTACCG
The DNA here is from genome assembly GCF_027789765.1 of Dendropsophus ebraccatus. Taxonomy (NCBI): domain Eukaryota; kingdom Metazoa; phylum Chordata; class Amphibia; order Anura; family Hylidae; genus Dendropsophus; species Dendropsophus ebraccatus. The sequence continues at coordinate 41,465,885 of NC_091466.1, forward strand.
GTTATCCTCACAATAGGGCATCAATATCCATTTAGTCGCACTTTAGTACCTGGTACAGCCACTACCAAGTGTCAGCAGTGTGCATGAGTGTGTTATAGCACTTGCATTGAAACAAAGTAACCTTTAATCAGCTGACTGGTGGGGATGCCAGGGGCTGGACCCCCCACAGTTGGGTATTGATGGCCTATATAATTAAAAGCCTGGAGGTAAGTAATGTCATTCAGACCCCTATCAGTAAGGAAAATTCTTTTGATGAGACAAGACCCCTGTGCAGAGAGCTATAACACCGCCCTATTCAGCTATATTCCTACCACAGTAATTCTCTAGGAGGGTCACCATACAGGGTAGATGCCAAAGGAACCCCTAATGCATTATTCTCTGGATCACTGGGGGTCCCATATGTAGTGATATGACAGACATACCCCTTTACAGTTTAATCAATACAACGTTTGACTAAGACCCTAATAGCCACTTAACCCTGGTGACAACTGTAGTCAACCAGGAAAGGATAATCAGCTGATAAAACTGCACACATATTGCCTAACAAACATTAAAAAATTTTGCAATTCATTTTTACTAATTTTCCTATAAATAATGTGTAAATGGAAATAGCTGTTTACCTTCATAATACAATAACAAAAAGTTAACATGTTATATGTAGGGAAATGCTACATGACAGTAACTTCTACATACCAGTCATACTGGTAACAGTAATAGGTATACACAACATCCCCTATAGGTCATTTACAGACTTTTATATGATGTTGCATTAGACTTCCCTCTATGAGTAACAGATACCCCAGTGCTGGGAAATGTATTCTAGCTCTCTCTCTCTTTTAAAGGGCAAGCAAGTTTTTGTAAATGACAGTGCCCATGTACGGTTAGAGCTACAACTCTACATGGGTTGCATGACATCAAATTACATAACCAAAATGTTGGTGTGACTTGCTGTCACGCTACTTTGTGGTCGTTGCATTTGGCTACAAATAAAATTACCAAATCACAGAGTCACAGACCTTATTTATAGGTTAGGCTGGGTTCACACTACGTTTTGGCAATCCGTTTTTTTTTTCCATAAATTTTTGCAAAAAATGTATGGTAAAACGGATGGAAAAACGGATGCATTTGTGTGCATCTGTTTTGACCCGTTTTTTTTCACTGACTTCCATTATAAAAAAAAGGATCAAAAAGCATCCATGTTTTTTTAACGTCCACAAAAACTTACTTGACCTTATTTTTGTGTACGTTCCAAAAAACTGATTCGTTTTGATGCCTTTTTTTAAAATAATAGAAGTCAATGGAAAAACGGATCAAAACAGATGCACACGAATGCATCCGTTTTTCCATCTGTTTTGCAAAAACGGATGGGAAAAAAAAACAAAAAAAAAACACACACACAGACTGCAAAAACGTGGTGTGAACCCAGCCTTATACCTGTATGCAACCTGGTCTGAGGTCAGCGCTGGCAAGGTGGCCTGTGGGTTGCAAGTGAAAATCTATAAATATTTACTGTTGTGTCACAGCTTTTCTCCATCTTCTGGCTTCTAGCTTGTCAGTCGCGGGACGGATCCTCCAGCAGGAGCGATGACATCATATCATCGCGCCTGCTGGAGAGATCACGTCCCGGCTGCTCATAGGCTGCAGGTGCAAGGTGCCCACAGCCTATGACAATGAGTAGAGCAGCAGGACACCGATAGGTCCTGCTGCTCTATTCTGTTACTGATGTTCAGCACACCTTCACTGCAGTGAGAGTGCTGAACATTACATCGGCGGTGCATCCATAGAAGCTGCGCGGGGGCCCCTGAGCAGTCGCCCCAGCTGCACATGTGGTCTGTCCGCCACTGATAGCTGCAATCTAGATATCGGGCAAACAAGCCTACACTATATGGAGGTAAGCAGCCATGTTTATGCACATCCTGTACAATCCATTGAGTTGGTTATCAAAAATCTGTGATTGTAAGCATCCTCAAAAGTGGGTAGAAAAACCTTATTCTGTAGGATCTATGCCAAGAATGATTTCCTGCAGGGATGGAGGAATAAAGAACATTGGCTGCAGTAACTCGATCACCAAAAGGAAGTTCTGTTGATTTAACAGCAATTCCAGATTCAATCAAACCATCAGTATCCAGTAATGATTCTGAGCTCGACACAATGCCGCAGCCTGCAACAGTTCACTCTGTGCCTGCCAAAATGGGTCTGTTCTGTACAAAATACTCATTACCTTCAGGGCGATCACATTTCATTCAAGAGCAGCTATAGCCAAGTATTAAATATTCATGTATAAGAAACTGCATGGGCTGCCACGATTCTATAAATACAAAAAAAAAAGACAAGTCTCTACTACTATAAAATTCTAATCTGGCAAATCCGAGACCACCAAGACAACGGATCACTTGAATTATCTCCAATACAGGGCGTGAAACGCGTGGCCCTCTAGCTGTTGCAAAACTATAATTCCCATTATGTTTGGACAACCAAAGCTTTGGGTCATGGGAATTTTAGTTTTGCTGATGGGATGCAGTTTGACACCTTTAAACTAATGGTGCATTTACACAGAGATTTATCCAATAGATTTTTTGAAGCCAAAGCCAGGAATGGATTTGAAAAGAGGAAAATTCTCAGTCTTTCCTTTATTACCTGTTCTCTGTTTATAGTCTGTTCCTGGCTTTGGCTTCAAAGATGTCAGATAAATATCTTTGTGTAAATGCACAATAATGCATAGGTAAAAAAATCATGAACAAGCATACGCTAGCACCACAGGACCAGGGTAACCACAGTATCACCACTATGGCAAACAGGTCAACTCTATGGCTCCAGTTTAATGGTGCCAGAACACACAAATGGCTATCCAACCAGCAGCTACCCGCGGGTCGGGGACGTGGGGAGACGCCAGGGTGATCGTCAAATCCCATAGGAGACAGCGGCAGTCTGCTGCCACCACTGGTGATGGTGATGGCAGCAGATCGTTAACAGGCTGATTGTTGCCATTTAGCCTGTTGAAAGACAACGAACAGCAGTCATCGTGCATGTCAGCTGATCGTGGTCTTCGATTACACAAAGCAATTATTGGCCGTAATGGTCGGTATTGGCCGGATGCGGCCAATAATCGCTTCATGTTATAGGGCCTTGTACTAGACATGTAGGAATAACAGTGGTACTCCTCTTCAAAAAGTCATGGTGGACCATGGACTGGTAGATTTCAGGTTAATGAACTGCAGATAAACATTACTGTCCGTGCCCCGAACACCATCTCAGAAAATGAGATAACCACTCTGGTAGTGCAATACCAACTGCAAAATCTATCAGAAAAAGGATATCGATCAAAGGTAAGGTCACATGACATTAAAAAAAGATAATAAACAATAAATATCTAATAGTAATTGCATGTTGATTTTTTTTTTATTGGTGCAGGTAATTTACGATGGTCACGTTACAAGCATCTAATTTTAGAAAAGGCTCACACTCGTTTTATCACAGCTGCTGACTGACACTTGCAACAACTGGTTCATAAAATCTAGTTTTATGGGATTATTGGTGTCCCGGGGAGCATCCCGGCCTCTACTCCTTAACCACTTAAACAAAAAAAAAACAAACAAACAAAAAAAAAAAAACAATAAAATTAAAACCAGCACACAGACAGGGGCCAATGGTGGGTGGCATGAAAATTTGTAAAATGCACAGGTGGGTGGCCTCCGGCTGTGGGTGACTGCAACAACTGGTTGCCGACAAGCTACAATCTGGATATCAAGATTCAAAAGTCCCTTATCATAGTTACTGGCTTCCAATAAACACTGTTTTAAAGAGGCCGCTTACCAGATATAACCTATTAAAAAAATTACAGAGTGTGCAAGCCCTAAAAGCTAAGCTAGAAGTTTCCGCTTTCCATTTTATGCTCCACTGGGGAGATAGGAAATTGTAGATCCTTCTAGCAACCATTGTGAATTATGCGTCCCCTTTATTTGGGTTGTGTGTCTTTCTAACTAGCCCCTAACCACTTGCAATTATGGCACTATGAAGGTTAAAAATAAGACTACTCAGTGATGCAGCCTCTAAGATCATCAACCCAGGTATGTTACACCACTCCCCTCACCAGTTATATGGCAGCGTAGAGGGTTTAAAACTGCTGACCAGCTTGCTTCAACATATTAGGCCCTGTTTACAGTGGCTTCCATTCAGGCTATCCTGACAAACACAAATGGGCATCACTGTAGTGTGGGGAGACGTCTAATATCAGAGAGCCCCACTTACTGAGAACAAAGATGAGGCAGTGTTGTGGTGGTGTTTAAGCACTGCAGATCCTGGTCCCCTAGCTGTGCAGGGAAATTTCTCTGCAGCGCCCTCTGCAGGAACAAGGTAGCATGACATGACACGAATGGGTGCAAGTAATACGACAAAGGTTGTCCTATTAAAACAACCCCTTTTTAAAGCAAGGCTTTTAAAAACAAGACATGCCTTTGAGGCAGCTAAGCTGCAATACCAGATACACCTTGCGGACAAGGGTGGTGCTGTTTTTAAAAGAACCATGTTTTTCAGTAGTCAACACTTAAAAATGTGGTAGAAGTTTGCAACACAGGATGTCTTCTACTTATTTTATTAAAAGTTCTTATTTCTGGACAGTAAAGTGGACAGTAAAACGATTCAATGGACGGGGGGATAAAATATAAAATGTGCAACTTTTTTACAAAAAAAAATAAAATTTTGTTTTGTACAAAATAGGAAAAGTTGCAAATTAAATAAGCAGCTCAAAAAATTGCTATAATTAAAAAAAAAAAAAAAAAATCCCTAACTTCTTTAGTGTTTTGTCTATTGCTGTATTACAGAACAACAAGTTTCTTGGATTTACACTGACAACATTCTTGAAAAGTGGATAAGCAGCTCTTCGGATGTGTTCTTTCACTTTCTATTAAACTTTTTTCATGTGGTCTGAATTTTTTTACTTTTTTTCCTAGTAAGAAAAGTTTTTCAAGCAGAATGTATTCAGTTAACGGGAATGATAACATGTCCTGCCATTCACAAAATACAAAGCTGTGGACAGATAATACTTGTTGCAAGTTGTGCAGAGGCAAAGGAAGTCCGTCACGATAAAAACATTTTTCTGAGAAGTGGTCTGGGGAACGTTCCTGGTTTTTTAACATTTTCACTGCCCAGAATTTGCAGAGATAACAAGAGACTGTTGTGCGGCTGATAAATAGCAACAATCTTAGGGGTTTGTGATAGTCAGCAATGCACCAAGCCTTATCTCCAGTGAGCTCACCAACCATAAACCAGGGCACGTATCCTGCACCTTAGAGACACAAACAAGTGACAAGATCAGTCCTGCGCACGGCACATTTAGGGGAGCCTGGAGCACAAGACATCATCGCAACTACATTGAAACTTTGCAGAATTATTTTGATTTAAAACAGAGCATTAGATATAGTAACGCTCAAATACGTTGGCACTAGAGATGAGCATGCTCGATTGTTTTGCATTTGAATACCAGTGCTGGAAGAAGTTAGACATGGAGCTGTATCGATGTTTTCCAGGACTCCCTAGGGCTGCATCAGACTTCTTCAGCCACCGGTATTCGAATGCCAAATGATTCAACTGGAGCATGCTCATCTCTAGTTAGCAGCCAATCAGTTGCAGAATAATTTTCAGAGTCATTGTTGTACGACTTCTTGTAAGCCTGAAAGAAGGGGCAGAGACTGGCATTTTGATTTATGTTTAATCTGACTGTATCCTGTACATCTGTATCATGGGTGCAGAGCTGTTTCTCACACTATTTCAGGGGGCAGGACCAGAGATGGACTATTTGCCAGTACACATACATTGATTTTTTCGCCCTTACTTACAGCACCAATGGCAGCGCACCACATACTTCTCTTTGCATAGTGCTGGTGAAAGCATACTGGACTGAACTGGCTGTGCCGAGTTGAGAAGGGGTAGTTGATGCACTGGCTTTGCAAGGTGCTATGTGGAAAAAACTGGCAGTAGCACAGCAAGGATTACACTAAGCACCGATCTGCTGTTGAGAGGCTAAAGAATGGGGAAGAATATAGTGCAACATAGTGGACATACAGCAGTAGATAAACTGGTATTTACACAAGGTGCAGCTGACCTCATCCACAGGGGTGGTCAGAGATAAGAGGAAATCCTTGATTTATCATTAACAGTGAGCATCATGTTGCAGGTAAACTGCCCTAGTCGTCTTTTTCCTGTCTATAGAAAATGCTAAGCCCCACCTCAACTTCCTGTGCTCTGTCTTTATCTAGCTGCTACTGAAGAAAGATCTCCCTGATAGGAAGTGGGCAGCAGATTGCAGGGAAATTAGACACCTAGTGGCCAAAACTTTAGAGCTGCTAGGCTATGTATTAAGAGCGTTTTGCAAGAAGAGCTCACAGTTTTTCAAAATTGTAACTTGGTTTAAAAGCATTGCTTTGGTTTAAGAGCTCTCTTTACTGGGTGGAAGGGCATGGTCTGTATAGCGTGGTCTACAGCCCTGGGCTCTTACCCAGGTAGTCTCCCCCACCTTCCAAATCCTAGCAGATCCACTTCAGGCTGGGGCTTACATCAGAGGACAGGACCATGGAGGTAATCTCATCATAGCTGTAACCCCTCTATGTGCCCACATATGTCCTGCTCATTCCTTCATGCTCCCTGTAGTCTGTTAGCTCTTGTTTCCCATCCTCTCCATTCCTGCTATTATGTGCCTGCACTCACACTCAGCTATACACACTGCTGCAATAATGTGCCTGCACTTACACTCAGCTATTCACTCCTGCACAGCTCTGTGGCTCTAACTTGCTGATTGGTCCATGCTAAACATGCCCCCCTTCTCCACTGCTGTCATGTGACCACACAGACTTCTGACAGCAACCCTGCTTCTCTATACTAGCCTGGTGTACTACTACTGCATTATGGGGATCTGCAGCTCCATCCTGTATCTACAAACTGTTGCTGTTTTTCTAGGTTTATGCACTTTAAAAAACAAAACAAAAACGTATTACCAATTAGGTTTTTTTTTAGTGGCCTCCCAAACATGGCAGAATCTCACACACTCTGTACTGTGCTGTGCTTAGATTCTAGTGCATAGACCTGCAAGACTTAGCAAGTATATTATACTGTATCAGTGATATCAGACTGTAGTTCACCGGGTATCAGGCACCTTGGATGAGACTAGCCTCTGTTCTGAGCAGAAACTCGCACAGTGGTCAAGTCATGTGACCTGCTATTCTGAACACAAAGGGTCTGAAAGGTACAGAAGACACTATGAAAGGAGATTACATATACTGCTGGAGAGCATTACACTGAGCAGTGAGAATAAAATCACTTCTTTAACCCTGGCCTTTGACACTGGCCCAATCTGTTTCTGTCTTACATTTGTTCTGCACACACCTTGTGTATCTAGCAACAGCACACAGGGAAACATCAGGTGACAACTCAGGATCTGTGTGTTTAGTCATTACTGTAGAAGGTGCAGGAGAACCTGTACCAAGTGCCAATGATCATTTACTACTGAGGACTAATGCACACATAGGTTTTAGCACCTTAAAGAAAAAAAAAAAAAAAACACGACAAGCAACAGAAGGTACACGGGAATTGCATTGGCTTTGGAGAACTATAATGAGGGTCTGGACCTTGTAAAATGTAAACTAATATTTGGATGTCTTTTCACGATGTAGCTTTGTAACAGATATTTTATTATAAACCCCACCACCACCACTTATCCAGTCTGTAGTTTCTGATAACTACCATGGGGCTCTTTTCTTCGTCATGCCTTTACCCAAAAGTAGCCTTTCAGATTTAGTCGTCCACGAACTAAGGGCCCTATTCCACCGGACAATTATCGTTCAGATTATCGTTAAATCGTTCGAGTCTAAACGATAATTGTTCGGTTGAAATGCAGTTAACAATTAACGACCGAACAAGAAATTGTTGATCGCTTTATAAGGGCCCTATTCCACCGGACGATCATCGTTCAGATTATCGTTAAATCGTTCGAATCTAAACGATAATTGTTCGTTTGAATAGCAGTTAACGAGTAACGACCGAACGAGAAATTGTTGATCGCTTTATAAGACCTGGACCTGTTTTTATCGTTGCTCGTTCGCATTGAATAAGAAGTGGTTCGCAGTAGATACGAACGCAATAGCGAAGAAAAACCGATCGCAAATACGATCATAAGTAACAATTAATGTTCCATGGAAATGAGTGAACGTTTTCAGGTATTTCGCAATAGCGGTCGTTTGAGATCGTTAACGATTATGCGAACGATAATCGTCCGGTGAAATAGGGACCTAATGGTCCTTTTACACGAAACGATTGATCGTTCGTTTTTGCACGATAACGGACGAATCGAACAATAATCGTACGTGTAAACGCAGCGAACGATCAAAAAATCGTTCATTTTGATCTTTCAACATGTTCACAAATCATCGTTGGTCGTTCGCAAAAAATTCGCAGATCGTTCAGTGTAAACGATTTCACCTATGTGTGAGATAGGCTTAAACTATCGCATAGCGAATTTTCCGTACGATGTATGGTTCCGTCTAAACGCTGATCGTTATAAAAAAAAACATTGTTCATTCAAAATAGTTAATCGTGTGATCGGGCGAATTATCGCACCGTGTAAAAGAACCATAAGACCTGGACCTATTTTTATCGTTGTTGGTTCACGAAACGTTCGCAAATCGTTCGCATTGAATAAGAAGTCATTCGGTCGTTTGCAGTAGATATGAACACAATAGTGAAGAAAAAAACATCGCAAATACGATCATAAGTAACGATTATCGTTCCATATAAATGAGTGAACGTTTTCAGGTCTTTCGCAATAGCGGTCGTTTGAGATCGTTAACGATTATGCGAACGATAATCGTCCAGTGGAATAGGGCCCTAAGAAGGTTGGGGGGGAAAAAAAAAAGTTGGGTAGTGGCTAGTTCAGTAAGAAGTCATTCACTTCTCCTCCTACCTGGGGGTCACAACAGTCGGCGCCTTGGTGGCACATCCTAGTGACAAGCCACCAATGTCTGGGGGTGAGACAACACTTTGAAGCACTAGAAACTTCTTTTCCTGCCCACGTAAAAAAAACAAACAGATTAAGTATCGAAACAAGAAGTACATAGTCAAACAACAACTTAAACTCATGTTGCGTTTACGTCTAATAATACCAAAACTAAAAAGGCCAGATATGCCAACCAAACTGACTACAACAAACCAGCCAATAACAAACCTGTTTTCCCCCCTCTAAATGAGTTTTCCACAGCTTAATAATTTCTGGAAATGTGTTGGTCTCAGGGTTTCCTTCACATGTGAGGCTATAAACAGTTCAACAAAAACAGGAAATTGGGTTAAACATAGTTTGAGGAGAGGAGCTTGTGTATAACACTGTAGTCGAGTAATGGGCGGCTACAGTGTGACCGACTGCTGCTGAACTGTACAACATCCAATCACTGTAATGTACTACCAACACGAACTGAGATCCGGAGGAAACTCCATGAGCAGGACTGACAAAATATATATCATAGTAGTAAATCAGAATTATACACCTGCATCTTTTCTACGGCTCTGCATTTGCCGAAAAACAAAAGAAGCATCCCCAACAATGACACATATGAACACATGCAATAAATGTGTCATCGATGGGAGTCCTACTGCTGTGACCCCCAAACATCCCAAGAACATTGGTCCATTTATGGAAGTACAAAGATTGTATTCATTACTCTGTGTTATTGCCCTTGTGCCATGAAGATATACATAGTGACCTCCTCCTCCCACTGCTGAGAAACAATAGGGAAGCCATAGTCAGCCACATTTCCCCTTCAGTATATGGATGGCTGTCCATCTATTGTATGCATGCACAGGACATGTCAGAGTGGGAGACTGGCAACAGATTATCTCTCTATTAAAGGGGGGTTGAAAGCAGAGGATTCCCATTTTGGATTCCCCAATAGGACATATAGAAAAGGAGGAGCACAGATGGGACAACTTCTTTCCAGCGAAAATCTTTTTCTGTCAAGTCATCTTGTTTCAGAAAGTTATATAGAGTTCTAATTTACTTCCATTTACAAAATCTCAAGTCTTCCCATACTTCGCAGCTGCTGTATGTCCTGCAGGAAGTGGTGGAGTCTTTCCAGTCTGACACAGTGGTCTCTGTTGACATCTCTGTCAATAACCGTCCAGAGCAGCGGCAAATTCACATAGAAAACCTCTCCTTCTCTGGACAGTTCCTGTCTCGGACAGAAATGTTAGCAGAGAGCGCTGTGTCAGACTGGAAAGAATACACCACTTCCTGCAGGACATAGCTGATAGCAGCTGCTAAGTATGAGAAGACTTAAGATTTTAAAATAGACAAATTACAAATTTGTCTAATTACAAATTACAAATCTATATAACTTTCTGACACCAGTTGATTTGAAAGATTTTTGCTGGAGAACTCCTTTAAGGTCTAGCCAAGTGGAAGTCCTGAGTTCTATCCATATTCCAGCACAATAGAGAGTGTCCATGGACTATGCTTTCCTGATCTCACGATTGGTAAACCCAAATAGTTATTTATGGCATGTCCAATGGGGTTCCAATCATAATTCTGAACAGTCTCAAGTCTCTCACCAAAAACTTTACACGGACATCATTCATCTTGGATGCAAATTCTTCCTATGCTAAATCTGGGCAGAGAATTGGGAAAAGAACATGCAAAAATTATCAAATGGCATGCACACAATAGTTCCAATACGCAATATTTTCCTCTGAATCACTTCCCTTTTTTTTTCTTCTTGTTAGAGCTCATATATGTGTGGGGCTATTGTATTGTATGACTAATAGACCATATTATATGCCAGGATCATGCAAGTGGATGATCATTCTTCCATATTTCAGTTTTGACCAATGGTCCCATTAAGGCTATGTTCCCACACAGTATTTTTGCTCAGTATTTTGCAACTAAAACCAGGAGTGGATTAAAAACACAGAAAGGCTATGCTCACACTCTGTTGGAATTTAGTAGATGGCCGCCATTTAACCCCTTAGCGTCCCATGACGTACTTGGTACGTCATGGTGGCACGACGGGAGTTCAGAGAGAAGTCCCGCCAGGAACCCACTCTGAACGGCATCGCTCCCGGCTGCTGTCTGCAGACAGGGAGCGCCTCTATTAGCCGGCGCGGGTCCCATTGCCGCACTGGCTAGTTAAGCATTTAAAGGCAGCTGTCAAACCTGACAGCTGCATTTAAGTTCTCTGCTCCCGGTGTCCCTGGTGTCTGTTCTTCTGGAAGGGCCGGGCCTCAGCGTCGCAATGACGCTGATCCCAGCTTGGCAATACATTGCTGTGGTCTGCCGCAGGCCAGAGCAATGTATTACAGATCTAAAGGATCATTGCTGTGTATATGGAAGTCCCCCAGGGGACTTCTAGTTAAAGTTTAATAAAAAAATAAATAAAAAAATATATATATTTTTTTTTTATTAAAAAAATCCCCTCCCCTAATAAAAGTCCAAATCACCCCCCTTTTCCCATTTTATAACTAAATAAGCAAATAAACATATTTGGTATTGCTGCTTGCGTAATCGCCCGAAATATTAAATTTTCACAATTTCCAAAGTGCAAATTACAAAGTGCAAAATTGTGCATTTTTGGTTGCATCAAATCCAGAATTTTTTTTTATAAAAAGCGATCAAAAAGTCGCATATACGCAAACAAGGTACCGATAGAAAGTAAAGATCATGGCGCAAAAAATGACACCTCACTTACCTCATAGACAAAAAAAATAAAAGCATTATAAGGCTGGAAATAGAGCAATTTTAAACACATTTAGTTTTTTTTAAAAATGGTTTTAATTTTTTTTTAAAAGCCATCAAATAAAATAAGTTATACAAGTTACATATCATATCATTGTAATTGTACTGATGTGAGGAACATAGATAACATAGATAACATGTCAGTTTTACCATGTCATGTTTTACCATAACATGTCAGTTTTACGGCGTAAACACAAGACTCCCTGAAATGAAAACAAATTCCTAGTTTTTTTTCTTGACAGTGCAAATGATTTTTTTTCTGGTTTTGCAGCATATTTTATGGGAAAATAAAGTCTGTCATTGCTAAGTAATGGGCTCATGTGGGTCTGTAGGTAAAAAAATGCAAGCGCTATGGACTTTTAAACAAAGTGAAAAAAGCAAAAGCGCAAAAATGAAAATTGGCCATGACCTTAAGGGGTTAATGACAAATAATAGCTGTTATTTTAAAACAACCGCCATTGTTTTAAAATAACGTCCGTTATTTGCTATTAAATAGCAGCCATCCACTCAGTTTCAACAGTGTGTTAACATAGCCTTTCTGTGTTTTCACTCCTGGTTTTGGTTGCAAAATACTGACCAAAATACTGTGTGTGAACATGGTCTAACGGAGTATTCCTATCAAAAATATCCATATCTACTTTTATTTGTGACCCTCACCTGACCGTAGAATGGGGTCATGTGATACAATTTGCCTAGCTTTACCTCCCCATTGACTTCTATGGGATTGCTGAACAGGGCGTAAAGGTCTCTCGTTCTCTAGGTTCTCGGAGCTTTGCTTCTCACCTGTCAAGAACTTATGAGAAGCCATAAAATGTCCATAAGTGCCATTAAAGTCTCATGAATGGGCTCCAAATCTGCAGCCTGTGCATATGTGTAGTGCAACTTTTAAATCAAATCACCCATACTTTTCTATTCTTGCTACTCTCATAGGAATGCATTGTCCATCATGTTACCGTGGCCCTGGTTGCTTCAATAAAGGCTAAAGGTTTGCAATGCGATTTCTTTTATAAAATCAGACTTATCAACAGTAAAAAGGAGACTTAACGATATTTCATAAAACATTACGCAGATGGAGGGAAAAATAGCATGCATACAACATGCGTGCACAACGGCAACCTGTGGCTCCCCAGATGTTGCAATACTACAAGTCCCAGCATGTTCTGTCAAACAGAGCCTGCACAACAGCTGGTAAGCCACAGGTTGTCTACCTCTGCTCTGTATTCATAAACCTGCTGCCAGCATCAGTTTCAAGGTATCAAATGAGCAGAGGAAAAAAAAAAGGGAGAAAATATTTACATACAAAAAGACGCCCGAGGGATAGAAGCGAAAGCCACGACGGCCCGCAGAGCCACTCTGTTCCTAGCAACATATCATAATCAGAGGTAATTTTTTTTTTTCTTCTGTTATTACTTTCAGGGAAAGCTTGACGGCAGCCAGTATGTCTGCAATTACAGCCAGCTTTCCTGGTGACCTGAAAATCAGCCTTGTTATGCAGCCATGCAACTAAGAAATTCTGGAGTTAGTAGTCTGGGTTATCTCCGAAAGTTGGGGTCGGGATGGTGAGCACACAAAGACTGTACTGCCTCCCTGTGCTATGTAAATGGTCTTTAAGGGGCTATACCTTCAAAGCCTATGTGGGTAAAATTTATCAATAGTCATCAATATGAAGTCAGTGGGGTGCAGCGGGGGTGGCGATCGAGCCGCTGCAGAGGGCTGCGGGCGGGCTGCGAGCGCGCAATCGCAAAACAATTTTTCCGTACAATATATTGTACTGTCTAAACGCTGATCGTTATGAAAAAAAACAAGAATTACTCCGACATCGTTAATCGTACGATCGGGCCAATTATCGTTTCGTGTAAATGCACCATAAGAACAGGTTGTCAATAAATTTTGCCAGGAAAACCCCTTTAACCCCTTAGCGACCCATGACGTACCTGGTATGTCATGGTGCCGCGGGGGGTGTTCAGAGCGGGATCCCGCCGCGACCCCGCTCTGGACGGCGCCGATCCCGGCTGCAATCTGCAGCCGGGCAGTGCCTCTATTAGCCGGCGGGGGTCCCGTTGCCGCGCTGGCTAATTAAGCACTTCAATGCAGCTGTCAAACCTGACAGCTGCATTGAAGTGCTTTGTATTGCACATCCCTGGTGTCTAGTGGCACGGATCTCCCGTGATCCCGAGATCCGTTTTTCTGGCCGGCCCGGGCCTCAGCGTCGGAATGACGCTGATCCCGGCTCGGCAGTAGATTGCTATGGCCTGCAGCAGGCCATAGTAATCTATCACCGATATGATGGATCATTGCTGTGTATATACACAGCATTGATCTATATGAGAGATCAGTGCTTTGTATATACAAGTCCCCCAGGGGGGCTTCTAGTTAATGTAAAAATAAAAGTAAAGTGTTTTTATTAATAAAAAATCCCCTCCCCTAATAAAAGTCCAAATCACCCCCCTTTTCCCATTTTATAAATTCTTAAATAAACAAATAAATAAACATTTAGTATCAGCGTGCACGTAATCGCCCGGACTATTAAATAATTACATTCCTGATCTCGCATGGTAAATGGCGTCAGCCCCCAAAAATTCCAAAGTGCAAAATTGCGCATTTTTGGTCGCATCAAATCCAGAAAAAATGTAATAAAAAGTGATCAAAAAGTCGCATATGCGCAATCAAGGAACCGATAGAAAGAACACATCATGGTGCAAAAAATGACACCTCACACAGCCCCATAGACCAAAGGATAAAAGCGCTATAAGCCTGGGAATGGAGCGATTTTAAGGAACATATATTTGTTAACAATGGTTTGAATTTTTTAAAAGCCATCAGATAATATAAAACTTATACATGTTACATATCATTGTAATCGTAACAACTTGAGGAACATATATAACAAGTCAGTTTTACTTCAGGGCAAATGGCGTAAATGCAAAACTCCCCGAAATCAAAACAAATTCTTTTTTTTTCAATTTGACAGCGCAAATGATTTTTTTCCGCTTTCGCAGCATATTTTCTGGAAAAATAATGCCCGTCATTGCAAAGTACAATTGGTTTCGCAAAAAATAAACGCTCAAATAAGTCTCTAGGTGAAAAAATGCAAGCGCTATGGACTTTTAAACATAAAATGGAAAAACCAAAAGCGCAAAAACGAAAATTGGCTTTGACCTAAAGGGGTTAAGCAATGCTACTAGTGAAAAATACCCCAGAGCATTCTGCAGCTGAAGATACATCGGCAAATTTTTTTTTTCCATATAAAAATCTGAGGTGTAAGCATAAGTATAGTAAAGACTAATGCACTACAATGTAATTATATATAGATAGATATATATATATATATATATATATATATAAAAAGAGAGAGAGAGAGAGAGAGAGAGAGAGAGAGAGAGAGAGAGAGAGAGAGAGAGAGAGAGAGAGAGAGAGAGAGAGAGAGAGAGAGAGAGAGAGAGAGAGAGAGAGAGAGAGAGAGAGAGAGAGAGAGAGAGAGAGAGAGAGAGAGAGAGAGAGAGAGAGAGAGAGAGAGAGAGAGAGACCCTGTTATGGAGAAAATCCCTTGTTCTGTAAGAGTGTAGTGTGCAAACAAGCTCTAGTGGTAATCCAATACTGATGGAAAGTACCTAGTAGTTAACGGCCTCCTCCAGAAATACAAAACTGTAATGCTATAAATGTGAATTAAAAAAAAAAATGCAACTGATATTAGAAGTAGAAAGTGTTTGTATGGGCGATGAGGGGAAATGGCAATTATAAAATTATAATAGAAAAGTATAGTATAGTCTATGAAAACAGAATACAACCAGGGAAACTCACAACTGTGGTAGAGATGGGTCAAACATTTTGATCAGTCTGGGTCTCAGTGTATAATGTGTGATTATTTTTTTTTTCTTTATATGTCAGTGCCCATTAAAGAACTGGATTTTTCTGCAGATGCATGCTGATTTTCATGCAGAAGCATGCTGCAGATTGTTGCAGATTCGATTTCTATATCAGCGTGCATTTTAGCTGTGTGAATATGCCCTAAGGTCATTCAGATATACTACTGTGGTCAGGGTTTTTCACCAAAATCAGGAGTGGAACAGACACAAGGGAAAACTATAATAGGAGATTTGTACTCATTTCTGTGGTTTGAACCCACTCTTTGCTTTAGATAAAAATATTGCATGTGCACCCCAGGCCCTAGGGGCAATGCACCTAGGATTTCACTGCATTGAATGCTTTAACCCCTGTCTGTGACAGGAACTGTCCTGAGCAGTAGCAAATCTCCAAAGAAAACTTTTCCTGCTGTGGACACTTCCCGTCATGGACAGAGGTGGCAGCAGAGAGCACTGTGTCAGACTGGAAAGAAAACACCACTTCCTGTAGGGCATACAGCAGCTGATAAATATTGGAAGACTTCATATTTTTTAAATAGAAGTAAATTACAAATCTTTATAGCTTTCAAACACCAGCTGATTTAAGGGGAAATTATTTTGACGGAGTACCGCTTTAAATTTGACATTCTATTCAGGGGTCATTTTGTTCACATAAAATACAAAACTCTACCAGCCAATTGTAGAACTTGCAATAGCATCCCAAATGGAGGGCTGACTTTTCCTTCCGACATCCCTGATCAGGCAGGGACAGGTCGTGTAAGGGCAAATACTACTGACAAGAGAAATAGTATCACCCAGTTTATTCATAAATTCTAGGAGGAACAACCGAAGGTCAGTACAATGCAGACTTCCACAAAGCATAATCCAGATCTGTTTTTTCATTAAGAAAACATTTTCTTAACTAGGCCTGGAAAGGTGACCCCCCCTCTTCTATAGCACCACTTTGAAGATTGCCGTAAAAGTACAATAGACTCCAATTTACGTCAATACACAATGACATGTGATAGAAGCGAATGCCAGAAGCAATGACTTTTCAGGCTGCGCCTCATTTTTGTCAATTTTGTTGTTAGTTATGACTAGGTACAGAAAAGTTTTGACAGAGATTAATGTCTATTAACCCCTTCTCTTACACTTCAATGAGATCTGTGACAGCACTGTCTGCTAAGGAACT
Source organism: Dendropsophus ebraccatus (assembly GCF_027789765.1). Taxonomy (NCBI): domain Eukaryota; kingdom Metazoa; phylum Chordata; class Amphibia; order Anura; family Hylidae; genus Dendropsophus; species Dendropsophus ebraccatus. Next base: position 41,482,686 of record NC_091466.1, read on the forward strand.
ATATAGGAGAAAGTGAAGTGTGCGCTGCCTTCAGGGCTGTTTGGGAGGATGCATGTTTATCCATGTTGTAGCTGGATATATACTTAGCAAATTCATCATCTAACATGCTTATTACCTACTTATTCTTTTTTTCACACTTGAGCTTGATGGAAAATATTTTTTTTAAAAAATAGGCTTTTGACAGATCTACTTTTTTAATTGATGGCCAATCCCCAGGACCAGGGAGGGTCCAACTCCCATCCCCACCACATAGCTGTTTGCCAGAGCCACAGCACCCACATACACAGAATAGAGCTCCCGCTCCGGCTCATAATGGGAGTCTATGGGAGGTGTGCGCTCCTGCTCTGTCCGCGCTGAAGAATGAACATGTTCATTCTTCAGCGCGGACAGAGCAGGAGCGCGCCTCCCATAGACTCCCATTATGAGCGGGAGGCTAACGGCATTCCGCTAGTTTTGCTCAGTGGGAACGGGGCCGAAGTGTAAAAAAATAAAAATAAAAATAAATGTTTTTTAGGAAAAGCCCCCTTTCCTAATAAAAGTTTGAATCACCCCCCCTTTTCCCATGTTATAAATAAAACGAAAAAAAAAAAAAACATTTTGGTATTGCCGTGTGCGTAATCGCCCGAACTATTAATTTATTTCATTCCTGATCTTGCACGGTAAATGGCATAAGCGCCCAAAAAATCCCAAAGTGCAAAATTGCGCATTTTTGGTCACATCAAATCCAGAAAAATTGTAATAAAAAGCGATCAAAAAGTCACATATGACATAGAGTTGTAATCCTAACGACTTGAACATATATAACAAGTCAGTTCTACTTCAGGGCAAATGGCGTAAAAGCAAATACCCCCCAAATAAAAGAAATGCGTTTGGTTTTTTTTTTCAATTTGACCACACATAAAAAAAATTTCGGGTTTTGCAGTGTACATTATGAAAAAATTCTGCCAGTCATTGCAAAGTACAATTAGTGGCGCAAAAAATAAGGGCTCATGTGGGTTTCTAGGTGAAAAAATGCAATTGCTATAGCCTTTTAAGCACAAGGAGGAAAAAACGAAAACAAAAAAATATTTAATTGGCCCGGTCCTCTAAGGGTCAAAGTACTGTATTGCCCCCCAAAAGTTAAAAAATCACCAATATATACTTATTACGGGAAATACACATAAAGTGCTTTTTTCCCTGCACTTACTACTGCATCAAGGCTTCACTTCCTGGATAACATAGTGATGTCACTTCCTGGATAAAATGGTGATGTCACGACCCGACTCCCAGAGCTGTGCGGGCTGTGGCTGCTGGAGAGGATGATGTCAGGGGGACACTGAGGGACACAGGGCACTGGAGGGACACTGAGCATCCCTCTGCCATCATCCTCTCCAGCAGCCACAGCCTGCACAGCTTTGGGAGTCGGGTCGTGACATCACCATGTTATCCAGGAAGTGACATCACCATGTTATCCAGGAAGTAAAGCCTTGATGCAGTAGAAAGTGCAGGGAAAAAAGCTCTTTATAAGCATTTCACGTAATAAGTGTATATTGGTCATTTGTATATCTTTTTTTTTTTGGGGGGGGGGGGGGGGATACAATACTTTAATAAAAGTTTTTGCCTTTAAGCCTTCAGCTATGCCATTAAATGTGACTGACTGCGTCTGACCACATGGACCCACACAGAATCCCAAAAACAGTTTTGCCCAGTGTGCGTAATGTGATAAATCCACATCGCACTAACTATTATGCGTTCAAAAATATCAAAGAAACACTGATAAAAAAAAACAACAAGTCCTTGATGGTTTCCAAGCACAGGTGTTAAAGAATTGGACAAACTGTATAATAATCATGGTGCTGTAGTTTTTGTTTACTGGCATACCTCCCAACCGTCCCGGATTCCGCGGGACAGTCCCGTTTTCGGGGTTCTGTCCCGCGGTCCCGGAACGGCACCCAGTGTCCCGCATTATATGTGGCCCCAGCGAAAAAAACAATAAACCAGTAACTCACCTGTCCTCCGGTCCCAGCAACTCCTCTCCCGGCAGAGCGCGCACTCCAGTCACCCTCCGGGGACAGACACTGACTGTGCCGGAAGTGACCTGCAGCCTCTATCATGAATCACTTCCGGTACAGTCAGTGTCTCTGTCCCCCGCTGCCCGCTCCGAAGGATGACGGGAGTGCGCGCTCTGCCGGAGAGGAGCTGCTGGGACCAGAGGACAGGTGAATTACTGGTTTATTGTTTTTTCCGCTGGGGCCACACTAATGGGGGGGATTGGCTACTCTGTGGGGCGCTATATGGAGGGATTGGCTACTCTGTGGGGCGCTATATGGGGGATTGGATAATATGTGGGGCACTATATGGGGCATTGGCTACTATGTGGGGCACTATATGGAGGGATTGGCTATTATGCGGGGCACTATATGGGGGATTGGCTACTATGTGGGGCACTATATGGGGGATTGGCTACTATGTGGGGCACTATATGGGGGATTGGCTACTATGGGGCATATTTGGGGGCATTGGCTTATATGTGGGGCATATATGGGGGGTTGGCTACTACGTGGGGCATATATGGGGGCATTGGCTACTATGTGGGGCATATTTGGGGGCATTGGCTACTATGTGGGGCATATATGGGGGCATTGGCTACTATGTGGGGCATATATGGGGGGTTGGCTACTACGTGGGGCATATATGGGGGCATTGGCTACTATGTGGGCACTCTATGGCGGTTTGGCTACTATGTGGGGCACTATATGGGGATTGGCTACTATGTGGGGCACTATATGAGGGGATTGGCTACTATGGGGGGGATTGGCTACTATGTGGGGCACTATATGGGGGGATTGGCTGCTATGTGGGGCACTATATGGGGGGATTGGCTACTATGTGGGGCACTATATGGGGATTGGCTACTATGTGGGGCACTATATGGGGATTGGCTACTATGTGGGGCAATATATGGGGGCATAGGCTACTATGTGGGGCACTATATGGGGGCATTGGCTACTATGTGGGGGATTGGATACTATGTTGGTCACTATATGGGGGCATTGGATACTATGTGGGGCACTATAATGGGGGATTGGATACTATATAGGGCATTTTTGGGGGGATTGGATACTGTATAGGGCACTATTCAGTCAGCAGCATGTGGTGACTGTAGGGGAGTGGCTATGGAGGGTTGCTATGGGGGCGTGGCTATGGAGGGTTGCTTTGGGGGCGTGGCTATGGAGGCTGCTATGGGGGCGTGGTTATGGAGGGCCGCTATGGGGGCGTGGTTATGGGGACCACGGCGCACATGTCCCTCTTTGCTCTTTGCAAAAGTTGGGAGGTATGTCACCGGTCCCATCTAACCTATATGGAGGGTATACAAACCCCCTACAAAATGGTAACAGCAGGGATTAGGCAGTGCGCACAGCTTTCATACCAGACATTATAAACCCGCACAAGACCTGTTAAGCAACACACACACAGGTTTTTTCTAGGAACATGACTCAGCTTCAAACTTAGGTTTTCATAAAAGTTATTAAGCAAATGTGACTTTCGCTTCTTCCCTGAGGGAGCACTGCAAATATTTCTAAAACAAAGGGGGGTCATACTAGTCGTGAGCCTCTACCCACTCAGTAAGTCCCACTTCAGTGACACGTAGGGGCCGAGCCGTGAGTCATCAATGTACTGAATGAGGCAGCTCAAACAAGAGAGCCGATGACTCAAGGGTGTATCATACCACGGGGGTATTACAGTACAATAAAAGACAAGAGGCCTTACATGCTGCGAAGAGAAAAGCAAGTCTGGTACAGAGGCTTCTGCTTATATGCAGAGAACGCTCCATGCTAAATATACTCTGCTGTATATCCCATAAAGTAAGCAGCATGTAGAGCGAACAGGACATCAAGGATATAATGATGCTGAATGCGAAGGGGCTTGAGGCCCATAAAAGTAAGAGACCTTCCAGATTCCTTTAGGTCATAGGGGGGAGAGTTATCAAACTGATGTAAAGAAGAATTGTCTCAGTTGTCCCTAGCAATTAATCAGATTCTACTTTTCATTCCTCATTCCTTCAGCCCTGTATCCTCCCTCAAAAAGGTATCCCATCTAAAGCCTGTTACACCCATCCGTGTGTGCCTCCATATTGCACATTGCAGGCCACCAACAGATGTGTGCACTGGCCCATAGACTATACTGGGTCTGGATTCTGTCCACAATTGCGGACAAAAAAACAAAACAAAAAATGCACGTGGTTAAGGGGCCCAAAAAGCATAATTTTGAGCAAACTTGTCAAGACTTTTGGGCAATGTCTGCCCAAACATCACCAAGTGGCAGGGATCGGCTGCTCCATGCACCAAATTTACTACAATAAAACTACTAGCAGGTGTAAATTGTACTTGACATCTACATCAGCTCCCAGCTGACATACATTTCTGAGGCTCCCACACAAGCACTGTCACATGTGCCTGAATTTATCAAGGTTGCATGTCCCTTAATAAACCCAGGGCACCAGTAAACTGATGGGTGTTAACTTAAAGAGATTGGCCACTTATAGTAAAATAGTTTTGTGTTCAGTATAAATAAGTGTATTTACATTACTGACAGCAGCTCCCTGTAAACCTTATAGAGCTAGAATCTGACTCCCCTCCCCCAGGCTGCCCTGCTCTGTGGGAAGTCTGTCCATAACACAGCTGACATGGAGGAGCATGTGACCATGCTCTGCCCCCAGTGTTCTCCATAGGCATATACAGGCTCAGTGGTGGACATTGGGGGCAGGGCATGGTTCTCAATGTCGGCCATTTTATGGACAGCCTCACCACACAGCAGGGCAGCCCAGTCTGGAGGAGGGGAGTCTGACTTTAGCTCTATAAGGTACACAGGGAGCTGCTGTCAGTAAGTGCAGTGAGTACAGTTACTAATACTGTACACTGAGCAATTTTACTATAAAGCGGCAAACCTCTTTAAAGGATTTTTCCATGCAAAATGGACTGATGAGTAAAGATGAGCAAATCTTAAACCCAAGCATAGGGCAATTGATTACCATTGGCCATAGTTGGATGCAGCCCTAGGCGCATAGGCTGTATCCATGTTTTCCAGGACTCCCATGGGCTGCATCCAACTTCTTCAGACACTGGTAGTAAAGTAGTTGTCCAGCAAAACTTTTTTTTCTTTCAAATCAACTGGTGTCAAAGTTACATAGATTTGTAATTTACTTCCATTTAAAAATCTCAAGTCCTACTATATATCCTGCCAGAAGGGTTTTTTTTTACATTCAGAAACAGTGCTCTCTGCTGCCACCTCTGTCCATGTGAGGAACTGTCCAGAGCAGCAGCAAATCCCCAGTTCCCCAGTTCCTGTCTCGGCCAGAGATGTCAGCAGAGAGCACTGTGTCTGAATGTAAATAAAACAACACTTCCTGCAGGACATACATTAGCTTATAAGTATGGGAAGACTTCAGATTTTTAAATAGAAGTACATTACAAATCTAAATATATTTCTGACACCAGTTAGCTTATCAATCTCTGATTATTACAGTCCTGGACTAGACAAAATAGTTTAAACTACTATCGTATCTGAGGGAGATCTGCAAAACTGCTCATCCTGAGCTACCAGATGCATGAAAACCCATAAATTCCAGTAAAATCTCTGCTCCCCCAGTACTTTATCACACATCTCTCCTGTTCAGAGATCCTACAGAATCACATACACATAAGTAAATGATATCAGCAGCTTGCCTTATAAGCGGCACTTTAGCAAAGCTCTAGCCTTTAGGTTTAGTGCTTCTTTAAGTTCCTAAAAATGCTTTTAATTAGTGGATTGGGTTGAGAGCCAGAAGCTTGCCCCGACTTAGGGACCAGCCTTGGAAGCGGAATAATTTCTCAGCCTTTGATGAGATCATAGCATTTCCCAGGAGTGTGAGCATGCTCCTACCTGTGTTTCAAACAATCTCAACACCTGTAATGAAAGGAAATATTTACATGTGCCGAGACGGTGCCAACGCACCAAACAGGAATACATAGACTGGATCATGGCAATATAGTACAAAATTGGCAAAAAAAAAAAAAATTACCTATCTATATCATACCAAAAAAAAAAAAAAAAAAAAAATCTAGGGGCCAGTAGTGGCTTCCTAATTTGAGAGTGTTATTCAGTTCTTTACAGCAGATTTGTTGCAAAAAATTTCTGAAACTGTCCTATTCATCCGAAATATCTCTCCAGATAAGGGGGTAAAAGGTGTTTGAGTTGCTGGATAACCCTTTCCGAAAAGAAGCAGCCCAGGGACCAGCAAGTAGTGCCAATTGCCCATAGCCCCTAGGGCAGCGATTCCCGACCCTTGGCTAGTCAGCTGATGCAAAACAACTCTCAGCATTTAGCTGTCAGGGCATGCTGGGAGTTATAGTGTTGCCCACAAGGGTCACATCTTATTGAGTGAGTCACCTTTTGATCTGGCTGAAAGGGGGGTCCTAGGCATGATGTCCTAATAAAGAGCTAGTAAGTGCATTTGTACCGCCCAAAGCATCCCCTAACAGATTGCATGTGACCCATTGCAACTTGGGAGATTAAAGGGCCTGTTCACGGATTCGTCACAGAGAATCCGCCGGGAACCTCCGTCAACAGACTCGAAACACTGAATCCCTCCTGCTATGTCTTTGAATGGGAGGGCTTGCGTGCCTCTGCCCCTTTCCGCTCAAAGAATTGACATGTCAATTCTTTAAGAGGAGGGGCGCGAGCCCTCTCATTCAAAGAAATAGCAGGAGGGATTTGGCTCAGAGTCTGGTGGAATCTCTGGACCGCATCCGTAGCGTGAATGGGCCGTAAGAAATCTCTAAGTCTGGTGGCCCATGCAGTCTTCATTACTAGGAAGGACATGTATGCATCAGACCTTACGACGTGGAAAGTAAATGGATTGCTGGCCGTGCATTTCTCTTTATTCCATTCACATGATTGGTGGGGGTCCCAGCAGTTGGATCCCAACTGATCAGCACAGTATTCCCTGTACTAGGGGATAACTTCTTCTGATGGGTATTTCCCCTTAAAGTAATACTGTAACTCCAGTTTTCCTGTGTGCTTTTATCATTGGTGGACAGTGTCACTAAGGTGGGCTTAGAATCTGTTAAACCAGAGAGAGGGCTCAGCGGACACCAAGCCCCTCCTTAGTGACACTGTCCACCGATGAACTAAAGTGATTTTAGAACATAAAGGAGACAAAGTTGTAGAGGGTGTGAGAAACACAAATAGAGTTGAGAGGAGGGGGTGACAGTATCCCTTTAATGTTCTTTATACATTTTAGGTAGCCGTCAACTGGATGAGCATTCAGCCGGCCGCCATGGGTCCCAATCTGCTCACACACGCACTCATAACTGAGCGTTCAAGTATTCTGAATAGGAAGTGGAGTACTTTCCAAAATTATCAGAATTAGCAAAATTTGCCAAACTTGCAGAATTTCAGTGACAATCCAATACTTTAAGATATTAACGCACACATGTTTCTATCATACAGTTGTAAATGAAAGCGGATACAAGAACATGTCCAGGGGCAGCTCATCACGGGAACTACTGCCCTCACATTACACCACTGCTGCTCACTGTTGGCTGTAGAACTTCCCACACAGAAGTCTCATGGCATCTCTTTTACAAAGTGAGAAAATTATCAAGATTTTGAGGTACATGTGAACACTATTGTTCGCACCCAGTCACAAACACTTCTCTCTTTATCAAAGGTTTTTACCACCTCCGGATGACTTTCAATAATTGCTCAAGTCATTCTGTGCAGTCGTGAACACTGCATAGAAGTTATGAGCACAAAAATAAAAATAAATGATCCCACAACCTGGATTAAGAGTAGTTAACTCAAAGTCACTAGTTAATATGGATTCACACTACATTTAGGCAGTATGTCTGCATTATGTCAGGATATTGCAAAAAGTTAGGCCAACGTATACGCAACATGACTACATTCGATCCATTTAACTCAATGGGCCACTGGAAATAACAGTAGCTATGGACATGCAATAGCTGTTGGCTGAACATTTGATCGGTTAACGGCTAGCTCTCCTGATCCCTCTATGGATGTACATGGATGTGGTCTGAATGGAGAGGGGCTGGGTAAGCTGTGGCCATACTCTCCTGACAGTGGCATATTCTTCCAAAAAAAAAAAAAAAGAAAAAAAAAAAAGACAGGGAAGTTGAAATCCAACATTGTTGAGCTTTCTCTCCCAAACCTCATCTATCAGGAGAAATGGAAGACCACCATACATCCTTTAATGGGACTTTACTGCTCCAGGACCTTTCTTTAAGTCAATGGCCGATCCTATCTCATGAAACCCAGACAAAACAGCTGGTGGTACTTATGACACACAACCAGTACTTGCTGTCCAGTGTCTGAGGGGAATGAATAGGTTTAGGTCTAGGTTGATGCAGAATATGGCAAAGATGTCAATTGCCCCATACTAGGAGCAAAGAAATGTTACCCAGCTCTAAGTCACTCAGAACAAACCCTTGAGTCAAGGTCATATCTGCAGAAATCTAATGGCCATAACTTGTATTATATTATATTATGAATGGAGGTCCATCCTAATCTGTAGATATATAAATCCTTTGTAACACAGCGTTTTTCAAGGCTATGGTGGAGAAGACCATCTACGTACAAGAGAAGAGAAGGACCCATCAGGCTTCTCATACACATGACCATTCTATGTTCGCTTTCATCTTATCCCATCAGAATAAAATGCTAAATCTGCATGATGACCACATTATTAGGTGAATGACTGGTGCTCTTTATTTCATGCAAACTTTTGACCATCATGGTTAATGACCAAATCTACAATGGATTAGGTTGTCCCTCCCTGCTGACGCTAGGTGCATCCCATGGTTATGGGTGGGTCATCTAGTACAGTGGTTTATCTGAAAGTTTCTCAGTACTTTTTGTCGCCCTTATTACACTAAAAACTGTCCGTACCCAAGAATCAGCTAGCCCCAAAAAAAAACAAACAAACAAAAAAAAAAAAAAACGGACGTTCTTACCTCGTTTGTGAAGCCAACCTTCTTTTACAATCGCTACTTCATTCATAATGACGGCAATGTAACTCAGTTGATAAGTCTCACCAAGATTTTGATTGAAAAGTATAGCAGCGCAGGTAAGTTATATCTGAAATGAAAAGAAAGAATTATGAGAAAAACACAATATAACAAAGAAAGAAAAAATGATGGTGTCATCGGAGCGACATATGGCCCCCATACAGAACAGCTTGCTCTTTTGGCACCACAGAAGTCACCCTTTATGTCACAACAGCTAACTTAAAGACTCCTTAGGCTAAAGTGACACCAAGGTATCTTTGCTTTTGACAAGCAGGCCTTGTGTTACTTTCTCCTTGAAAGCCATTTCTTAGACACATGTAAGTTGTTCACTGTATATAGCTGAAAGGTTTAGGCCATGTACACACGACATTCAACATAAACTTCAATATATGAACCTGAAAAGTTCCGAGGACATACTATAGGTAGAGATGAGCGGAACTCAAGCATGCTTGAGTCGAATTGTTTGGCATTTTATTACCAGTGGCTTAAGAAATTAGATTAAGCCCTGGGGGGTCTGGCAAAACAGAAATACAGCTTATGGCTGTACAATCGGTATGCTCGAGTCTACACATAATCACTGTGTTCTGTCCAATAAAAAATGGTTATGGGGTCCAACTTTCTAATATTCATCCATAAAAGATTCTAGCTTTGAACCCCACATAAGAATAATTTCGGTGAGAAAAAGGCAAAAGGGGTCCCGCCTCAGCCGCTGACACGTCACGATTGGGTCCCCACTTAGCCCAGAAAGCGGCCGGTGAATCGGAGGGGGCGATGGCGGAAACATAACCACTGGAGTAGGGGAGGCAGGTGCATGTAGTTATGTTCAGCCACCTCATCCCTGGCTCTCTTGAAAAAAAAAAAAATGGTGGGTGCCGGACTTCTCCTTTAAATGGAGCCAGTAGAAGCACTTGGCTAAGCACTTCTTTCACTTCCTGGCTCGATGCAGTAGGTTGTCTCCTGGCTTTTTCTAATGATTGGACTCTACCAAAACACCCAGACCTTGACTGATCAAAGCTTCTGACTAGTGTTAAGCAGACTCGCTGATTTTGGGCTTGGCAACGTTCTCCGAACCCCAACACTCTGCATTTGACTCCTGGCAAGTCCACTTAACACTAACTCTGACATGTAAAAGGATATTTTTAAAGTGACAGGGACACCGACAGGGACATGATTTGCAGATTCCGTACCAACACCCAACATGGAAAGTGACCCATACGAACTGGTTCTTAGGAGGAGTCCAATACACAAACTGTGAAAACTGCAGCAGTGAAAATCCAAGCAACAAATGGACAAAAATATAGCGCATCAGTTTCCCCAGTAAGGCCTGGCTGCAACTTCCTCTGCATTTTTCATCCACAACTTGATAGAAACTGAATTATATCCTAACTGCAATGGCTGCACACCTTTTCTATTGTCCTGCTTTTATCTGGTAAAGGTTTGTATGAATACTGAATAAATACCAAACTTGTGTACAGTAAATACACACTCTGACGTTTCCTTCAGATTAAACAAATCTCATTTAAATTATTTTCCCCTCATAAACATCATTATATTTTTACTGCTCACAGGAACACTCAAGAGCTTCCTCAGTCAATAGCAGCAAATCACACAGCCTTTGTCTGCCTCAATAGCTGGGTGTATGGGATGCGTTCATCTTGCAGCTGGTGATGGTCACTGAGCATCAGTGCTTAATCTGTTGTCCACAAGCTCCTGACCATATTAATTACATAAAATAATAAAAAGCATAAATTAAAAGGGAGGGGGGGGGGGGGTGCCTATAAACAGGTCTTAAAGGATGTCTATGGTCAAAAATAAGGTCTTCATCAATCTACTAGAAGAACATAAAATGCAGGCCAAAGAGGTTACAAATATCCAAGGTTCCTGCTTACTCCCACATGATGACTCCCACATGATGCCAAAGCTAAAGCTTTGGCGTCCAGGAATGATGGGAATAGAAGTTTTGCACCAGCTGGACAACCATGAGTTTGACACCTATTATCTAATGTGTACATTGGCTTCCAGACTTCCCTCAATAGCAGATATTCCAGAAAAAAAAGGGATCAGGAACATTGGATTCAACTACAGTACCAACCAGAACCTTTTATTCTCTGGGAGATCTGTCACCATGGCCATGGCTTTTTACTCTTTTCCCATTCAGAACACATGTCCGTTTACAGGGTAATTGGGAAAGATGGTTGTCAGCCATACCAACTTTCAGCTGACAGGATGTGTATTTTGATTTGTAATTTATATGTTACGTAGTTATGGAAATAGTTCTGATGCCCACAATAGTTGAAGGGACACTTGGTCTTTATTCAAGCCATCGTAAAGAGGTCTAAGCCACCAAACCACTAAAATTAAGTCTAAAACAAGTCAAGGAGTTTTCTAAAATGAAAGTCATGTTTTAAGAGTATTCTCTGTAACATATGGATCTGTGCCCACACCAGCCCACCACTACCCTCACATATTAAAAAGTGCTTACGAAGCCCACCAGCAACCTTGCCTCCCCAATACAGTCTGTTCTCCAAGACACTTAAACAGATGCAGGTTTTTAATTTACTCATAACACTTTTGTAATACTGAATGTTGAGCTTCCCTGTGAATATGCTATCAACATTTAAGACTGGAACTCATAATTGTAATTAGCAATAGTTTTTCTAGCATTAAAATGGGTTATCCATGTACAAAAAAAAAAAAAACACACACACACACCAACAACAACCAACACAGACCAAAACTAACTTATATTTGGCACAGGGTATGCTCACCTCTCGAGCCCCCTAAGCCCTAGGGGACACCTTACTGCAAGACTGCGGAAAATTACCTTGGACTTACTAACTACAACATCAAAAAACAAACCACAGGTCCAAGATTAATTTCTACTATAATAAACTACACTACAAGGACATCATACGCCAACAGTATACAGCACCTGATCAAATGCTGATGTAGATACCCTGAAATGAACACTGTAATGGTGTCATCAATTAACCTAGAATACGCTGTATAAATCAGCTTTAAATCCATGGCACAGCAGCCACCCTTGGTCTACTATAATCACACCTAGAGTTGCATGGAACAGACAATATCACCTCCTAAAGGTGTGCCCACTGCTCTGATGAACCCACACACCTTAGTGGGGGGAACGTGGGATTACCAAGATATCACACATTTTTATTACTGACTACTGTATATAGTCAATAAGACCCTACACCTTTTCCTTGACTAGTTGAAATCCTGTACAAACCTACTGCCTGACAACTACACCCTTCCTGACGTGTAGGCGCTCACCCAGTGTAGGGAAAGACACCCTGCACGGGGATGCCCACACTGGGGATTAATATAGTGGTCAGGCCGGGCATTACAGGATTAATTAACCCTTGAAATAAATCTGCACAATCTAAAATTATACTTTTCGCTACATTCAAGGAGTTTTTATGTAAATTGAATAAAAGACTAAAGGGCCCTATTCCACCGGACGATTATCATTCGCATAATCGTTAACGATAACCGATCCAAATGACCGCTATTACGAAAGACCTGAAATTGTTCGCCCATTTACATGGAAAGATAATCGTTACCTATGATCGTTCTTGCGGTCGTCTTGTCGTCGCTATTGCGTTCTTCACTACTGCAAACGACCAAACGACTTCTTATTCAATGCGAACGAGCAACAATAAAAATAGGTCCAGCTCTTATTAAACGATCAATGATTTCTCATTCGGTTGTTAGTTGTTAACTGCTATTCAAACAAACGATTAACGTTTAGATTTGAATGATTTAACGATAATCTATACGATAATCATTAGGCGGAATAGGGCCCTAAGTTTGACTATACTATGTTGTATTGCATTTACTCATTCCAGCACATGAACTTTAACGATCCAACACATGTGCAGTGTTCAGACAAGTGATAAATAGGAGAAATCCTGCCTTGGGCATTCCTAACAGTGAAGAGGGTGAGGAGGAGCGACGGAGGGGTGGTGCAAGCCACGCCAATTTGACACAGGGCTGCAAGTTTAAAAATAGTTTTTTAGGACAATAACTGCATCACCTGCAGAACTGACCCCAAGACAGATCTATGATTAAAAGCAGCTATCCGAAGGTACAAGTGGTTTGGGGGGGGGGGGGGGGGGGGGGCCTTCAGCCTGGAAAGGCTTGTCCTGAATCTGACGAAGCGGCGCCATAGCCCTGAAACGCGTTATTGTTGGACTGAATAAATCGTGTTTTATGTGAACATCGGTTTCTACTACGTTGTTTGGTGGTGAGCGCAATCTCCAGGTCATTTTTTTGTCATTTTTGCCACCTTTTGGTTTTATCAGCCTAAAAAGAGTAACTGCAGTACAACACCAAGTATAGTCAAAGTTAGTGTTTATTTTAATTTACATAAAATCTTCTTGAATGTGGTGAAAAGTATAACTTCAGGTTGTGCAGATATATTTCAAGGAAAAATAGAGAAATACCAGTCTTTCCTTTTTGACCTGCTCTCTGTTTATACTCTGTTCCTGGTTTTGGCTTCAAAAATCTGTTAGATAAATGTCTTAGTGTAAAAGCACCCTAATCTGCTACCAGAAAGTAGCAGGGTTAGAGAAATGCGAGAGCATTGGTGCTGTAGCTGTGACGGCACAGGAGAGTAAAGCATAACTTTTTCCCTCCCATTGTTGACAGCTCTTTGTCTACTGTATATAGTAGCTTGTTGACCAGTAGTAGTTTGTTGCTTTTAGAGCAGAGTGGTGGCCAGTAACCTAGACAATGAGCTGTCAACAATGGGAGGGAAAAAGTGGACATATCATGAGAAGGAGGCAATTTTTGTAAATTAATGTATTTGCTGAAATATTTAACTTGACAAGTCCTACAACTATAACTATATTAGTTGAGAAGGGAATAACCCTTTAAAAGGTACCTGACACACAAGTTTTGGCTGTTAGCCATACTTTATTGCGCAGACATCTACCTCTCCCAATCCCAAAGGTTTGGCTATGCATTCATCTATTCAACTGAACAGAGCTCAACAAACTCAGTGGACAACGAGGGATGAAGGTAGCCATACACATGTGATATCTCTGGGCTGAAGATATGTTTGGCCCACAGCTAGCCGATCCCTCCATACACATGAAAATTCACCTTGGCTAACTGTTCTCAATGGTGAGGACTGGTGAGCCGCTGCCAAACTAGTGGCAGCTTGTTTTTCCCAAAGCAAGAAGACTGAACAGTTGAAATCTAGAGATGAGCGAACCTCGAGCATGCTCAAGTCAATCTGATCCTGAACTTTCGGCATTTGATTAGGGGCGGCTGCTGAACTTGGATAAAGCCCTAAGGCTATGTGGAAATCATGGATATAGTCATTGGCTGTATCCATGTTTTCCAGATAACCTTAGGGCTTTTTCCAAGTTCAGCAGCCCCCGCTAATCAAATGCCGAAAGTTCGGGTTCGGATCGACTCGAACCCGATTCGCTCATCTCTATTGAAATCCAATATGCCTGATCCTGCTCTCCCACATCATCTTCCAGAGGAAATCAGAAGCCTTAAAGCAGGTTAGACAGTCTGTTGGTTCCACCAGAATTGGTGGTTTGGATGTTGTATGGGGTCTATGGAAACAAAAGTCTTTAGAGAGAACACTTAGATGGCAAGAAATTGGGAGAATTTAACTCTGAAACATGCAGAATTATGAATGCAGCTTTGGAATATAAAGCAGGCTATGAAATACAGGATATGTAATGGAGATCTACATGCTGCTTGTGTAAACGAATGACTGACTATAAAATACTGTAGGTGCCGGACTAGGCCCAAAGAGTAGTTCTCTTCTCTGACTAACAGAAGTGAAGGGGAAGGGGGGGGGGGGGGGGGGGAGTCAGAACACCCCCTTTTATTAAATCGTACAACCACTCTAATGTGGCTTTAAATTCCATACACAATGTGTTTTCTTACAGTGAAAGTTAAGTCACATGCAGGATGTGATGTCACATTCTGTGGCTGAGGGCCATATTACTCTACAATGGGAATAATGAACCCCTGTGCTTCATATCATAAGGAGAGAAGAGGCCACAGGGCAGCTTTACCCTTATATAACCACAGAAGGCCATAGCAAAACTTCACACTATCGAGCAGAGGAACCCAAAGTGAACATTACAATTTTGAGTGGAGAAAGTCAAACTGTTTACCACCCAGAGAAATAAAGGAGCCCTATTCAGTTCCAAGAAGCCCTATTTATCTTGGTATCGATCGTGGTTGGCCCTTCAGAGAAAGAGTTGCTCTATGGCTACTAAAGAGGGTCCCTAACACAGGACCCCCTTCTACTACAGTCATCTGTTCTAATAAAACATATGAAATGGGGATGATAGGAAACAACTCCTACTGGTCAGAAAGAAGACCTCAAAATTAATGTCAACAATATTTTATGGTCAGATCTTTATTATTTATCACCCCATTTAATATACACTTAGATAGAACATTCAAGTGCATTGGTATAACACAGGGTGTGTCAGTGCCTGGGGCTACAAACCTGGACTATACTGCACTGAAGCTGCATGTGGCAGCATAACTTTAATATAGCAGTTAGCATGGCGGGGAGAAGAAAAAAAAAAAAAAACTGGTGCTGCCTCTCTCTACTGATGCCATACCGGTGCTCTCTGTGTCTAGCATCAGGTACGAGCATCAGAGACTGCACCAGGAACAGGGAGCCCACAGTGCATCTAGACTACTGCCCATAAACAGGTACTGCGCACAGACACAGCATAGCAGGGACACCTGTTTAATAACAATTATAAAGTATAAATGACAGATACACTTTAAGGTTATGTTCACACACTGTTTTTAATCAACAGCCATCATTTAACAGTAAACAACAGCCATCATTCCGGTGTGTAAACATAGCCTAGAGGTGCACTGTACTGCATATAGACAGAACATAGCAGTAGCACCTGTTATAACAATTTAGACCATGACTGATCGGTAGAACATGCCAGGAGATGTTCACTCCTAGCTTTGTGCCCTTTTCAGACTTGGTCAGCCACACAGATTTACATTACACAGCCGCCTAGGCCATAACATAGTTGTGAGAGAGATGCGTGTGGTCCTCTAGGGGCCACTAGACCATAGACGCGTTTCAGCCGAGTAAAAGGAGGCCTTTTTCAAGTTAACTTGAGAAAGGCCTCCTTTTACTTGGTGGCCGAAACGCGTCGTTTTACTAATAAATCTACACCTTTATGGAGTAGCCACGTGTGGTTTACTTTATAAGAGAGCACCTGCGCCCACTACCAAGCCGGGATTCTATGGTCTAGTGGCCCCTAGAGGACCACACATGCATCTGTATCACGTACGTCCTTGGTTGGTGTACCCTGGCAGGACCTACGGTGTCTTCCCTGTTTATAGTGCTGCATAGAGTTGTGCCTATACCTTTGCACAACCCTACTAGGTGAGTGCTACTCATCCTATATATTGTCTTAAGGAAACTATCCTCATATACAACACCAGGAGGCGCCCCCTTTTCTCTTTGTCTATATAGTTGTAAGAGAACGCACTTCAAACAGACTTCTCCCGAGTCGTTCTCCTGAACACTCCGACACGGATCGATCAAAATTGTTGACATGTCAAATTTTTTTTTTCATACATGTACTTTTTTTACTCTGTTTTTGTGTATGTACTTTTTAATGAGCCAAACAGTCTAATTGTGGCTGCCTTTGGTTCATTGGTAACAAATGAAGCCACAATTAGACTATGTCCTGCCCATTTAAGTCGCCTGTGGAGACCATGTCCACGTCCCTTATTGACATGTTGCTGACATATAGCCATTGTATGCCCCAAATGTGGTCTATAGGGCCTTATTCTTCAAATAAGAAGGAATATTTTTCAAAAGAGGAAGTAGATATATATTTTGAGTGAGGTTCAATAATTAAACCAAAGCCCTTTCACGTCATGGCGGCTAGAAAGGTGCCCCAATGGTTTTGGAATTTTAGGAAGTTTTTGTAGAAAGGGAGGATACAGAAGTTTCAGCTCTCTTATGTTACAATGTCTGTAACTGCGCCTGGAATTTAGCAGGGGGATCACAGTCAAGGGCCTGGTAAGTAACCATGTCATTTAGCTGCAATTCTGCTTCAGCTACACAGTAATCTTTAGTGATCAATACAACAATTACCCCCCCCCCATTCATCAGCTCTTTATACTATAAGGTTGTTGAGAGATTTCAACTATTAGGGTACAAACACACACACCGTAAACGCAGCAGATACGCAGCAAAGTTCAGTTATTTAGATCTAATCTGCTGCGTATTTGTTGCGTATTTGCTGCGTATCGCAGCAGTAAATACACTGCGTATACGGTGTGTGGGTTTATACCCTTATAGCAATTTTTATATCATTCAAGACGTGGATAGAAAAAAAACACTCTAAATGGGTTTTCCTATCTGATGACATTATCCCTTATCTACAAGATAGCGGATCAGCTTATTGTTGGGAGGTCTGACTGCTGGGATAGCCGCTGGTTCCTGAGAAGAGGAACAAAACTCAAAGGTTTGGTGGCCCTGTAGACTTAGCAACGACTGACCTGAGGAAGGGGCAGAGAGTAGTTACTACTAAAAACACAACAAAGTAATACTTGTTTTTAGCACTGTTTGAAGACACACTTTTACAATATATGGTCTTTTTTTGCAGTACATTAATTATTTGAAATACATTGGGAACGTTTTACTACTTGGCCAGGTACCAGTGCACAGTTTAAGAGCCTCGTTGAGTATCTCAATGAAACTTACACAATGAACATGAAATTCACTTCAACATTCATTGACACGCAACCGGAGGTTATGGATGTGTTGGATACTATTGAAAATGAAGCACTTGTTACTGTAGGAAACTCGCAGCCATAAGTACATTCTTATGATCCCGCATGGCCAATTTATCTGAACGTGACAAGTTAACAGCGATGAGGATGGTTTTATTCGACAAGCCTCAAATTTGGAAATGCATCTTTCCCTCTTAAAGACATTGGAGCTTGGCCGGAGCACTTAGCCTGAATCAGGTGAACCGATTAAATAAACAGAGAAAGCTGACAACGTTATGCTGTCTCCTTAAAGGGGTACTCCAGCGGGGGGGGGGGCACTTTTTGGCTGGGACCGGGGAGGAGGTGGCCGAGGGAAAAGACGTCCACTCACCTCTCCAGTTCCAGCGGTGGGTCCCGCATCGACGTGACTTCTCAGGTCCGCTCAGCCACTCTGTGAAAGAGGCGGGATCCGTTTTAAGTCCGCTCAGATCCCTCCTCCTTCACAGAGTGGCTGAGCGGACCTGAGACGACACCCGGAAGCGGCTGGAAACCGGTGATCAGAGCGCCGCGATGCGGGACCCGCCGCTGGAACTGGGGAGGTGAGTGGACGTCTTTTCCCTCGGCCACCTCCTCCCCGGTCCCAGCCAAAAAGTGTCCCCCCGCTGGAGTACCCCTTTAAAAACAGTACCCAGCTCCAGTCAACAGATGTAACATTTTTTTTAAAACTGACATGTCAATGAAAGTGATCCCAGCCTAAAGGTGTAGGGCTGATGGTAAGCGGCAATGCATACAGTACTGTATGCATTGGCACTCATAGCGCACAAAAGCAGAAAGTCCAGGAAAACATTCTGTGGCATGCTACATCAATGGCACTGCACTCATGGAAAAAGAGTAGCACACCACCCTTCAGTAAGCAGCAGCTAAATCTGTAGTATGCTACTTTTGGTTATGTGCACACTACAAAATCCAGGCGGATGACCAGCCGCGGACTCCACCACTCATGGCCGCACACATCTGCACCAGTGCCAGTCACTCAATTCCATGGTCAGCCCGATTCTGCTGTCCGTCCAAAGAATGAACAGGTTCATTCTTTGGGTGGACGGCGTAATCTGTCTGTGCATAGAACCGGGTCTGTGGCATGGACGGAGATGCACGTTAAGTGATCTGCCCGGATTCCTCAGTGTGCACATACCCTGACACCATTAGACCCAGCATAAATGTAAAAAAATGCTTTTGCAAGAAGTCGGTTTACTCACCCCCTTAACATTTAGCTCACTAAAATGGTCCTTTGTAGTTTTAAATGGTCCTTTGTAGTTTTAAGTGGTCCTTTGCCAAACTATTCCAGTTCCGCAACGGTCTCCAAACCTGAATACTCCACATTTGACTCTCAGTGACTGAAGAAGTTAGATGCCGCACTACAGCTGCAAGGAAAACCCATGTTTTTCAAGGTTCCCTATGGTGGCATCCAACTTCTCCAGCTGTCAAATACCAAGCATTTGGGTTTCGAGAATGTCATCCAACTCGAACAGAGCCTCAAGTCCGCTCAAAACTAGTCCTGTAAAGAACCAATGTGATGATCAATGTGCCTTTTGTAAATCTGATCATTGCTGTTGTTGTGGTCAAACCGTTTATTGACTGTATATGAATTTGGTTTCTTTTTTGCCTTTTTATACTCATTGCCTGTATAAGGCTTCATGCACATGGAGCAAAAGAGCTGGAATTCCATGGCGGAGAATGCCGATAGCCTCCCTGTCACAATGACAGTCTATGGGAGGCTCGCGCGCCTCCTCTCGTTGCACTGAAGAATGAACATGTTCATTCTTCAGCACAGGGAGAGGAGGCTCGTGAGCCTCCCATAGACTGACATTATGACAGGGAGGCTGGTGGCATTCCGCAGGGGACGATTCAGCACGGAGCCTAAGAGTTGTAAGAAACACTTCGCATCTATTTCCGCAGGTGAAGGTTCATTGCATTTGGTTGATTAACCATAGAAAGAGAAATACACACAGAAAACTCGTGCTCTTCAATCCGTAGGGACTGAATATGTTGCGTCACAAGCTGCCAGTGATCGTCATGAACTTCTACTAAAGAGAAAAGTAAAATGAATTATACAGAATAATGCTTTAGGCACCTTAAGATTGAATAAGAGAATTGACCCAATTGCCTCTTGGTCATTTTATGTGTCCTTGTTGTATATGGTTACCATGGCACCTATGAGCATGCATAAGTTGACATGCCGACGCCATGACGTTTAAAGGCCTCAAGAAGTGGGTATCCATGGAAAACAACTAATGTCTCTTTTTGCTCCAATTCCAGCCTTCTACTCCTATGTCTGCCAGCGTAGTGTGAAGTATTTTGGTAAATGCCAAGATCCTACTTGAGTCCCTTCAAAGCAGTACTTGTAGAGCAGTACCAATGTATTCTTAATGTGGCTAATCATGGGATACGATGCTATGAGTATGCATTATTATGCTATTGGTTGAGCAAAAACTAACAAGCGGAGATATATGGGTGGAGGATGCATTACTACAGAAATTGGCAGATCTGCAATTCTGGAAAAGCTGGGCACCGATTCCCACGATGCCTGCAGCTTTCAGGGAATGCAGGGCACTGTCATTTCTAGAAAGCTCAAGAACTACGGACTGTCCTAGAAAACAAACCAGGGATCTGTGGAGGCATATAATGCACTAATAGAGGACATGTAGTTTACAAGATTCTAAACCTGCAGGGACGGTCTTAAAAGTTTTATTTACCATCAGGAACTTTTTTTTTCCCACTCCTTTTTTCAATCGTTACAATCAAACTGGTCATTTATGTTTCTAATTTCAACAAGCAAATATTTTACATGTTAGTCATCGCTCACTTGACTACTTTCAGTTTTTTTTGCCTTGGGGGGGAAAAAGTTAGTAAAGGAAAAAAAAAAAAAAAAAAAAGTTAAAAATGGAAACAAAGAAAGAGAAAATAAAAAGCATTACAGGGTACTTGAGTAATATTATAAGAGTTTACAGCGATCTAAAAACAGCACGAGACCACTATAAAATCTATTCTATATATAGAGAAAAAAAAGTTAATGCCTTCATGGTATGTTAGGTCCTTGGGTGAATATGTGTCCTTTGAATAACTTAGTATTTATCATGGCAGGAAAGCTAGTTTTTTGGCTTATTAAGTATGCTAACTTTGTCTGCAGAATAAAGTTGGGTCCTGACTACTGAATATGCTACTTGTTGGCAGTGCTCTATGGAGTCGGATGGGCAGTCAGTACCATTGCCAATTGTGGCTAATAATGATCTGTTACTGACAGTATTGTGCCGTTCCAATATGGCGACACTTCTAACAAATCATCCAACCTACAAGAAAGTAATCCAGTCTAACTTCATCATCAGGCTACAGCTATATGAGGCAGCCTGTTCTTTGCATCATATAGCAGGTGCACACAATGGATGGACAAACACTGCTGTCAAACTGACCTATTCAGTGGAATGTAAACACTTCAGGTACTGATACACACATCTGTCAGACGAATGTCCACAGGAGATTTGACTCACCTGAGAGTGCAGGTGTTCCAAGCAGAAAAACATAAGCTGCTGCTAGAAATCTCTGGTGGACACTTATCTCCACAAGAACAAAAGGATCAGATAGTTGTAACCCAACATGCCCAATCCTTCTTACCTCTGACAGGCCTACATACACAATAGACAGTCGCGGAGCCACGCCAAAATTTGGTGGGATTGCCCGACCCTTTTCTAACATGCATGGGGGCCTACATGGCAATATTTGGTCACCGTACTGCTACTCATGGACAGCCAAACGTTGGCATGTATCAGCCACCTTTACAATACAGATTTTATTGGCCCGCTAGTCAATGGTGATCAGTCTGTCAATGAGATTATTTTATGTGTTTATATAGCACCAACATGATTTGCAGCGGTGTACAGAGATGACTCAGCTCTTACATCAGTTCCTGTCCCCATTGGAGCCCGCAATCAAAATTCCAAATGAACCTATCAGTGAGTCTTTGGAGGGTAGGGTGGGGTGGAATGGACTTCCAGGATAAAGCCAACGCAAACACATGAAGAACATACAAACTCCATGTAGTCTATGTTGTCCTGGTGAGATCTAAAGTCAGCACTGCAAAGCAACAATGCTAACCACTGAGCCACCAATTTCAGGTAAGTGTGTAAAAGCCATGACACCACCACAACATGAAAATAAGCCTGTACCACAAGTTGTAGTATAGGCTTTACCAGAGTGTTCTCCAACTTGTGGCTATCCATCTATTTGAAGACTACAACTCCCAGGCACAGGGAAAACTGCAGTCCTGCAACAGCAGGAATGCATTAAATTGCTCTAACCTTGACATTTATAGTTTCTGCATGTATGCAAAAAAAAAAAATTACTAAATATTACTTTAATAAAAAAAATAATATATATATATATATATATATATATATGTAAATGTGTGTGTGTGCGCGTGTGTTTTGACAGCGTTACATCAACTTTACTATGACATGTGTCAGACTGGTGCAGTATAACTAGAACAATGCTAAGTCAATGCCCACAAGAATACTAACAGTTGTATATGTCTATATAGCCACCGTCCACAGGGTTAAATATAGGCCTAGGCTACAGTGCAGTGCCTACTTCCAACCACACACACACCACCAAATATACATATATTTTGCAGGTAAACATTCGTTCCCTTTCTATTCTCCTGTATTCCTAGAAGGCTGGGTACCAGAAGCAATGATTCTGCTCCACATAGCAGGCTGGTTGAAGAGGCCAGAGTGGGATGTGTCATGGTAAACCAGCACAGCCATACATATTACAGTATGTACGCAGGAAATGGGCATAACTGGGAGGGGTGCATTCAAGTGATAGCGTTAAACTGGCTGCAAAAAGGTTCAGAACATGGAGAATATAAATTACGCACTGCTAGAACAATGGATACATTGTAGACAATGCATCATAACAGTACAAGATGTATATTTACATAAAGCACTCCTGTATTCTACACAATGTGTCAGGGCTATGGGACTGAGCTCACACACACAGGATACCAGTTATTTATTTATTTTCCCAGTTTATGACTGCTATATGGGAAAACACTACAAGACTGCTGATTCCATGCAGAACAGCACCAGCCACAGCCCTGCCCTGGACATAAACACTGGTTCAGCAAAAACATAGGAGTAAATACATCCTCTATATAAACACACACAGCTACACATGTATCACAAGCAGTTACAATGTACCCATCCCCAGCAGCCTGTCACTATGCAGTCTAGGTGACAGGGAGGGGGGCAAACATACAATGTGAATGTATTAACCAGCCTATAGACCAGGCCTATGGCTAGACTGCAGTATATAACACCAATCTATACCCTACAAGGGGGTGGGGCATTAACAGATGGGGGGGGGGGGGGGTATTTACAGAAGATGGGTATGCTCAGAGGGGTCTTGCAGCAAGGCCCTTGCATTGGTGTGGATGCTACTACAGGGTGTGTGCATGCATCATAAAGACATACAAGGGAGCCAGTTGACTTACATGGATGAAAGAGGTATATAGGAGCTGTGCCTGCAGAAGGAGAGCCACAGGGCCTAGTGGTGGATTGCAGCCAGCTGAAGCCTCACCATCACCGAGGGGAGCATGAGAGGGAAGGGAGAGGAAAGAAGGAAGGAGGGGGGGAGGAGAGGAGAGAGCAGACAGAGAGAGGGTGGGAGGAGGAGGAGGAGGAAGAGGGGAAGGATAGGGCTGCTGCTGCTGCTGGTTGTAGTGTTGCTGCTGCTGCTGCAGATTCAGCCCATTGATTGCATGGAGGGATGGGGAGATCTGCTGCTTCTTGCTGTCACCTTGCTGGGTGCAGGATCAGCTGTGCAGTCTTCAGCCCTGAATCATCCTTGGTGCAGAGGATCAGCTGCCCCCTTAGTTGTGCTGCTTGGTTGCTGCTTGTCTTTCTCTTCCTCCCAGGTTGCACAGTGTTTAATAATGTCTCTTCCTCCCTTTGCACAGAGTGATCCTCCTCCTGCCTTCTCTTCCTTTCTCCAGCCTCTATGTGTCTCCCTCTGTGCCTCTTACACCCTCTGCTTCTAGATGACCACTGGGTCCTACCGCCTGCAGCTAGCTCTCTCTGCTAGGAAATCCATCACAGCACTACAAGGGAGGAGTCTCGTGTGTGTGAGTGTGTGTGTGTATACCCAGCAGACAGGTGAGCTTTAACCTCTCAGCTGCTGGAAGAGACAACACTGTCAGAGGAGGCTTCTACACAGTTATTTCTCAATAGGGTTTTGCAATATGCCTGGATTTCTATAGTTGTAGGGGAGTGAATGGATTTCCAGGGATTGTGAATCTATTACATAGAAAGGAGATGAAGGAAATAAAAATGTGAGTGTGCCAACAGGTAAGGATGTGTGCACACATATCCATTGTCATTGTAATCCACCTGTCACCTATCTAAAGGTCATGGTGATAACCAGAGATGTAGCTAGGGAGGGGATGGTGGGGCAAGTGCCTCTTTTCCAGGGGTTTGCAACAAACCACTGTGCCTTGTCCCGGGTATTTAGATACAGGGCTAGGATAGATAACTCAAGCTGGTCATACATTTTAACATTCATTTGACTGATGATAAAATGGCATTTGTATGGCCAGTAGAGGTGAGCGAATCAACTCAAACGTTCATAATTTTACAATTCCAAAAGTATATGTATATGTATATATATATATATATATATATATATATATATATATAATCCCTTTGAGCAGATCAGTAGAACAGGGACCCCTATCAAAAACAGGAGTCCCTGTTTCTGTACTTACTCAGCAGGGAGGCATACACTGTATCCTAAATATATAGAGGTATGTTGTATGCATTGCCACTTAAACACTATGCCTCACTGTTCAGTATGTAATTTCCATGTAGTAAAGCACAATCCAAATTTGTCCCTGTACTAAAGGGTGTGTTCACATTGAGGAATCCGCGTGGAGAAGTCCCCGCGGATTCCGCCACTTGCCTCCGCTCACATCTCTGCCGGTCCCATAGACTCCATTCTTTGTTCAGGCAGACATGTCAATTCTTTGGGCGGACAGCAAATTCCGCCTGTGCATAAAATAAAGTCAATGGCACGGGCGGCGATGCACGCTAGGGTGATTGGCAGGTTATCCGCCTGGATTCCGTTGTATGAACGCACCCATACTATCACCACTAGAGATGCATGCTCGAGGCTGATTGTTCAGCATTTGAATATTAGTGGCTGAAGAAGTTGGATGCAGCCCAAGCGAGTCTGGGAAAACTTGGATACAGACTATGGCTATGTTCACAAGATGTAAAAATAAGTGCAAATAACGGCCGTTATTAGCTAACTTGATGATTACTAACAGCCGTTTGCCCTTATTTTTACAATGTGGGAACATAGCCTTTGGCTGTATTGATATCCAACATGCCTAATCATTCTCTTCTCTGAGATCTACTATTGGGGATAGTCATGAGGCCTAATTCACACAAAAAAAAATCAGTGGATTTAGACAACTTGATTCTAATGTGTATGGTCAGCTTAAATTTTTACCTTAGGCGTACTATTCTGGGTGTAACTATTATGGTCGGAAACTATCTCTGACATTCTCAAGGGGAACTTCACATATAGTTTTGGTGATGTAATCGTGACAGAAGATCATATCAGGTGGGTTCATGACCGGGGTACATGACAGGTTCACTAAATGAAGGGGCCACATAACTAAGTAATCTTCTTAACCTTTGGTGCTACTTAGAGATATATCTAAAGGGTCTTTTCAGAAAGACTCTATGCTATTCCATTAAGCTGGATTCAACACAAAAATGCTATACACTATAGGGGAGATTTATGAAACATGGTGTAAAGTGAAACTGGCTCAGTTGTCCCTAGCAACCAATCAGATTCCACCTTTCATTTTCCAAAGAGTCTGTGAAGAATGAAAGGTGGAATCTGATTGGTTGCTTGGGGCAACTGAGCCAGTTTCACTTTACACCATCTTTGATAAATCTCCCCTTATATATTTTTAATATGGGACCCTATGTATGATAGATGCCACAAGCAGCATTCTTCGCTGTTTTTAAGGTGCTAGTAAGTTTTTATTCGACTCACAGGGTTGCTGTATATGTTGTACATATGGTATATCTGCCCTGACCATATGCATTGATGAAATATATTAGGCTAATGGGGTCCAGCACCAGAAGCCTCACATTGCTTAAAGGGGATATTCAGGAAGGAAAAAAGGTATTACCTCGTCTTACTTCCTGGCACTCTACTTCCACCATGTGCCCCACACCAGCATGCAATGTCCGACAGCAACATGATGTAACATTGGATGTGGCCATTTGATGCCAGCATAGTTATAACTGCATGTGATAACATTAAGTCAGCTAAACCTTCGAATTTTGGTATGGTTTGCCAACCATCCATGTATTCTTGGGCAAGAAGGAACACAATCTATGGATAAGATGGAGCTGTTTCAGGAGGGAAAAAAGAAGCAGAACAAAAAGTCATCCGACACAATATAGCCAAAAATCCTTTATTTTTTAAAAAAAGTGGAGGTCACACATTATAAAGCCGCACCGATATTACATTACCATCATATTTGCATTTTTATATTTTTTGTTGTTTGTTCTGCAAGTGGTCTAAACTGATTGCATTGTTTTTCCATTGCATCACCAATGACCTCAGTGATAATAGAAAAACACAGATACTGATGGTTCCTGTAAAAAGTCGGATGATGAGTCACATAGAAATGAATAGAAATGTGTCATCTTGGATGACATGTCACCACACACTATAGTAAAAAACAAGAAGTGGTTGAAGACCCGATAGAAGAATTAATTAAAATGAATAAATGAATGAATGAAAGAAAAATTAGTCGATAAAACCTATTTATTTCTGGGGGATATAGAAGAGGTTAAAATTATGTCAACATTGGAAGGTACAATTTTAGCTTTAGTAAAAAAAAATTAGCAATTTTTTTAGAATTTGTTTTAACAATGAAGAGGAAACAATATGTAAAAGACAAAAATATAAACAACAAATATAAGGGGTAGTTAAAAAAAAACCTTTTTGGGCATGATCACACATACTGGTTATAATGGGAAAAAGTGTCACACATAGACCACTGGATTACCCAAGCACCCTTATCAGAGCCCATATGTTTGGCCATCAGTATAAAGTGTATCCCAAGTCTTCACTGACAGATGATATGTGTCAGTGGAGATATGGATCGGGTGTGATGGATTTTTACTGGCCGACGCCTTTTTTCTTGGAGAGATAAGGCGCCCAAACCAATATCGCCAGTGGCACCCATTCGGTAATGACTATAGATCACAGGTGTCAAACTCAGGCCTTCCAACTGTTATAAAACTACAATTCCCATCATGCCTGGACAGCTAAAGCTTTGGCTGTCCAGGCATGAGGGGAATTGTAGTTTTGCAACAGTTGGAGGGGTTGAGTTTGACACCCCTGCCATAGATGCTTATTTACAACTGCAAGTGTTGCGCACTACTAAGGCCAGCTTTGCATCCAAAACATCATGCCTCACTGCTCAAAATGCAGCTCCCACTGACTTAAATGACAGCAGGGAAATTTTGATTGAAAACAGCAGGGAAATGCCCTAAAAATAAGTGACATATCACTTCTTTTCAGTGTAGTTCAGCGAAGTCAATGGGAGTTTCAGTGCTGGCCTATATGTTGCCTGTAAGTTTAGTGAGAACCATGCAGAAGTGCTTCATGTGGGCCAATCTTGTACTAGTGTAACTTTACCTCAAATAAGTTGGCTAGCAAAAACAGTTTTTTAAATTTATTTTCACAAATTAGCCCAGGTTGGCTGATAAAAGAAAAAAAAAAATCTTACCTCCAACAAGTGGATTGTTAAGACCCTCCCTTCCCCCCTCCCCCCATACATATTACAAAAATGTTTTTCAAACCCACCAACTTCAGTGGGACTGGCCAACTGTCTAATATGTATGGAAGCTTCCCAACTTTCCCCTGATAGATGAAGAGAAGAGAAGGATGTTTCAACTGATAACCCTATTATTCTCAGATAAACCATTATCAGAGAAGTCTGGCAGCGCCATACCCCTCGAAACCAAGAGTTCATGGTGTATGGAGGAATTGTGAGAGATAGTGTAGATGGCACCCTGTGCGGAATTTGCTTTTGGCGCCCCCCTTCCTTGGGCATAGTGCTATCAGAGTCAGCAGGACATGAGATCAGAATATATACAGCTCATATACTGTGTAGGGGGTGCACCACTGATCGTTCCTATTGTCCACATAGACCCCTTTAAGGACACACGAAGTCTTCCTACACAGTATTAAGTGCCCCAAAACATACATTGGTTCCTTATAACATTGTTGCCAATATATTACCACCATACAGTGATAACATTTTGCCTTCACACTACAGCTCAACAGTACCAATGATACCACTACATAATACCGCCACACCATGACCACTATCACTACTACCACAGACACCATAAGAAAGTTCAGTTACATCCAGTGACTCACAGGAGGCATTTTCTCTGAGTTGTTCACTTTTCTTTTTCCTCTTCATACACCCCGGGCCATTTGGCCATGAATCCTCTCCCCAGAATCTGTCAGAAAAACAGTTTACGCACCTTGCTCCAGAACATATAGTATTTAGGCCCCCTGTGTCCCTATGTAGAAGTTGGCCCTTCTGTACTCCCATATAGTTTTAAGTCTCCCCTGCACCCCCACATAGTAGTTAAGTATGCTTTCCTATATAGTATATGTGAAGTACCCATATGTAACATCCCCATATAGTAAAGGCCCCTCATATGCAGCATCCCCATATAGTATAGGCTTCCTCTGTGCAGCATTCCTATATAGTGAAGCCTCTTCCCCTGCTGTGTAGCATTCACATATAGTATAGCCTCCCATGTGCAGCATCCCTATGTATTATAGCCCCACCATGTGCAGCATCCCCATATAGTAAAGGCCCCTTCATGTGCAGAATCCCCATATAAGGAAGCCCCCCATGTGCAACATCCCCATATTGTGAAGCCTCCCCCTCCCATGTGTACCCCCATATAAGGAAGCCCCCCACGTGCAGCATCCCCATATACTGTAGCCCCCCATGTGCAGCTTCCCATATAATGAAGCCCCCCATATGTAGCATTCCTATATATTATAGCACTTCCATGTGAAGCATCCTTATATATTATAGCCCCCCATGTGCAGCATCCTCATATAGTAAAGGCCCCTTCATGTGCAGCATCCTCATATATAGCCCCCCATGTGCAGCATCCTCATATAGTAAAGGCCCCTTCATGTGCAGCATCCTCATATATAGCCCCCACATGTGCAGCATTGCCATATTGTGACCCCCCCCCCTCCCATGTGTACCATCCCCACATAGTACAGGCCCCCAATTGAAGCATCCCTATGTATTATAGCCCCCCATGTTCAGCATCCCCATGTAGTAAAAGCCCCTTCATATACTGCATCCCCATAAAATGAAGCCCCCCCCCATGTGCAGCATCCCCATATAGTAAAGGCCCCTTCATGTGCAGCATCCCCATATAGCGAAACCTCCATGTGCAGCATCCACATATATTGAAGCCCCCATGTGCAGTATTCCCATATATTAAAACCCCTATTCACAGGATCCCCATATAGTGAAGTCCTCCTGTGCAGCATTCCCATATACTTTAGTAAAGCCCCCCATGTGCAGCATTCCTATATATTATAGCCCCCCCCATGTGCAGCATTCTTATATATTATAGGCCCCCCATGTGCAGCATCCCCATGTATGGCCCCCATGTGCAGTATCCCCATATAGTGAAGCCCCCCATGTGCAGCATCCCCATATATTATGGCCCTTCTATGAGCAGCATTCCTATATATTATAGCCCCCCCCATGTACAGCATCTTCTTATAGTAAAGGCCCCTTTATGTGCAGCATCCCCATCGATAGCCCCCCATGTGCAGCATCCCCATATATTATAGCCCTTCTATGAGCAGCATTCCTATATATTATAGCCCCCCCATGTACAGCATCTTCTTATAGTAAAGGCCCCTTTATGTGCAGCATCCCCATCGATAGCCCCCCATGTGCAGCATCTCCACATATAGCTCCCCATGTGCAGTATCCCCATATATAGCCCCCCTCCCAGGTGCAGCATTACCTTTTTATTAAGGTAGGAAACCATCATCCTCATCGCCCCACGTTAGATTTATCTTTAATGGGGCACATTATATTTTTAAAATTTAAAAATATGCTCAAAATACAGAGGTAATTTTACTGAAAAATCATGTCTGTATTTTGCCCTTATTTTTACATTGTGTGAACAAATCCTAAAGGAGTTAAACTGCAATAATAAACACAACCTGTGGACAGGTGTGGCGCTGTATTTTTTATTTTTTTTTTTCTGTGGGGGTGGGGGAGTTGCAGTTGTACCTTTGTATTTCTGTGAAAGTCCTCTATATCCATTAAATATTAGGCATCATTGCACCCATCAGGTGCTAATATAAGCCACTTCTGCTTAGGCTACGTCCTATGTATTCTAAGAAAATGTGTGTTGCCTACAGCAGCCAATAGAATGAATCCACAATGGGACAACAAGCTTGAATCAAGTTGGTTGCCATGGGCAACACTGACTGCCGATTAGGGCGACAAGTAATGCCTCTTGGCTGTGCTGAACGACAAGACAAGGGGGAGGAGCTTATACAGTCCCTTGGTCATGTACACTTTGTACAGCGTTATTAACACAAAGAGGCCTTTCATAGTGACGCCTTACTTTTAAGCGGTGTTTTGAGCTTTAGTTGTGCAATACTATTGTATTTATTGGAAACAATGTCAACCACTTCCTGTACATCAGTATCATAGTTACATACTTTCTACGAACAATGTTGCAAATTGTTTACACACAGAGATAAACTCAGTGTCACTGAGCTTCAGTAAAAAGAACTGTGGGACCTATTATCAAACATCCAGACTTTCTGTTTGTATGTGACTTCTCCAGGGGCATAACTAGAAATGGCTGGGCCCCATAGCAAACTTTTGATTGGGCCCCCCTTCCTAACTGACCACTAAGCCATCAAGTCTACATGCAAGCGCTCATCAGGAGTATTTGTTATCAGAAAGTTAGATAAATTTGTAATTTACTTCTGTAAAAAAATCTCAAGGCTTCCCATACTTATCAGCTGCTGTATGTCCTTCAGGAAATGTTTTATTTTCAGTCTGACACAGTGCTCTCTGCTGACATCTCTGGCCCAGACAGGAACTTTGTCTCAGTTTTCTATGAATCCCCATAGAAAACCTCTCCTGCTCTGGACAGTTCCTGTCTCAGCCAGAGATGTCAGCAGAGAGCACTGTGTCAGACTAAAAAATAAAACATTTCCTGCAGGACATACAGCAGCTAATAACAAGATTTTTTTAATAGAAATAAATTACAAATCTATATAACTTTCTGACACCAGTTGATTTAAAAGAAAAAGATTTTCGCTGGACGACCCCTTTAAAGAGCATGTACACTCTCTTTAGATTTACACATGAATCGAACTGAGCTGACTTGGAGAAGCCGGTGCCACGGTCCTTTTTTTGAACCGTTACCGGCGCCGTTCTATTCATAGTTACCGGGCCAGGGGTGAAGCATTGTAGGCGACCCTAGTGGAAGGAAACCCCCGCCCCTCCATGAAGCGGCTCCATTAGAATCAATAGAGCCGCATCATGGAGGGGCAGGGGTTTCCTCCCATTGCGGGCCGGCGGGCCGGCCCACCTCCAGTGCTTCATCCCCGGCCCAGTAACTATGAATAGAACAGTGCCCTACGCCGGAACTAGGCTGCGGTTCAAAAAAAGGACCACGGCACCGGCTTCCCCATGCCGACTTGATTCATGTGTAATTTTTAAGAGAGTGTACCTGATAGTACATCCTCTTCAAAGGGACATTTGCCGAAACCCAGGAGCCCTGCTTGGCCTCCTGATGCTGCAAATGATGACAGTTTAGGGGGCCAGTGTATTGCAGGAGTGGGCAATGAGGCCCCCTGATGTGGTGGGCCCCATAGCAGCCGCTATAGCTGCCACAGTGGTAGTTACGCCCCTTCTCCTGAGACCCTCTCATTTTATTATGCATCGCCTTCTTCGTGGTGTTTTTTCTTGCAGTTTTTCAGAAAAAAAGGCACCTTTGAAGGGGTACTCTGTTGAAGAATTTTATCTGGGATGGATATTTGGTGATGGATGCTTCCCATACTTACCAGCTGCTGTATGTGTTGCAGGAAGTCGTGTTTTATTTTCAGTCTGACACAGTGCTCTTTGCTGCCACCTCTGTCCATGACAGGAATTGTCCAGAGCAGTAAAAAATCCCCATAGAAAATCTCTCCTGCTTTGGACAATTCCTGACTCGGACAGGGGTGGCAGCAAAGGGCACAGTGTCCAACTGAAAACCAGTTCCTGCAGGGCATACAGCAGCTGATAAGTATGGGAAGATTTGACATTTTTAAATAGAAGTAAATTACAAATCTATATAACTTTTTGAAACCAGTTGATTTGAAAGAAAAAAAGTTTCGCTGGAGTATCCCTTTAAGGATGAAAAGAAGTTTTTAAAAGTCACTAAAAGCACCAAAATTGACACATAGGGCCACATGTATCATCCTGCGAACGGATGATTTTCGGCGGAAAGCGCCGATTTGCGTATTTTTTTTATACGCAAATGGCCGATCTGCGAATAAAATATTCGCAAATCGGCACTTTCCGCCGAGTACGCCGGGGGGGGGGGGGAAGGGGGCGGAAAGGGGGCGTGTAGTGGGCAGAACGGAGGGCGCGGACTCAGAGACCGCGCGATTTACCATCCGTTCCGCCCAAATATATGCCGAAAACCTACTCCAGTCCTCAGCTGGCGTAGGTTTTCGGTGGTGCGCACCGGCGCGCACAGGATTTATGTAGAGGCAGTCCGCCTCTACATAAATCTCCGTAGCTGCGGGGGCATTTTTAAGTCCGGCGTAAAAAACTCCGGACTTAATAAATGCCCCCCATAATTTTTTTTTTCAATGGAGTCAATGGTGAAAAATGAAATGTAATACCTACATGCCAATTTTTTTCTATGGTGTTTTTCAATGTATTTGCAGTTTAGTTTAATTACAGCAGGGCTTGCTTTCGGCACTTTTTACAGAAACATTGACGTTATTACCCCATAGACTTCTATAGGGGGATTAAAACACTAGTCATGTCAATATCGGCGTTCTTTGTCTAATTCTTCAATAGAAATCTTGGTATTTAAAGTAAAATTAGAAAATACCATCAAAACTGCCTGAAGCAGCGTATTGCTGTCTAGTAGGATCATAAATGCGGCAGATTTTCCACACCCGAAAATTCATAGCATTTTCAAAGTTAAAGGGGTTATCCAGGCTTAGAAAAACATGGTCGCTTTCTTCCAGAAAGCAGGAGTAGGTTTTGCCACATAATATTCTGAAGCTGATTAGTTGTAATACCACAAACAACCTGAGGATAGGGGTGGCGCTGTTTTGGCAAGGAAGTAGCTGTGCTTTTTCTAATGCTGGCTAACCCAAGCAGGCACTACTAATGTCTGCATGCCTTGGTGTAAAAGCTCTACCCGAGGCCTACACCTAACTAAACAGACAAATTAAACAACCTTGTAAAATGCATTTGTTCTGCAAGACATTTGTCTACTTTTGTTTAGGGCTTTAACCATAAAACCAGTGACAGGACTTCAAACACATTCTGGGAAGAAAGGTGAGGAGTTATGTAAGCTAAAGAGGAAAAAGGCTGCACCCCTTATATAACATTTCATACGTAAAGGTTAAAATTTGCCCTTTAAATAGGTTGTATGCTCCAAACAAGATCTTTTTGGTAGGAGATCTCCCATTGATAAGCTGATCATAGAAAGTTCTACTGCTCGAAGCCCTGAACAATCAGCTGTGATCTCTAGTATCAGAAAATTACACAGATTTGTAAATTACTTCTATTAAAAAAAAAAAAAAAATTGTCTTCCAGTACTTATCATCTGCTGTATGTCCTGCAAGAAGTGCAGTTTTATTTCCAGTCTAACACTGTGCTCTCTGCTTCCACCTCTGTTTATAACAAGAACTGTCCAGAGTAGGAGCAAATCTCCATAGAACATCTCACCTGCTCTGGACAGTTTCTGTGGCAGCAGAGAGCACTGTATCAGACTGGAAAGAATACTCCACTTCCTGCAGGACATACAGTAGCTGATAAGTACTTGATATTTTTAAATAGAAATAATTTACAAATCTATATAACTTTTCAACACTTTTTTTTCAGAGTACCCCTTTAATCTGCTACATGTAGTAGAGGTTACTAAAGAGGCAGCAGCTTTCACATGGTTTATAGTTGCACTCTTCTACACCAGTGGTGCCATAGACAGCTGTCTACTTTGCCCACTCCTCATTCTGACTCTGATTGTATTTATCCAGTGATGTACAACTACATAAAAATCAGGTTGTTTGTGTCATGTTACACCAGCACCCGATCGGCTACCAACACTCATCCATCTAGCTGCACTGCATTCATAAAGGCAGCTCTGTGCAAACTTTGGGATAACAGATCTTCTACTGTTGCAAAGCCACCTGGAACCTGATCCTTAGCTCCCAAAAATACAAAAGGAGATGCGGCAGTACTTAAGTTCAAGACAAGAAGTAGATCCTTTGTGTACCCATAGAAGTGGAACATTTGACCCCACACTTCAGATTGTAGGAAGCGGTAGATTATTTGTTGTTGTTCCAATGCTATGCCAGTAGTTTTCCATACAGACACATAGGTCGCCATTGGAGCTGTATGCAAAAAATACAGTTTTAGGCTATGTTCCCACACAGTATTTTTTCTCAGTATTTTGCAACCAAAACCAGGAGTGGATTGAAAACACAGAAAGGCTATGTTCACACACTGTTGAATTTTAGTGGATGGCCGTCATTTAACCCTTTAAAGAGTCACTGTCGTATTTTTTTTTTTTTGCAGAAATCAATAGTCCAGGCGATTTTAAGAAACTTTGTAATTGGGTTTATTAGCCAAATCTGCCATTATCTGCATGTAAAAAGCCTTTTCCCAGGTCCCCCCCTCCTTCCTCTTTTTCATCCACTCCAAAAAATCTGAAAATTGTGACTTGTTGCAGGAGACGTACCCTGTCTGCTCTAGGGAGAGGGGAGGGGGGAGGAGGAAGGAGGGAGTTAGCCGGCAGCAGAAAGCAGATAACAGAGGATTACAGGCAGGGAGCTGGGTGACAGCTGTAATCCGAGCTCAGACAGGTCACTGGTGACTGTCACAGGAGATATCCCGTGAGGGATTTGTAGATTAACTCTTTGTTGTCCTGTTTTGGTCTTTTCTTTATCTCTCTCCATAGGAGAACAATGAAGACAGGGGGGAGAGCTTCAAACTGCTTTTTCATTATAAAAATGCATTTTTCGGATAATAAACCCAATTACAAAGTTTCTTAAAATCGCCTGGACTATTGATTTCTGCAAAAAAAAAAATTCACGACAGTGACACTTTAAGGACAGAGCCAGTTTTCATTTTTGCGCTTTAGTTTTTCCCTCCTCGTGTTTAAAAGGCGCATTTTTTCACCTACAGACTCACATGAGCCTTTATTTTTTGTGACACCAATTATACTTTGCAATTACAGATGTAATTTTCCATAAAATATACTGCGAAACCAGAAAAAAAATATTTTTGCAGTGAAATTGAAAAAAGGTGCAATTCTTTTTTTGAGGGGTTTCGTGTTTAGGCCATTCGCCCTATCGTAAAACTGACACGTTATATATGTTCCTCAAGTCAGTACGATTACAACGATATGTAACTTGTATGACTTTTATTTTATTTGATGGCTTTTAAAAAATTAAAACCTTTTAAAAAAAAAAACTAAATGTGTTTAAAATTGCTCTATTCCCATCCTTCCCATAGAGCATTTATTGTATGGTCTATGGGGCTATGTGAGATGTCATTTTTTGAGCTATAATCTGTACTTTATATTGGTACCTTGATTGCATATATGCGACTTTTGATCACTTTTTATTAAATTTTTTCTAGATTTGATGTAAACAAAAATGCACAATTTTGCTCTTTGGCAGGTTTGTGATCAGGAATGTGAGATCAGGAATGTGATAATTTAATAGTTTGGGCAATTACACACGTGGCAATACCAAATATGTTTTTTTATTTTTTTTATTTATAAAATGGGAAAAGGGGGTGATTTAAACTTTTATTAGGGGAGAGGACTTTTTATTAATAAAAAAAACTGAAATTTTTTTTACATCATTACTTACTTTTTATCATATAGATCAGTGTAGTTTACATAATACAGCACTGATCCATCAGATCGGTGCTGTATTATTCTGGTATGCAGCAGACCAGATACATGGATTGCCGATCCGGAATCAGCATCATTCCAACGCTGAGCCCCGGTCGGCTCAGTAGAAAAGATCTCCCCTTGCATCGCAAAGGGGAGATCCCCCCTCTAGACACCAGGGATAGACGGCCAAGTACTATTTAAATGCAGCTGTCAGTTTTATTTCATTTAAATAGTTAGTTAGCCAGGAGTGGCGATCGGCCGTGTCGGCTTATACACCTGGTCCCCGGCTGCACATAGCAGGCCTCTCTGTTTACCCTTAACGGCCGCAGGACGAGTATACTCGTCCTGCATCGTTATGAGGTTAATGGCAAATAACAGCCGTTCTTTCAAAACAATGGCTGATGTTTGAAAATAACAGCAATTATTTGCCATTAAATGACGGCTATCCATCCACTAAATTTTAACAGTGTAAGAACATAGCCTTTCTGTGTTTTCAATTAAATACTGACCAAAATACTGATCAAAAATACTGTGTGTGAACATAGCCTTAATAGGATCAACCAAGAATGCCTTACCATAGCTGTATATTCGGCCCATGTTACATATGTAAATTCCTGGATCTTAACAGAGGAAAGAAGAAAATATTTGCAGGATGAATGTACCAAAGGGGTATTCTGTAACTCTAAAAAACTCACTTAAGCCCCTATTACATGGGGTAATTCAGAGGAGCAAGTGAGCGCCGACCTGTCAGTTAGCGTTTGCTTGCTTCTCATTCCCCACTTGCTGCCTGGTGCTATTACACGCGCCAACAGCAACAGGGAGTGGATAAGAGTAGGGGAGCTGCCTGGGCAATTGTTAAATCGTCAGGGCAACCCATAGAGGATAGCAGTGGTCTGCTGCCGTTGCTCCTTTTGCACGGAGAGACGGTAGCAGATCTTTGCCAGGCTGATCGTGTGTGTTTCAACCTGTTGAAAGACAACGCTCAGCCAACATCGTGCATGCCGGCTGATCGGTGTCTTCTATTACACGATTAGTGATTATCATCCGTAACAGCCGGTATCGTCCAAATACGGCTGATAATCAATTTGTTTAATAGGGCCCTATTCACATGTAGCAGGAAAGTAAAATGTGCATGGGTTTTCTGGCATTCAGTGTATGTCCAATTCTTCACAGAATGGGGAGGGGTTTCATCACACTGGGGGCTGGCGGATCTGCCAACAGGACTTCAGGCCGGTGCCTGGGAATAGACGTTGTGCGCTGGAAGAGGCCGCAGTTCAAAGAGGACTGCGACAATGTCATCCTGGTGCCTGTGCCGGTCTATTCATATGGAAAACTTAAAGCAATGTACCTCATGTACCTTAATAGAAGTAATTTACAAATCTGTATAATATTCTGACACCAGTAGTGCATTTAAAAAAAAAAATCTCTGGAGTACCCCTTTATTGTAGCACATTATTAGATTCAAAATACCAATGTGTTTTATACCTATTTAACTGACCTATTTTGCCTTTATTTTACTGTGTGTGAACAGTGTGTAGCCTTTAAGTCTTCCTGCCACATGAAAAAACTTTTTATGTGTCACAAAGATTTGATTGGTCAGACCCCCATGACCATTAGAACAAATCAGGAGAATGGTGTGGCTCTGCGCCTCACTCCCCAGCTCACTCTTTTTTCCGTCTTGCTGCAGAAGGCAGGCCTGATGGGTTCTTAATGGAGTCCATCTCCTGCAGGTAGACCGAGTGCAAAGTGTGTAGTAACACACTTCTCTTGGCTCATTCTAATAATTGGTGGAGTTCTGAATACCAGGACCACAAATGATCAAAGCTTTTTTGACCATGTCCATCAGTAGAGATTTTTGAATCTCGAGCATGCACTGGGGTTCATGCAAACCTAAATTTTCTTTTACTGATTAGAATCAGATACTATTCTTTTATTCTAATCTGTTCTTTTTTTTTTTTTTTTTTTCACTTTTTGTACATTGTTATGGGGGCTGCCATCTTACCTGGGCTGTTCTTAACAGTATTTAATGACATGGTTTACAGTAAGACTCATGGCCATAGACAACAATAGACAGACTCTGTCCCCTCAGGGTTCAAACCCACTTGCCGGATCTGCAGCGAGTCTCCTTGCTGCGTTTTTGCAGCGAGACTTGCTGCAGATCCCAGCCCTATACTTTTATTAGCAGAGAAACTCGCAGCAGGGATGTACATCCCTGCTGCGATTTTGTCTGCAGCCCTCCCCATTAACCCCCTAGCCGTCGGACATTATACATTACTGGGTCCCTGTTCCTGCTTGCTTCGGGGCTCACGGTGTCTTCACGGCCCGCCCGGCCAATCAGTGCGCTGCGGCGGGGCAGCGCACTGATTGGCCGGACGGAACGTGCCGGGAGCCGCCGAAGCAAGCAGGAGCGGGGACCTGGTAATGTATATCCTGCCCGCCCCCCCTGCAGCCCTGATTGCCCCCGGCCGCATGATCGCCCCCCGCACCCCCCGGCCGCATGATCGCCCCCCCGCACCCCCCGGCCGCATGATCGCCCCCCCGCACCCCCCGGCCGTACGATAGCCCCCCGCAGCCCCGATCGCCCCCAGCCCCCGGCCGCATGATCACCCCCCGCACCCCCCGGGCCACACGATCGCCCCCCGCAGCCCCCGGCCGCAGAAAAGGTCATTCCACAGGAAATTGCCATTGTCTTGTATTGACGCTATCTATCTACTGGTGTCACAAGTTACTGCAATGTTGTACAGATCACTTTACTGCAGCCTCCTCTTATCACTACAGACACAACAGGAAGTCTCAGCTTAGTTTTAGCCCCAGTGGTGAAAATGAGAAATGCAAGATATTTTATAATATAGATAGAAAAATGAAAAAATGGCACTAAAAAATATTTGTGAAAAATACGTTTTACATAAAAACATTATTTTAGCAATAATTAATTTTTTGATGACAAATTTCTTTTAAGGCTTCTTGAAAAACATAGGCTGTCTCTATGTTTTCCAGTACTTACTAGGTCTGCATCCAACTTCTTCAGCCACTGGTAATCAAATGCTGCATGCCTGGTTTGGACGAACCCAAGCATGCTTGAGGTTTGCTCATCTTTAAATATCAGGCAACATTTTCCCAAAACCACCATCTCTGGCAGGACCAGGCAACTAATGGCGGCCTCCAGACTGTCACCTGACAGATGATGTTGGATTTAACTCCCAATTTTTTCATGTCCCTTAACGCCCTATTACATGAAACAATTATCGGCCATATTAAGACGATATTGGCCGTTATGGCCGATAATCATCTGGTGTAATAGGAGACAACAATCCGCCGACATAAACAATGTCGGCTGATTGTTGTATGTCGTTGTCTTTCAATATGTTGAAAGACAAACGACCTACATAGCAACGATCTACCGGGAACTGCAGGAGAAATGTAGTATTACATGATGGCAATTTAGATGCATTGCCAAATGTAAAATGCATTGCCATTTATGTCTGCCAACCTTATTGTTAGGAGCTTTGTAAACTATCTAATAGAGGCTGTAGCAACACCCATAGAAGGGGATTACTGTGGATCTATAGATTCATACAACTTAGTCTCATATAATAGTTTACTAAAAGTCATCTAAGTTCATGTCAAAGTTCAGTCCCACTTAGCTCATCACAGTTGTGGGGTCCATAGGATATGCCTATAAATGTAATACAGAGCTTTTTAAGTAATCCATTCCCAGCAGTAAAACTGAGAACGCAGAAAATGTAACAAAGACATTTTTGTTCTTACCCCATTCAGAACATGCTTGTTTCATCTCCACACTCAATGTTGTAAACCTGAGTGCAGGTTCCAGAAAACTGAGGACCTATCTTACTGTTGTGGGCAGATGGAAAGTATGTTACCAGTTATACAGATTGGGGAAGTCGAAATATTAAGGAGGAAGTCCCGCCAAAATAAAAAATCACCGGCAGGCAGGGGTGTGTGGGAACATAATAAAAAAAGAAAGCATACTTACCCATCCCGGTATTGTCTATCTCTCCACTTTCTGACAGCAGCCAGATGTCATGCTTTCTCCTGGCTTCCTAATACGTCACAGTCTGACTCCTGCAACATCGTGGCTCCGCTGATGGGTTGCTTACTTAGGCAGTCAGTGAGTGCAGCAGGGTCCAGCTCCAGTCACTGATTGGCTGAGCGGGCAGTCCTTCAGCCGGGTATGTGACATTGCAGCAGTAGGAGCTGCAGGAGGCTGACGGCTGTCAGAGATTGATAAGGCACTACTGCAGGGACACGGGGATGGGTAAGTATACATTTTTTATGTGTTATGCAAGCTGCAAGCTCTGCAATTGTAATCACGTCCAAAGAGGTATGATCACAGACTAAATCTCCAACCAGAAGAGGACTTCCCAGATGACTAAATAAAGGTAATTAGCATGTAACATGGGAAATTTTAGTTTGTTTCCGGAGACTAGGAGGAGAGCTGGTGATTAGCTATATGGTCAAAATCAGCTGCTGGTGTCCTCTTTTAGTTGGTTGGGGTATGCACCCTGTGTGGTCTCACACCCTATAGGCCAGCCCTGACTTCACCACACAGAAGAGCTGACATATCAGGAGAGTCAACAGATCCTCTATACCAGTCATGTCAAACTCTTGCCCGTAGTGCCATTATTTTTGGCCCGCCAGGCAATTAGGGGTTTGAATTACTTCATCGCATTAGATTATAATATGGGTAGTCCGGACAGCCACTCGGACCGCCCATATTATAATCCTGTAGGCTACGGGCAGTTTTTACTTTGTGGCCTAGGAGTATGTTAACAGTGTCCTGATGCCTGCAGCGTGGTGTTGTCATCACACACGTCCTGCGCTGGGTGCCTCCCGCGGCCTCTGGTGCCGCAGAAAAGAGTCCAAGCTAATGGGACAACCTGTCACCCCTGGACAGCCCCACGAACCCAACCTACCCCTGGATAAGGCACCCATACTTACATGAGAAGATGAATGGGCAGCCGTATCTCCACGGCGGGACCGACATCAGGAGCAGGACCGTTAGGATGGGGTAAATATGGGGAGCTATATCCAGGGGTAGGGTGGGTTCAGGGGGCTGTCCACAGGTGACAGGTTCCCTTTAACAACTGTTCTAGGGGCTGGCTATATAAGAGTCTATTGGGGAGGGCTGACTACTATATAGGAGTCTCATATAGTAGCCAGCCCTCCCCCGTAGTCTCTTATATAGTAGCCAGTTCTCCCCCATAGTCTCTTATATAGTAGCCAGCCCTCTCCAATAGTCTCTTATATAGTAGCCAGCCCTCCCCCATAGTCTCCTATATACTAGCCAGCCCTCCCCAATAGTCTCATATAGTAGCCAGCCCTCCGCCATAGTCTATTGGGGAGGGCTGGCTACTATATAAGAGACTATGGGGAGGGCTGGCTACTATATGAGACTACAGGGGAGGGCTGGCTACTATAAAAAAAGACTATGGGGATGGCTGGCTACTATATGAGACTACAGGGGAGGGCTGGCTACTATAAAAGAGACTATGGGGAGGGCTGGCTACTATATGAGACTACAGGGGAGGGCTGGCTACTATAAAAAAGACTATGGGGATGGCTGACTACTATATGAGACTACTGGGGAGGGCTGGCTACTATAAAAGAGACTATGGGGAGGGCTGGCTACTATATGAGACTACAGGGGAGGGCTGGCTACTATATAAGAGACTATGGGGAGGGCTGGCTACTATAAAAGAGACTATGGGGAGGGCTGGCTACTATATGAGACTACAGGGGAGGGCTGGCTACTATAAAAAAGACTATGGGGATGGCTGGCTTCTATATGAAACTACAGGGGAGGGCTGGCTA
Organism: Dendropsophus ebraccatus; assembly: GCF_027789765.1. Lineage (NCBI taxonomy): Eukaryota > Metazoa > Chordata > Amphibia > Anura > Hylidae > Dendropsophus > Dendropsophus ebraccatus. The sequence goes on from NC_091466.1 coordinate 41,524,615, forward strand.
CTATAAAAGAGACTATAGGGGAGGGCTGGCTTCTATATGAGACTACAGGGGAGGGCTGGCTACTATAAAAGAGACTATGGGGGAAGGATGGCTACTATATGGGAAACTTGGGGGGCTGGCTACTATTTGGGCGCTATTGGGAGGGCTGGCTAATATATGGGGCAATTTTGGTTGGGTTCACTACTACATAGAACAATATTGGGGGCTGGGCTATTAAGTGGGTTGGGGTTTAATCATATCATATAAAGGTTGGCCCGCGACTTTGTCCAATTTTTTTTATTTTGGCCCACTGTGTATTTGAGTTTGACACCCCTGCCCTATACTACACCACACAGGAAAGAACCTCTAAACTACACCACATAGGAGAGCTGACATATCCTCTATACTACACCACACCACACAGGACAGAACCTCTATGCGACACCACACAGGACAGAACCTCTATACTACACCACACAGGAGATCTGACAGATCCTCTATAGAACACCACGCAGGAGAGCTGACAGATCCTCTATACTACACCACACAGGAGAGCTGACAGATCCTCTATACTACATCACACAGGAGAGCTGACAGATCCTCTATACTACATCACAAAGGAGAGCTGACATATCCTCTATAGTACACCACACAGGAGAGCTGACAGATCCTCTATAGAACACCACGCAGGAGAGCTGACAGATCCTCTATACTACACCACACAGGAGAGCTGACAGATCCTCTATAGTACACCACACAGGAGAGCTGACAGATCCTCTATACTACACCACACAGGAGAGCTGACAGATCCTCTATAGTACACCGACAGGACAGCTGACAGATCCTCTATACTACATCACACAGGAGAGCTGACATATCCTCTATAGTACACCACACAGGAGAGCTGACATATCGTCTATAGTACACCACACAGGAGAGCTGACATATCCTCTATAGTACACCACACAGGACAGCTGACAGATCCTCTATAGTACACCACACAGGACAGCTGACAGATCCTCTATACTACATCACACAGGAGAGCTGACAGATCCTCTATAGTACACCACACAGGAGAGCTGACAGATCCTCTATAGTACACCACACAGGACAGCTGACAGATCCTCTATACTACATCACACAGGAGAGCTGACGGATCCTCTATTGTACACCACACAGGAGAGCTGACATATCGTCTATAGTACACCACACAGGAGAGCTGACATATCCTCTATAGTACACCACACAGGACAGCTGACGGATCCTCTATACTACATCACACAGGAGAGCTGACGGATCCTCTATACTACATCACACAGGATAGCTGACAGATCCTCTATACCAGTGTTTCTCAACCTTTTCAAGCCAAGTACCCCCAAGAACAGCCAAGATGCTCCAGCCGAGTACCCCCAAGGATGCGATCCATTATAAACATTACCTTAGGGTTGATTCATGTGTACGTTTCACAGCTAAATCCGCTGCAATACTGTGTGCTGTTATGGCCTATGGCTCTGCATTCACCCTGAGGATTTTCATTCCGCTGCGAGAATGTAGCCGCTGCCTATTTACCTTATTAGCTGCCGGGCCCAGAACAGATCATTCTTACCTGCCCGCACTACTACCTGCTTCTCTTGCTCCCGGCTCACTAAGGACCAGCAACTAATTAGGTAAATAGACAGTGGCTACATTCTTGCAGCGGAATGAAAATCCTCAGGGTGAATGCAGAGCCATAGGCCATAACAGCACACAGTATTGCAGTGGATTTTGCTATGAACTCTGCATGTTTGAATCTCCCCTTAATCAGGACAGGATCACACTGCCCCCATAGGCTCTGGATAAAATCTCTGTCAGCAATTGATTCACAGATCAGATCCCCCCCATAACAATGTGACTGACCTGTAGGACCCAGTAATAATGCTCAAGTAATGTCATATAATAATGCCCCCTGTGGCCAGTAATAATGCCCACTCTTTTGGTTGATGCAATGCCTCCTGTAACCAGATATGTCCCCTGCAGCCAGGTATGACCAGTACATCCAAGTATGCCCACTGAACCCAGACACACCACTTGTAGTTAGATATGCCCCTTTCAGCTAGGTATGCCACTGGAGTCAGATATGCCCCCTGCGGCAAAATACACCCCTTGCACCCACACATGACCCTTTCAGCTAGGTATGTCCCATGAAGCAAGATGTGCCCCATGCTGCGTATGTCCCCTGGATATGCTGTCTGTAGCTAGGTATGCCCCCTGCAGTCACATGTTTTTTGATGCCAGGTATGTTTCTTCCAGCTGGATTTGTCCCCTGAAGCTGGATATGCCTCTTCTTGCCAGATATGTCCCACAGAGCTGAATATGTCCCCCTGCAACCAGATACCTTCCCCATCGTAGTCAGATACCTTCCTCCATGTAGCCAGATACCTCCCCCATGTAGCCACATACCCTCCTCATTTAGTGTCGGATACCTCCCCCCATGTACTAAGATACCTCTCCCCCATGTACTAAGATACCTCTCCCCCATGTAGTAAGATACCTCTCCCCCATGTAGTAAGATACCTCCCCCTATGTAGTCAGATACCTCCCCATGTAGCTAGATACCTCCTCATGTAAATGCCCCCTCGCCTGCTATGTCCCCATAGTAAATGCCCCCTGCCTTACTGTGCCCCCATATCAATGCCCCCTGCCATGCTGTGCCCACATAATACTGCCCCCATAGCAATACACACAACACAAAAAAGTCATACCCTCCTAATCTGGGCAGGGAGCGGGTCTTCCTCTCTTCTACAGCCTCTGAGCCACAGGAAAAATCACGTCCAGGCCTGGTGTGCAGAGTGAGGTCCAAGGGGGACAGAGGGGGGAGGGAGGAAGTGAAGGGGGAGAGGAAGAGAGAGGAGGAAAAGGGGGTAAATGAGGTGAAGGGGGTAAAGGGGGAGGAAAGAGGAGATTATCGGGAAGAGGAGGATAGAGGGGGTAAGGGGGAGAGGAAGAGAGAGGAGGTAAAAGGGCTGAGAGGGAGTGAAGAGGAGGGAAAGAATATGTGATGGGGGAGAGAGGAGGTAACGGGAGAGGGAAGGTAAAGGGGGTGAGAGGGAGAGAGAAGGAGGGATAGAGGAGGTGATGGGGAGAGGACAAGAGAGGGGGTGAGGGGGAGAGAGGAGGAGGGAAAGAGGAGGTGATGGAGAGAGGACAAGAGAGGGGGTGAGGGGGAGAGAGGAGGAGGGAAAGAGGAGGTGATGGGGAAAGGTAATGGAGGTGTGGGGGAAAGAGGAGATAAAGGGGGGGAGGGGGAGAAAGGAGGATGGAAAGAGGAAGTGATGGAGAGAGGACAAGAGAGAGGGTGAGGGGGGAGAGGAGGTGATGGGGGTACAGAGGAGGTGGAGGGGGAGAGAGGAGATGATGGGGGTAGAGGAGGTGGAGGGGGAGAGAGGAGATGATGGGGGTACAGAGGAGGTGGAGGGGGAGAGAGGAGATGATGGGGGTACAGAGGAGGTGGAGGGGGAGAGAGGAGATGATGGGGGTACAGAGGAGGTGGAGGGGGAGAGAGGAGATGATGGGGGTACAGAGGAGGTGGAGGGGGAGAGAGGAGATGATGGGGGTACAGAGGAGGTGGAGGGGGAGAGAGGAGACAATGGGGGTACAGAGGAGGTGGAGGGGGAGAGAGGAGATGATGGGGGTACAGAGGAGGGGGAGGGGGAGAGAGGAGATGATGGGGGTACAGAGGAGGTGGAGGGGGAGAGAGGAGATGATGGGGGTACAGAGGAGGTGGAGGGGGGAGAGGAGATGATGGGGGTACAGAGGAGGTGGAGGGGGAGAGAGGAGATGATGGGGGTACAGAGGAGGTGGAGGGGGAGAGAGGAGATGATGGGGTACAGAGGAGGTGGAGGGGGAGAGAGGAGATGATGGGGGTACAGAGGAGGTGGAGGGGGAGAGAGGAGATGATGGGGGTACAGAGGAGGTGGAGGGGGAGAGAGGAGATGATGGGGGTACAGAGGAGGTGGAGGGGGAGAGAGGAGATGATGGGGGTACAGAGGAGGTGGAGGGGGAGAGAGGAGATGATGGGGGTACAGAGGAGGTGGAGGGGGAGAGAGGAGATGATGGGGGTACAGAGGAGGTGGAGGGGGAGAGAGGAGATGATGGGGGTACAGAGGAGGTGGAGGGGGAGAGAGAGGAGATGATGGGGGTACAGAGGAGGTGGAGGGGGAGAGAGGAGACAATGGGGGTACAGAGGAGGTGGAGGGGGAGAGAGGAGATGATGGGGGTACAGAGGAGGTGGAGGGGGAGAGAGGAGATGATGGGGGTACAGAGGAGGTGGAGGGGGAGAGAGGAGATGATGGGGGTACAGAGGAGGTGGAGGGGGAGAGAGGAGATGATGGGGGTACAGAGGAGGTGGAGGGGGGGAGAGGAGATGATGGGGGTACAGAGGAGGTGGAGGGGGAGAGAGGAGATGATGGGGGTACAGAGGAGGTGGAGGGGGAGAGAGGAGATGATGGGGGTACAGAGGAGGTGGAGGGGGAGAGAGGAGATGATGGGGGTACAGAGGAGGTGGAGGGGGAGAGAGGAGATGATGGGGGTACAGAGGAGGTGGAGGGGGAGAGAGGAGATGATGGGGGCACAGAGGAGGTGGAGGGGGAGAGAGGAGATGATGGGGGTACAGAGGAGGTGGAGGGGGGAGAGGAGATGATGGGGGTACAGAGGAGGTGGAGGGGGAGAGAGGAGATGATGGGGGTACAGAGGAGGTGGAGGGGGAGAGAGGAGATGATGGGGGTACAGAGGAGGTGGAGGGGGAGAGAGGAGATGATGGGGGTACAGAGGAGGTGGAGGGGGAGAGAGGAGATGATGGGGGTACAGAGGAGGTGGAGGGGGGAGAGGAGATGATGGGGGTACAGAGGAGGTGGAGGGGGAGAGAGGAGATGATGGGGGTACAGAGGAGGTGGAGGGGGAGAGAGGAGATGATGGGGGTACAGAGGAGGTGGAGGGGGAGAGAGGAGATGATGGGGGTACAGAGGAGGTGGAGGGGGAGAGAGGAGATGATGGGGTAAAGAGGGGGTGGAGGGGGAGAGAGGAGATGATGGGGGTACAGAGGAGGTGGAGGGGAGAGAGGAGATGATGGGGGTACAGAGGAGGTGGAGGGGGAGAGAGGAGATGATGGGGGTACAGAGGAGGTGGAGGGGGAGAGAGGAGATGATGGGGGTACAGAGGAGGTGGAGGGGGAGAGAGGAGATGATGGGGTAAAGAGGGGGTGGAGAGGAGGTGGAGGGAGGAGGTTTAGGGGTCAGAGAGAATGGGGAGAGGATGTGGAGAGGGATCCGGTATTCTGAGAGGGGTCTTAGGCCAGCTCCCTGTCAGGGAACCAGGTCAGCGAGGGGGTAGTGGTGCGCGGGGCTACCCTGCTGGAGGCTCCTGCAGCAGTGGATTGTGGATCGGGAGATGAGGCATCGCACTTCCACCGGCAGCGTTAGCCGTAGTACGTGGGGGCGCCCCATCTCCCGGTCCACAATCCACTGCAGGAGCCGCGGGCACCACAACACGCATCACAACTGACTGATATTGAGGCCCTGCTTGTCCGGCCGCCTGCGGGGACATTAGCCTGCCGCCGCCGCATCTCCTCTCCTCTCACCTCAGGCAGCCTGCCCGGGACTCGTCCCCAGGCTGCCTTACATCCTTCTGGAGCTCCTGGAGCCCCCGGCAGCCCGATCCAGTTCATCCTTCCCCGTCCCTTTACAGAACGCTGGTGAGGCTTCTGCTGGGGGGAAGGATGTGAAAGCAGCAGCAGTGATAGGTGCCGGGACATCGCTGTATGATAGCAGTGTCCCGGCACCCAAAACAAAAGTATTTTTTACCCCACCTCCCGGCGTACCCTCTCAACCTGCGGAGGTTGAGAAACACTGCTCTATACTACACCACACAGGACAGATCCTCTATACTACATCACACAGGATAGCTGACAGATCTTCTATACTACTCCACACAGGAGAGCTGACAGATCCTCTATAGTACACCACACAGGAGAGCTGACAGATCCTGTATACTACACCATACAGGAAAGCTGTCAGATCCTCTATAGTACACCACACAGGAGAGCTGACAGATCCTCTATACTACATCACACAGGAGAGCTGACGGATCCTCTATACTACACCACACAGGACAGAACCTCTATACTACATCACACAGAAAAGCTGACAGATCCTCTATACTACACTACACAGGAGAGCTGACAGATCCTCTATACTACACTACACTACACAGGAGAGCTGACAGATCCTCTATACTACATCACACAGTAGAGCTGACGGATCCTCTATACTACATCACACAGGACAGAACCTCTATACTACACCACACAGGAGAGCTGACGGATTCCCTATACTTCACCACCCAAGATGGGGGTAAATCAAAAGCTTCACAGTGGTCAGTACAGCATACATAAGGGTTTTGTTTCCATAATATAATGTATAACTGCTTCATACTGAATAAATGTTCACCATTCCATATAACAGTGTATAGCCTTATATTTCATCAACAGTACATTGCTTAATCTAAAATTATTAGATTAAAAAGTAAAAAAAAAAAAAACACAGCAGAGGAAGCTAACAGGAAATATTTCAGACAATACTGAAAAGGGGGAAAGTATCAGTTCCTTTTTTTAACCAAGTGGAAGCAAAAATGTATCTATGCGTGCAGTGGAAATAGCCGCACTGTTGGCTGAGCCAGTCCTGCAAGAGAATACAACATGCACAATCTGTTGACGAGAAACCGATGGTAATATGGAAGAGTACTAATAATAACCTGTTACACATTATCCTGCTGTGTACAGGGAACATCTGCAACATCATGTCCCTGCCCAAAGGAGCTTACAATCTAATTACAGGTTTATATCTACAGACTTACATTTTATGAGAAAACCAGGAAGGTGACATCTATTGAAAATATTTTTCACTGAAAGCATCATAATATTCTCTGGATCAAGGACTAATAAAATGTAGTCTGTTCAATCACAATCACAGTCACAATCACAGTTGTACCATATATGTGTTTTATAGAACACATTGAGTAAACATCCACAGTGCAGGGAAAAGCTGATGTAGAGAACATCATGGTTCTTGAAATGTGTTATCTGTTTACCAATAAACCTTTCATTTCCTATATCAAAGTGATGCTTCAACTTGATGCCAGTCAGTGGGAGGTTACCCACGGGTACAGTGTTCCAGCAATCCTCTTTTCCCTCCTACAGACAACCTCAGGATTTTCATTCCGCAGCGAGAATATAGTGCCATTGCCTTGTAAAACTTAAATATTTAGCTTCTGTGATGTTAAAAATAATAAATAGACTATGTTTACCTGTCCACGCAGCCCCAGTGCCCTTCTGTTTGCTTTTCCGGGTTCCCCGCTCAGTGACGGCCGGTTCAAACAATCAGGGCGCTCTCCCGCTGTCACATCTCTCGTTCTATGCTGGATAAGAAACCTCCTCTGTACCTCAGTGCTGTTCACTGATAAAAATGATGGCTGACAGCAAAGTTTGAGATGTCAAGGAGAGCGCTATGCATCAGTGGTGGTGGTGAAATATTTTGTTGGGGCATACCCACCCCTGTTGTTGTTTTTTGTTTCACCAATTTGTTTGAAATTTGCCATTGCTCTTTCTACTTAAATGCCCCATGATATAATATCACTGTAGTGTGAACTTTTTATGTGTTTTATATATTTCACCCTTAAGCCAAATATCCCTAACTTTTTGTGAGTAGTGTATGTAGAGTTTATACATTTGTGACAATGGACCCAAAGCTTGTTCTCCAAACAGAGGCAGGAGTTCTTAAATTAGTGTGGAGTGGTAGGCTCTCTAGCAATCACCCTTTATGCAAAGGACTAAATAGTGTATGATTAGACGTTTTTATCCTTTACTTTTGTATAAAAATAACAATAAAAATAAAATAAAGATGAATTATATGCACATTACGCATTGACAGAGAGTATATGACAATAAACTTAGTATTATGAATGATTAAAAATGAGATATTGTTAGGATAATTGATAAAAGTCTTGTGGTAAATACTGTAAATATAATTGTTGTCCATTGGCGGCTTTGTAGGGCCCTTGCAGGCCGCCAATTATTTTGTATACTGTGCTAGCAGCAGGGTATTCGACATCTGCTGCTTGTATTAAACAGGAGTGTTGTATAGTTAAACATTCATTGAAAATTCATTAAAAGTTCATTAAAAAGTTTTCCGTTATCTGTACTGTTTATACTATATCAAATGGAGGGGAAATAAGTTGGTGGAAGTCCACCTCTCACCCATTCTGTAGTATATAGTTTAATTTTGTTCTTGAGAACTACGGCCGTAGATGCAGAAGATACGTGAGATAGATTGTAGCTTTGCCGCTTGTATGTAGCATCTGATGGGTGCTTTCCTGGAGTTCCACTGTAGGGCTTGTGCGACGGAGGCTGTTGGTCTCTCGATGTAGCCAGGTAATTCAGACTCTGTTGGGCGTTCCTCCCATAGATGAGATTTTGGGAGTTTTAGTAAATGCTTCAAAAGCCAAGGATTGAGGCTGAGATATATGTTGAGAGTTAGCGTGTTATGGTGGCACAGTATGTAATATCTGTTTATCTGGTACACAGGTGCTAACCAAGTAGTGCACTCACAATATACCCACGCTCCCTTATCTGCATTATCAGGTTCTTACTACACAAAAAATAGTTCTTAAATTAGATCTATGAAAGTTGACCCCAAACAGACTCCAAGAAGCCCCCAAAAATAATGTTGACAAAGCGCTGGGGAGTTTTGAAGTGACCAGCAAGGGGTCCAGATCTAGCTCCCATTGAACACCTGTGGAGAGATCTTAAAGCGTACCTGTCACTTGGAGGCCATAGCAGGATTAGTTGAAAAAATCCTGCAGGTACGCCGTCTCTTCTGAGGTGGATAGTAGACAAAATTCCCAGAAACGCCATAGGTAGACTGCATTGTAAATCTATTACAATAAAGTCTATGGCGCTCCTATGAGTTCCATCCCCTGCTCGCACCAGAAGAGAAAACATACCTGCAGGATTTTTTTTAAAGAGGATGTACCACCAGGTACATCCTCTTTAAGCTGGACCACGGACCGAACAGTGCCGCCACCAGTTCCCGTGCACGGCGCCGTTTTATGCACCGGAACCGGCTGATGCTCAAGCACTGGAGGTAAGCCAGGCTGCCCCCAATGGGAAGGAATTCCCTCCCCTGTATGACACGGCTCCATTCATTCTAATGGAGCCGCGTCATGCAGGAGAGGGAATTCCCTCCCACTGGGGGCGGCCCGGCCTACCTCCAGTGCTTGAGCACCGGCCGGTTCCGGTGCATAGAACGGTGCCTGGTGGTACATCCTCTTTAAATGTATCTTGCCACAGTATCCAAGGTAAATTGCTGTTAGGGCCCTATTACACGGGATGATTATCGTGCAGAAAATCATAATATCATTCGAATTTAAACTATAATCCTCCTGTGTAATTGCAGGCAGTGATCGAATAATCGTTCTTGTGTCGTTGATCATTGATTTAGATCTGACCCTAAAATCATTGTTAATCGTTTGCTCTAATTTCGCATTTGTTCAATAATCTTCAGTATAATTCCAAATCATTCCTTCCCAGATGGAGTTAAGGCCCTATTACACAAATCGATTATTGGCGGTAGTTGGCCAATAATTGGCTGTTACAGCCAATAATTGCTTTGTGCAATAGTAATGTTAAAAGGCAACGATCAGCCAGCATGCACAATGTTGGCATATTGTTGTTTTTCAACATGTTGAAAGACCAATGATGCAGCTATCTTCTATGGGCTGCCTAGATGATCTGCACCTGCAGCCCCCTCACTCTTACCTGCTCACTGCTGGCACGTGTAACAGCGCCAGCAGCGGGCGGGGAACAAAGAGCAAGCAAGCGCTGATCTGAATCGGCCCATGTAATAGGGGCTTAAACAATCTTAGTACCGATTGTTGTAACAATCGTAAATAACTAGGGCCATATTTACCACTAGGCACCCGGGGTCCGGTGCCTAGGGTAGCACCTTGCAAGGGGGCAGCACCAGGGAGCAGGGGGAAGGAAACAACTTTTTAACTTTTCAAAATGTGACTTTAGTTTCCCACCTCCCGTTCAGACTTGTCCATAAATCTGGCGTCTTTTCGTTATGGTGTTATTGGTCAGGTCTGGTATGGCAGTGTTATTCAGTCACAGTATGGTGGTACCAGGTCTGGTATGGTGGTGTTATCTAGTCACAGTATGGTGGTATTGGTCAGGTCTGGTATGGCGGTGTTATCCAGTCACAGTATGGCGGTATTTGGTTGGGTCTAGGTGGCTGTGTTACCCACTCACAGCATGGTGGTATTGGTCGGGTCTGGTATGGCTGTGTTATCCAGTCACAGTATGGTGGTATTTGGTCGTGTCTGGTATGGCTGTGTTATCCGGTCACAGTATGGCGGTATTGTTCAGGTCTGGTGTGGTGGTGTTATCCAGTCACAGTATGGCGGTATTGTTCAGGTCTGGTGTGGCGGTGTTATCCAGTAATAGTATGGTGGTATTGTACAGGTCTGGTGTGGCGGTGGTAAATGTGACGCCTGGAGCTATTACCTACCAATCTACCAATCCTGTGGTGAGAATTCCCTCAGACAATATGCAGACGGCTCTAATCATTGATTCAATGTGGAAATTTGTTTATGTTTTTAGCGGTTAAAAACCATGAAGAATGCGATTCAGACAATGTTTCTACATGTAAAGATATGCATGTGGCCGAAACCATGCTCTTTTTTCTTCCCCAGTAGTCATGTGCTGTTACCTGGATTATTGGCCATACTCCTATTGGTTACCGTATGAGGGTCTGAATGTACAGTAAATGTGGAAATGTGGAAACTAAAAAATTATGATGCAAATTGGTGAATGAAGATGGGGCGTCTCCAGGTTTAATGCCTAGGGCAGCAGCAGCTGGTAATACGGCCCTGTAAATAACAACTATCATTTTGTGTAATACGGTGAACAATTTCAGGTTAACGATAAACAATCTTGTTTGCGATTATTTATTGTTAAAAATTGCTTTGTCTAATAGGAGCCTTAGGAGAAGACACCCTTAAAGTATGAGAGACCTGGAACAGTATGTAAAAGAAGAGTAATCTAAAAATTCCAGTTGAGGGGTTCTTGTTGATGGCTACAAGAAGCCACTGATTTCAGTTATTTCTTCCAACCGTGCACGACCAAATATTAAGTTGATTGTGCCAGTAAATTAATAATTTTTGGCATTCTTTTTCTCTATTTTTTTTGTGTTGTTCCAATACACACAAAGGAGATTAACAAGTGTATAAGAAACGTATATTGCAATAATTCTATGGGAGAAATACTTAATGTTCTGGAAAAATTTTAAGGGTGCCAACACTTACGGCCGTTACTGCTTGTATACTATAGCTATATATACACCAGCCAGACCAGTGCTTTTAGAACAGTAACCTAGACAACGTGCTGTCAGCAATTGGAGGGAAAGAATAGCATATCAGGAGAAGGAAGCAAGTTTGCTAAATGAATGTATTCACTAAAAAATTTTACCTGACAATCCCTAAAAGTTGAACTATGTTGGAATGGGAATACTCCTTTAGGGTGCATTCACACCTACAGGATCTGCAGCAAATCTGCAGCAGATTTGATGCTGTGTTCAGTTATTTAAATGAAATCTGCTGCAGAAAATCAGCTGCAGATCCTGTAGGTGTGAACATACCATAAAGAAGCTGACACTTTTTGTTATATAGATATCACTTTTCAGCAGTCTCCTCTGTCTCATCACAGACAGGATTACAAATGAAGGTGACACCAGTATATAGATAAGATTGGATCAGGCCATTCACAATATGTGACACTTAAAGGAGAAGTCCAGCGAAAATTTTTATTAAAGCGACACTGTACCCATAATCTGACCCCCCCAAAACCACTTGTACCTTTTGGATAGCTGCTTTTAATCAAAGATCTGTTTTGAGGTCCGTTTTAGCAGGTGATACAGTTATTGTCCTAAAAGACAACTTTTAAACTTGCAGCTCTGTGCCCAAAGGGCGTGGCTTATAATATCTGTGCCCTGCCCCTCCGTCCCTCCTCCCCACCCTCTTCATCATTAGGAATGCCACTGAAACATTTTCTCCAGTCTAAACATTGCACAGGTGCCTTAACGATCCAGCCCATGTGCCGGGCTGAAGCAGGTGGAGAATAGGAGACAATCTGCCTGGAGCATTTCTAATGATGAGGAGGGCGGGGGGGGGAGGGACAGAGAGAGTGTGCCAGCCTAATGCATACACAATGTAGGCCACGCCTGTTGGGCACGGGGCTGCATGTTTAAAAGTTGTTTTTTAGGACAATAACTGCATCACATGCCAAACTGACCCCAGGACAGATCTTGGATTAAACCCTTCCCTCCTGGGCATATTTTCGTTTTTGCGTTTTAGTTTTTTTTCCTCAGGTTTAAAAGGCCATAGCACTTGTATTTTTTTTACCTACACATCCACATGAGCCCTTATTTTTTGTGCAACTAATTGTACTTTGCAAAGGCAGACTTAATTTTTGCATAAAATATATTGCGAAACCAGAAAAAAATTATATGCACAGTGAAATTAAAAATAAAACGCAATATTTTTTATTTGGGGTGGTTTTGTGTTTACGCCATGCGCCATATGGTAAAACTGACTTATTATGCATGTTCCTCAGGTTGTTACGATTACAACGATATTTAACATGTATAACTTTTATATTATTTGATGGCTTGTAAAAAATCAAAACCTTTCAAAAAGACTAAATGTTCTTTAAAATTGATCTATTCCCATGCTTATAGCGCTTTTATCCTTTGGTCTATGGGGCTGTGTGAGGTGTCAATTTTTGCGTTATCGGTACCTTACTTGCGCATATGCAACTTTTTGATCGCTTTTTATCACAACTTTTCTGAATTTGATGCTACCAAAAATGCAAAATTTTGCACTTTGGGATTTTTTTGCGCTTACGCCGTTTACCGGTGCTCTATTATAATGGTCTGCAGCAGACCATCTAAGTAGATTGCCGAGCCGGGATCAGCGTCATTCTGACGCTGAGCCCCAGCCGGCTCAGTACACTGGATCCCCCCCCCCCTTCGTTCGCATCGCGGTGGGGGAGATCCAGCCACTAGAAACCAGGGAGAGGGGGACACAAGACAGTTAGAGGCAGCTGCATGGCATGTTTGACAGCTGCATCGAAGTGTCCTAATTAGAGGGCGCGGCCAATCGGCTAATAGCCGTGGTCCCGTGCTGCAGTAAGCAGCCGGGACAGCGGCGGTTCAGAGCGGGGCCACGGTGTGGCCCCTCTCTGAACCTCCCCCCCGTAGGACGTGCCGGTACATCCTGCAGAGGGAAGGGGTTAAAAGCAGCTATCTGAAGGTGCAAGCGGTTTTCGGGGGGTCACATTGTGGGTACAGAGTCGCTTTAAAGTATTGTATTGCCCCCCAAAAGTTATACACTTTTATATATTTTATATATTTATATTTTTATACACTCCCCCAATATACACTTATTACTGGAAATGCATGTAAAGTGCTTTTTTCCCTGCACTTACTACTGCATCAAGGCTTCACTTCCTGGATAAAATGGTGATGTCACGACCCGACTCCCAGAGCTGTGCAGGCTATGGCTGCTGCAGAGGATGATGGCTGATGATGACTGAGGGACACAGGGCACCATGTTATCCAGAAAGTGAAGCCGCAGTAAGTGCAGGGGAAAAAGCACTTTACGTGCATTTCCCGTAATAAGTGTATATTGGTAATTTGTATAACTTTTGGGGGCAAAACAATACTTAAATAAAAATTTTCACCGGACTTCTCCTTTAAAGCTCCACTTCTCCAGACAATGACCTCTGCACAGGACACAAAGTATGTATAGAAAACTTTTCCATACAAGTCTATGGGTTCTCTCCAGTCTATGTTCATGTTCATGTACTGTAAAGCAAATCTCTAAAGGCTGTTAAAAGAGGAGTGCGTAAGCTCTGGTAATATGGTTATCCCCATAATAATCAGCAAATATAATAAAAGTACAATTTAATCAAACAATTTAAATAAAAAATTACAAACATATAGAAACATTATAAAAAAAAATAATCGGTATCTGTCTCTAATTAGTAAATGACATATTTCTTTTAAATAGATCCATCATCTAAATTTATATGATTTTCCTCTGATAACTTCTACAAGTACTATTGGGCGCTTAAGGCATCAAACCTTACTTGTTAGAATTCTTGATATTAGATTATTAGTTGATATTAGGGTGAAAACTTTATCAGTCGCTTCAGGGCCAGGTGAACAGTGTTAAACATGTCAAGAGCAGTGAAGTGAAATTACAGGTGTGACAGATGTTAATGAGTTCCCTGGCAGAGGCTAAGTCAACATACTGAGCCCAGCGTTAACAATCCAGCATATGTACGAGGTGCAAGGGTGGAGCCAAACTACTCCCACAGCGCTCAACACCAGCAGGCACGGTCAATACCTGTAGGGCACAGTTCAATAGCTCTTGAAGTTTGTCAAAGAATATCAAGTAACTAAGATGGAGTCATCAAAGCCACCAGCCACCCTTAATCCAGACAGTGCTCTGTTAGTGTAAGTCATCCATATATCTTACCATGTTATAGGGCAAAGTCCGTTTTGCAACCGTAAAACAGTGTAAAACAATGTAGTGGAAACAATGGAATTGTTCAGTTGCTAACATTTATTGGATAACTAAACTTAACTCTTTATTAGTCAAAAGTGAAGGACAAGCAGAAAATCATGGGGTGTCACTATAGGAGGTGGAGAGAGAAGAACAGGAAAAGCTATCAAATAAACAAACCATAACTAAACTGTAAATCCCCCATTGCTCCGGCTTATACGCCGGCTGCTTTTAAAGTCTGTACTACTCCATGCCGCTCCACCCTGGGTGCCTGGAAAAGCTGGATCCAGTCCTGGGCAACTTCTCCCCGTTTCCCACGACTATTGGATATTACCAAAAATACCAGTAGAAGGGGAAATATTAGCACAACACTAGGAGTGTAGCTAAAGGCTCATGGGCCTGGTGCAAAATTTTAACATGGGTGATGTGCTGCACTGCAGTACCATGTGACATCAGTGTATCATACTGTGGGTGGTTTGGATGGCCATGACCCCCACCCTGGAGCCTCAGATGGCCGCCCAAACAGCCCACATTATAATTCCCCCTGGTGTGTGGTGTAGCCCCATATCTGGCCATGTAAAAGGACCCTTAGACCACTAAGGCCAGCAACTGGCTGAAGTGGTCATGCGGATGTACATGACGTCATTGCTTAAGGAAAATAAAGACTTGTTGGACCCACCAAAGTGTTGACCAATGGATGTACAGAACTTTAGGCTAGATTAAAGGGAACCAATCACGCTAAAATTGGCCATAAAGCTAAGGAAACGTGTTGGTACATCACCCAGCACGCTTCCCAAACATCCCCCTGTAGCCTCCGTCCCCTGTACATACAGACCGCAAAGTTAGTTTAATAACCTCCCGCGCTCTATGTAAATTACTAGCCAAGTAGTCACGCTGGGCAGGTGTCTGGTCATCTAATCACAGTCCTGGGCAGGTTCCGGCGCTGTAATCACGCCCCTCTGGGCGTGTTGGAAAGCGCTGCATGCTGACGTCACTCGGGCATTGCACGTTGGCCACGCAGACATCTTTACTATGCTGCGCATGTGCAGTGCAGCCGGAGAAGATGCTGCTGTACTGCGCCTGCGCAGCGTAGTACAGCAGCAGCTTCACCCACTGTACTGCGCATGCAGCTCCGTCAGCATGCATCGCTTTCCAACACGCCCAGAGGGGCGTGATTGCAGCGCCGGAACCTGCCCAGGACCGTGACTAGATGACCAGCCACACGCCCACCGTGACTACTTGGCTGATAATTTACATAGAGTGCGGGAGGTTATTAAACTAACTTTGCGGTCTGGGATGTACCAGCACGTTTCCTTAGCTTTATGGCCAATTTTAGCGTGATTGGTTCCCTTTAAGGGTTTTTTTTAGGTCCTTGCTCCCTGGCCCTTCTCTTCTGTGTTTGTACTGTCATGGATGCCAAAAGCACATTCTCTAGTGACATGGCCCACTCCTATCAAGCGTTTGGGAGGAGATTGGGATACAAGCGATGATTCTGAAAAAAGGGTTGTCAACATAGAAGAGCCCTGGTAAAATATATAAAAATATATAAATAAAATATATAAAATATATAAAATACTTTAATTTGTTAAACTCCCAGAAAAACCAATTTTAAGTCAGCCCGTCAACTGGTGGCAGCATCGGGGACAAGTTTTCACAGTGTGACCTGTAAGTCATGCTTCAAGGAGAGGTATTCATAGGCAGGTACTTTCCCTAAGCCTAGAACTCTCCTTTATTTCCTGGTGCTCAGCTACCCAACATAGATACTGAATATAGGAACTAACAAATTAGAACATGCTATATCAGCTGATCCAGTCTCAGAAAAACATGGTCATTTTCCTACCGAAACAGTAACATTTCTGTTCTCAGTTTGGCTGTGGGTTTTTCAGGTCACTTCCATTGAAATGAATAAAGCTGAATTTTAATACCACACACAATCTGGGGACAGGGGTGGTGCTGTTTTTGAAGGAAAGTAGCTGTACGTTTTCTAATCCTGGATAACCCTTTTAGGCTGGGTTCACACTACGTATATTTCAGTGAGTATTGTGGTCCTCATATTGCAACCAAAACCAGGAGTGGATTAAAAACACAGAAAGGATCTGTTCACACAATGTTGAAATTGAGTGGATGGCCGCCATATAATGGCAAATATTTGCTGTTATTTTAGAACAACGGCTGTTATATTGAAATAATGGCAGTTATTTACTGTTATATGGCGGCCATCCACTCAATTTCAACATTGTGTGAACAGATCCTGTGTTTTTAATCCACTCCTGGTTTTGGTTGCAATATGAGGACAATACTGACTGAAATATACGTAGTGTGAACCCAGCCTTAATATACTTGAATGAGGGAACTACAGAGTGGCCCCTTCATTGTCTTGATCCAGGAGGTCCTAAAGGATGCACTCCCACTTATCACACATATTAGGGCTATTCTAAAGATAGGCCATTAATGATACCATCCCAGATAAACCCTTCAACAACTTTTAGTTTTTTTGCTTTTGTTATACAACTAAAATACATAACAGCATTCTATCTAGCCTTTTTTTTGGGGTGGGGGATTTGTGAAGACCAGCGTACTTGTATGCTGGTCTTAAGTTAGACCCTGTCCCCTTTTCCCCCGAGCAGGCGTAGATTTGGATCATGATTTACACCTGTGAGCATAGTCACGTGACTCTTGATGGTCGCTGCTGATTACAAGAGAGACCTGTGACAACCGTGATTTTCCAGGTATATGTGAACATTGCATGAATATGACTAATAAATTAACTAATAAAATAAGTGGATCTTTCTATTTAATGTCACCAAGTAGACTAATCGTCTTCTAGTAATTAATATGCAAAAAGTAAATTCTGCACAAAAAAAAATGATGGTTCCGCAGGGGAGTTCTTCTAATGATGTTTCTGTTGAAATGTTCTATAAAGTGTACAAGGACAAGAAGACAAATGCTTGCAGTGGATGTTTTCAAGGGACTGTCACACTGGCTGGTCAGCACATTGTGATGGCCTCCGCAGGTGGTCCATTCACAGAACGGAGACTGAAGTGAACGACACCTGTATTCTCCACATGGAGCCAGCAAGGAAGTGCGGGCAATCTGATTTTCCCACAGTCATGCAGTCTGGTTATCAGAATTACTAGTTAGATGAAAATCCGCAGTAAGATCCCCGACAATCAATGCTACCAGATGCCGTTCCAATGTCTGATTGAGAAGGATTCATGTTTACTGCCAGATCCTATTGTTTCCCGCTAACTTTGGTATTCCACTACTACTTATCCTCATGCAGGAAAAAAAATCATAGGTATATATTAAAAGTCGGTAAGCAGTTATCTTTCTTTTATAGGCCTCTGTTGGGAACCTATAGCTAGACAAATGTTTTTTGACTATATGTCTTCATTACCCCTCAACAGCTGGAAGGACACATGTTGACTAAGCCCTGAGCAGCGCTGAAGTGTGCCTTTGTTTGACACGAGGCTCCATCAAGATGGGAGAAGTGGTCTCAACTAGAGAATAAACCCCCACAGCTGTCACAGGACAAGACTATTAGCTGCTAGAAACCAGTTATTTTGTCTAGACAGTAGCCTAAAAGTAGTGTAGCAGTGGCACACTTTGCTATGGGTTTGTTTCAGCTTGTGTGGCCACCCTAGGTGCCATCTTCCATGACAGTACCTTGCTGCAGTGCTGTGTACAATAAGTGCTTTACATATTCTTTATGTACTGTATTAGTGTTGCATTGAAGCATTAACGAGGTTTTTACGTAAAAAGTATTGCTGACAGGCAAGGTCAATGCACCCAGTACATTCACTAGGCTGGGTGCATAACGCACTGTGTTACTATAGATGTGTGTTTGGTTACCCATACTCAAGTGAAACAGGTCTAACTATTGGTCTGCTTTTCTAATATGAAGCTCCAGGTCAACTAAATAGTGCAGTTCTACCTACAGACACCAATACTGGGAGCTTCAGTCGTTCACAGGCATTCAGTCCCAAGTAGGAAGATATTAAAGCGACTCGGTACCCACAATCTGTCCCCCCCAAACCGCTTGTACTTTTGGATAGTGGCTTTTAATCCATGATCTGTCCTGGGTCTGTTCGGCAGGTAATGCAGTTATTGTCCTTAAAAACAACTTTTAACTTGCAGCCCTGTGTCAAACTGGCGTGGCCTAGAGTGTCTGTGCATTAGGCTGGCACAACTTCTCTGTCCCTCCTCCCCACCCTCCTCACCATTAGGAATGCTCTAGCCAGGTATTCTCCTATTCCTCACTTGTCTGAACACTGCACAGGTGCCTTAACGATCCAGCCCATGTGCTGTGCTCACACAGCTGATTAATAGGAGAATACCTGCCTGGAGCATTCCTAATGATGAAAAGGGTGGGGAGGAGGGACAGAGACGTTGTGCCAGCCTAATGCACACACACTCTAGGCCACACCAGTTTGACACAGGGCTGCAAGTTCAAAAGTTGTTTTTCAGGACAATAACTGCATCACCTGCCGAACGGACCCCAGGACAGATCTTGGATTAAAAGCAGCTATCTAATGGTACAAGCGGCTTGGGGGGGGGGGGGGGGTCAGATTGTGGGTACAGACTCACTTTAAAGACTTTACATTTTCTGTTGGAAGGTTGGAGTCCATTACCATTATTGAAGAGTCCGATGGCTGAGGATTTTTTACCATGTTGAAAGACAACATTCAGCTTATAAGCAAACGATTTCTAGCTCCTCGACTGATAGTCTTTATTATAGCGGGGCGCTATCTGTCCTATTCGGCAGACAATCACTGTGCAATAAGGACTTTAAAGGGCAGAAATCTTTTGATAGGTGTAATATACAAGATTAATAATGACCAAATATAGTGCTGCTGCTGATGTGCACACACAGGACAGTTTATCCGGAAAAGTAACCTGAAATGACAGGTATGCTTTAACTTCATCTTATGATCCCAAGGTACCTGATGCATGGTCACTATACACAGTAGGAGGATATCTTCTCTAACCCCACTTTCATTATGTTTCACTATGTCTCACTATGAGAAATGAGCGAGTACCAAAATGCCTGAACACTCGTTACTCAAGTCGAGTATTTTCTAATGCTTGAATGCTTGATTCGAGTAACAAACGCCATTAATCGGCCCATTATTACACAGGCCGATCAATACTGCAAATGAGTGCCCATCTGCTAGATCGGCGCTCATTTGCTGGGCCTATTACACAGACCGATAATAGTTTAGTAAGGGCTACACGGACATTGTTAGCAATGTCCGTGCAGCCGTTGCCCAAACAGTAAATACTTTACCTGTCCACACTCTCTGTCTCCTCCTGCGCTCTGTATGCATCCCGGTACTGCGTGCTACAGCTTCAGAGTGGCTTGTCTGAGCTGACAAGCCGTTTAGCCAATCCCAGCCAGTCATTGGCTGAGCGGCCTGTCAACTCAGACAGGAGGCATACAGGGTGCAGTAGGAGACTGGGAGTGTGGACAGGTAAAGTATTTACTGTTTGGGCAATCGTCAGCCCAAACAGTAGCACGTATCGATGTGCAGTTGGCGGCCGATGATTTTAGGTCTGGGCCTCAAATGAGCGAATCTGTGCTCCGCTCATTAAGCCGCCGGCCTTTCAGTGCTGCCCCCCTCCCTGCACTCCATGGGAGGGGTGGCAGTGAGTGCATTAGTGCTGAAAGGCCGGTGGCTTGATGAACTGAGCGCAGATCAAATGGTGCGCTTCGTTTCATTTAGATGTGTCTATTACATGAAGTGATAATTGGCTGAATCACGCCGATTCGGCTGATTATCAATCTGTGTAATAGGTCTTTAAAGGAGTGCTCCAGCATGGGGGCACTTTCTGGGGGGGACCGGGGAGGAGGTGGCTGAAATAAAAGACGTCCACTCACCTCCCCGCTTCCAGCGGCGGGTCACTCATTGCGGCACTCCGGTCCCCGGTTCCCGGCCGCTTCCTGGTGTCTGACGCCGCCCGAGACGCTACGTCTCAGGGCCGCTCAGCCACTCAGTGAAGGAGGCGAGATCCGAGCGGACTTCAAACGGATCTCGCCTCCTTCACTGAGTGGCTGAGCGGCCCTGAGACGTAGCATCTCGGGCGGCGTCAGACACCAGGAAGCGGCCGGGGACCGGGGACCGGAGCGCCGCGATGAGTGACCCGCCGATGGAATCGGGGAGGTGAGTGGGCGTCTTTTATTTCAGCCACCTCCTCCCCGGTCCCCCCCACACTGGATAACCCCTTTAAGTCAATGGGAGACTCAAGCACTTTTTCAGGGGCCTCCTATTCGGTAGAAGGGAGGGTGTCTGGTGCACCTGAAAACCTAAGAAAGTGATGGAAACAAAATGGAAATGGAACTGGCACAGCAGGGGGCGCATGCATGGATGCATTAAAAACTCCCAGCTCCTTGAATTGCACCACTTTTACAGACTGACAATATTGTTCAATTAAAAGTAGGGGGAAAAGTTAGGAAACATTCTTTCCTGAAAGTATGCGGGGTTCTTGCAGTGCTCCCCCAATGACCAAGCCCAGGATTTCTCTCCTTTACAGACCACGTCAGGTTCTCCAGGTATGTCATGCAGTTCTACCACATACTCCTCTTCTTGTGCCAAAAAACAAAACAAACAAAGCAAAAAGAAAATCAGAAATTCTACTGCCAAATAGCAGCTATACTAAGGCCAAATAAAGGTCATCCATTGCTCCAATTCCTCTATGTATACCACTATACAAAGTCTAAATAACAACACTGTAGCTGTTGTCGATGGTGATTAATCAAGGAGTAAGGGTGCATTTACACAGAGATATTTATCTGACAGATTTTTGAAGCTAAAGCCAGGAATGGATTTGAGAAGAGGAGAAATCCTAGTCTTTCCTTTATTACCTGTTCTCTCTTTATAGTCTGTTCCTGGCTTTGGCTTTAAAAATCTGTCAGATAAATTTCTCTGTGTTAACGCACCATTAGGCAATGTTCACACATGGCATTTAATAAGCGTTTAATTAGCATCAATAAGCGATATTTTGCCACAAATTGCTTAATTGCAGCAAAATATCAATATATTGGCTGCGATTCTGCCAAAATCACAGCAATATTTTACTGTGATTCATGCAATTGGCTGCAAAATATTGCTAATTGATGCTAATTAAACACTATGGGGGACATGTATCATCTGGCGTATCTTTGATTTCGGCATAAAGTGGCGTTTTGCAAATATTTTTTTCGCAAAACGTCCATTTTGCAAATAAAATATTCGCAAAACGGCACTTTCCGCCGGGTACTCCGGGGGCGGGGAGGCGGTGTGGAGGGAGCGGAACGGGGGCGCGGACTCACAGTCCGCGCAATTCATTATCTTTTTCTCTTAAAGTTACGCCGAAAACCTACTCCAGCCCTCAGCTGGCATAGGTTTTCGCCCGTGCGCACCGGAGCGCACGAGATTTATGTAGAGGCAGTCCGCCTCTACATAAATCTTGGTAGCGCCGGAGATGCGGGGACATGTTTAAGTCCGGTGTAAAAAACGTCGGACTTAATAAATGTCCCCCTATGTGTGAACATAGCCTAATGGTCCGTTTACACAAAATGATAATTCCCCCAATCGATCGTTTAACGATTTTGAAGCAACAATTTGGTTTTTATAACGATCAGCGTTTAGACGAATAAATTGTTAGAAAAATCATTAGAAAATTTTTTTTTAAGATCGCTTTTTAAGCCCATCTCACACATAGGGTGAATCTTTAGAAGGCTGGGTTCACAGTGCGTTTTTGCAATCCCGTTTTTTTTCATCCGTTTTTTGCAAAAAAAAGGATGAAAAACGGATTGCAAAAAACGGATGCATTTGTGTGCATCCGTTTTGATCGTTTTTTCCATTTACTTCCATTATAAAAAAAACCCGGATCCAAACGGATCTGTTTTTTTTGATGGACACAAAAACGTTGCTGACACTTTTTTTTGTCCGTTAAAAAAAACTGATCCGTTAAACGTATGCTGAAAGTGCAGTGTGAACCCAGCCGAATTTTTAGCGGACGACCAACGACAATTTGAGAACATGTTGAAAGATCACAATAAACGATTTTTCGCTTGTCACTTGATCGTTCGTTGTTTTTACACAAGCCGATTATCGCTTAAATGTGGTTGTTATTGCGAAAATTCGAAGGATAATCGTTCTGTGTAAACTCACCATAAGCTTCTTTTGTGACTTGTCCTTTAGCCCATAGATGGAGCAGGCCCTAGTACGTTGTCACCATTCAGCTCACATTTATATGTGTCACTCCTCTAAAGCCTACTACTTCATCTGCAGAATAGTTTTTATTACCTTGTTTCTCAGCTGGTTTAAAATGTTCGAAGAATTTAACTAATGATGGAAAATCCAATAACAGGACATTTACCTTATTTTGATTGCTCCGGAAAAAAATGCAAAGGAAGATTATCTGGGATTTCACTGCTGCTTATTTAATTTTTTTTAACCCATGGACAAATTAGCTTTCTTTTATGACTGCCACATGATCCAATCCCAGCCACATGTGAGGGATTACACAGTTTTGCTGTCTGCTTTAACAGACCAGGCCTGGTTTTACGGCACAATTCTCAGGAGCTGTCCTCTTACAGCCATCTCTTAGAAACAGATGCTCGGAGATAATCTGGCCATGTTCTGAAACATACATGGCTGCAGTGCTGCTTGTCTGTATAGTAATGAATGAATGGAAGAATATAAGATATGGCCGTGCTCCCACATTCAGTATGTCTGGTTTATATTCAATTGTAGCAGATGCAAAGGGGGTGCCAAACATATTATGGGGGTTCTTTCCAGAGTCTGGAAATATCAGAACCCTAGACTAGCACTGACTTTTTCAGGTCCGATGTGTTAGGGTAAATTTACAAGGTTGACATTTCTGCAAGGTCGGGTTCTCTTGTCTTTGACAGGAGTTCCTGTTCCTGTACATACTTTCTGTGCGCAAGTACTCCTGTCAAGCACTCTTGAATTCATACGGGTGGTCAGATCCAAACTGTGATGTGTGATATGTGCACCAAAACAAATCAGTGTATATACAGTACAATCCACTGTGTACATGGCCTATTACTGAAAATATTTCCTGTTTTCTTCTAAAAGGATTTAGGCTATGTTCACACAAATATCTTTTTTGTAAAAATATTGTTTTCAATATATTATGATTCCCATTGAAGTCATTGCAAACAACGGCCGTCTTTTTACACACTGTATAGAATAAGAATCTTTCATGACAATAATTTGCAGCTGTTATTTTGAGAACAGCGTCCATTATATTTAGTTGTTCACATATTGATTTATTATCTGGCCGTCATTCAACCTTTTTTTTTAACCTAAATTAAATGCAACTTTTTAATAGTAACACCCAAAAAGTGGATTTTAAAAGAGGCTGGTATTAAACCTTAAGCAATGAACCAACGGGCGTTATTTAAGACTCAAAACAACAGCCATTGTTTTGAGTCTAAAATAATGTCCGTTGGAAAACATTGTGTGAACATAGCCATAGCCATGACCAAATTTGGTGAAATTCTGCAGCCGAGCTCTCTGCTCAAACAATTGACATGTCAGTTCTTTGAGCGGAGAGAAGAGGCATGCAAGACCTCCGATAGAGATGCCATTTGACACTGAGGCAGGCAGGATTCCGCCAAATTTGCTCAATGTGAATATACCCTAATTGGGTGCGTTCACACCTACAGGATTTGCAGCAGATCTGCAGCAGATTTGATGCTGTGTTCAGTTATTTAAATGAAATCTGCTGCAGAAAATCAGCTGCAGATCCTGTAGGCGTGAACGCACCATTAGTCTGTTTTTTGGCAGAAAAAAAAAATAAAAATAGATCCCAGACCAGAAAGTTAGATCATAGACCACAAAATTGGCAATACAAATGCAGCCATGCAAAATAATGGCCATTATTTTAAAAAGACGGATGTGAATAACGATCAAGAACATTATTTGCGTCTGTAATTGTCAAAAAAAAATTGTAGCAGATGCAAAGTGGGTGCCAAACATATTATGGGGGTTCTTCTAGAGTAAAATATCAGAACCCTAGACTAGAACTGACTTTTTGAGGTCCGATGTGTTAGGGTAATTTTACAAGGTCGAAATTTCTGCAAGGTTGGGTTCTCTTGTCTTTGACAGGAGTTCCTGTTCCTGTCCATACTTTCTGTGTCCAAGTACTCCTGTCAAGCACTCTTGAATTCAAATGGGTGGTCAGATCAAAACTGAATCAATTTCAGGAGGTTCGCTCAGTAGCCCCTAGCAACCAATCAGATTCCACTTTCCACAGAATCTTTGGAAAATAAAAGGTGGAATTTGATTGGTTGCTAGGGGCAACTGAGCCAGTTTCACTTTACACCACGTTTGATAAATCTCCCCCACGGTGTAAAGGGAAGCTGGCTCAGTTGCCCCTAGCAACCTATCAGATTCCACCTTTCATTTTCCAAAGAGTCTGTGATGAATGAAAGGTGGAATCTGATTGCTAGGGGCAACTGAGCCAGTTCCACTTTACACCATGTTTGATAAATCTCCCCCTTTGTGTGAAAAATATCCATGAAGTGAATGTGCATCCATGTAGAGGATTTAAAGCGGACCACAATAAAGATGTATGTAGAATTTATTCAGCACCGAACTAAAAATGACACGATGATAAAAAAGTGGATATTGACTTTGTGTCAAAAATGTTTAAGCTCCCTGTGAAAAATGGGAACTTATCTTTTAGGACTCATGTATAGCTAACGCTGTAATACATCTGCCCTAGTATATATAAAGAACAAAATAAAAATGATTGTGAAAAAATCCATGCCTTGGTGTTTTCAATGCATTCTTATTGAGGGGGTAGGGGTGATAGTTGTGGATCTGTTGACTGTTATTATAAATGAGAAATGATACGATGTACGTCTGTGGCTACGGCTTAAGGCTATTTTCAGATGTGGTAAGGCACCGGCCGTTCTGTGACCTGGCTGGGTCACGGACCGGCCGGTGTCAGAATAGATCATCCTGGCCGGTACTACAGTGCGCGCCCACATCAGAATTCCCTGCTCCACACAATGAAGCATGCGGCAGGAGCCACACACTCCATGTAACAATGCACAATGTAAGTTCCGTAGTAATCATGGCCACTGCAACAACGGCCATGATTACTATGAAACTTACGTTGTGGGAAATAGCCTAAAGGGGTTTTCCAGACAAAATTTGTAAATGACACTAATGTAGCTCACCTCCCATTAACTTGATTAGGTAACTTATAATGTATGGTGCCCAGGGCCGATTCTGGGGTCTGTGCCGTCTGAGGCAAACCTCAGGCCGCCGCCCCCCCTCACTGGCACTCGAACCACCTCCCCCCCCGCGCGCGCGGGCCCGCAGCAAGCCCACCACCAACATACACTACCAGCCCCCACCTCCGTGGAACACCCAGGGGCCGCGGCCGCCGGAGCTCTTCAAGGCGAATCTGCCCCTTTAAAAGCAGGGGGCTCCGCTACCACTAGCTGATCTAACCAGTCCACTGAGCTTCCGGGACAGGTCACCTGATGCACGCCGGCCCCGTAAGCTCACAGCTCCAGCCCTGCGCGCCGCACCTCTCTATTCTCCTGCTCGGTGGCATACATGTAACAGCTGACCGCACAGGACCGCGGGAGAGGTGCGGCGCGCGGGGCTGGAGCTGTGAGCTTACGGGGCCGGCGTGCATCAGGTGACCTGTCCCGGAAGCTCAGTGGACTGGTTAGAACAGCTAGTGGTAGCGGAGCCCCCTGCTTTTAAAGGGGCAGATCCGCCTTGAAGAGCTCCAGTGGCCGCGGACCCTGGGTGTTCCAGGGAGGTGGGGGTGGTAGTGTATGTTCTGGAGGGGCCCGGCAGGCGGCCCTACAACTGATAATGTGGGCGGCCCAGCGGGCATTTGCCCGGTCCGCCAGATTATCAGCCGGGCATGCCGCCCCCTGCAGGCCTGCAAAATCTGCTGTCTGAGGCGGAATACTCATTCCGCCTCATGGCAGAAGCGGGCCTGATGGTGCCATATGTTGCCACCTTAGTGTATGCTGGCACAACGAACTGATGCTCTGGCAAACAGCTAATTGGAGGCCACCCCACCAGTCTCGTATATATGACCTATGGTGAAGATACATCAACAATAAATATTACACATACAACCCTTTTTAGGGTGTTGCTGACATAAAAACGTATGAATAAATCCTGCTGCTGTCTTCCTGTACTTTACAAATTACATTTTATAAACTATATAGTTCTAAAGAAAGCACTCCACACCCCCATCAAGGGGCCACATAGAGAACTGCAGGGTTTTCTTTAAAAAAAAAAAGTTTCATTGTCAATGTCTAATAAAATGAAATATAGAATGGTAGACCCACATTGATGTATACAGTATATAACTCCTTACGAGTAAACATGTTGTACACATAAGAGAAGATTTATCAAACATGTTGTAAAGCGGAACTGGCTCAGTTGCCCCTAGCAACCAATCTGATTCCACCTTTCATTCCTCACAGACTCTTTGGAAAATGAAAGGTGGAATCTGATTGGTTGCTAGGGGCAACTGAGACAGTTCTACTTTGCACCATGTTTAATAAATCTCCCCCATAGAGTACTAACATGTAAGATTGTGGTTATAGAGGGAGATTTATCAAACATGGTGTAAATGAAACTGGCTCAGTTGCCCCTAGCAACCAATCAAATTCCACCTTTCATTTTCCAAAGAGTCTGTGAGGCATGAAAGGTGGAATCTGATTGGTTGCTAGCGGCAACTGAGCCAGTTTCACTTTACACCATGTTTGATAAATCTCCCCCATAGAGTCTATTATTGCCTTGTAGGGATCTAGAGTTGTATTGTGCCAAAAAATGTCTGCGCTCCCTTCACTCTATGTGGTTGTTCACATTGCAGAATTAAGAGGGTGAAAATTCTACCTCAAAATCTGTGTGGAATCCACATATTGTAGAAAATCCACACAGATTTCCATGAAGATTTATTTACAATGGAGAAATCTGCAGCGGTTCCATGTGGAAAGGCACATAAGTGTCATGGTACTTCAGCTATCCAGCTGGTGCTAAACTACAGCTCCCATTATGTTTGGAAAACCAAAGCAATGGCTGACCAGGCATGATGGGGATTGTAGTTTTGCAGCAGCTGGAGGGGCACAGGTTTCTTTTCCCTGGTGTAAGTTGTCGGACTCTATGATCTTATAGCTACAGCAGCAAATGTATGGGAAGTACCTTGAACCAGGATGCCCCATGATAGCTGAATCTATGAGGGAGCCAGGAAGGAGAGTTTTTTTTTTTAACACCTACCTAAACCCCATTGTAAAAAGAAGTACTCCCTGGAATACCCCTTTAAGCTAGCTATACACACACTAAGGTCAGCCAAACGCTCAGATTTCAACAGGATCAGCCAACCAACTAATATGTATAAGGGGCTCCTAATATCAGGGAAAAAAAGGGTCAAACCTTTTGTTCTCAGGCAAAAAGACACAGTCAGATGTGTCTGGCCGTGGCTTTCTCCTCTATTCCCATTTAGAATAAATGGACACTTGGTCAGGCTGAGCATACATGTGTATGTGGAGATAGGGATAGCTCGCAGCCAAATGAGTTTGACATCTATCTGAAATATATGGCCAGCTGTTCAAGCATGACACAAACAGACCTGATCGGCCTAGAGGCCTACCTTATAGCTCCAAGACCCCATCTCAAAATGTGTAAAAAGGCTTCCGTAACTATAACATATTAGTGACAGGACTGGCACCTTCCCAAGAGGCAAAGAGCCATTAGAGCCCAAGCTCCCAGGTTTCTCCACAGTCTCTGCACCCCCTATGGTTATTGCCTTTGCTGAAGGGGGCACCACATTGCAGCCAAAGTTTCCATGTAGATCTAGTCTTATTTGGGCACCATACCATATGGCACTAATAATTGGGCACTATTATGTTATGGTCTTTTGTACACGACAAGGCCTAAGACCTCTCAACCATGACATATCTATGATTATTGTCATCCACCGGCACACAACCTCTGTGCCCACGTACGCACCATGGCCTAGGTGCTAGCTGACTTCTATGCACCCCCTATGGTCACATGACTGCACGAACTGGTAGCTGACAATATTGATACATACTAACAATAGGCCTCTCTTGTCTCCGAATTAATGATTGATGAATCCCTTCCCACTGAGGTGCTCCATTAACAGAGGACATTGGCTTCCACAGAATAAAATATTTCTCCTATCTCTTATTATTTCAGTGCTCGCTTGGGTCAAAACAGGTCATTCGTGAGACAATATGAGTATATTCGTCATGGCCGCATTACCTCATAGGAAATGGCAGTCTGCCTTTTTAGCATGGGACAGTGGTTTAGCAGCAGGGGTTGTATGCCTGAGGGAGTCCACAGCCCCTCTGTAACATAAGACAACAGCAGCTCTATAGCAAGCTATGCGGATGGTGTCTAGCTGAACCTGAATGTATAATTAACTTTAATTCCTTTTGTGCACATCAATGGCAGGTTTGCCCTGCCAAGAGGCGCTGCAGCAACTAAACTTTATACCAACAAAACAGACAGGTTTCCTGACATCACTACCTTAATATAAGATCAAAGCAGAGGTTTTATAATTAAATTTTTCACCTAACAGGAGATCAAGTAGAAGCAAACGTTGACCTTCTATACCTCTGATATAGGACACCTAGTAAAACAGTGGTCTCCAACCTCTGGCTCTCCAGCTGTTGCAACACTACAGCTCCCAGCATGCCCAGACGGACATTGGCTGTTATCGCATGCTGGGAGCTGTAGTGCCACAGGTTGGAGATCACTGAAGTAGAACTTCTGGTATCTTTGTGTTTCAACACATAAACATATTATAGATAAAGATTATTAATCCCTCAAAGCTGGCAGCAAATAGGCTTGTTCTCTGCAGAATCTCTTGGGATCTTATTTTGCAGAAGTTTTAGATTACTGCTGGATTTCAATGACATATGACACCCTATCAAGAGGTGCTGCAGCAGCCGCTCTTAGATGTAATGCATTCTTTTCTACTCTCTAGTGCTGGTTTTAAATGACAAATAATAGATCTTGTTATTAAGAGGTTCTGCAGCAGCTTCCTTAGATTTAGGCATTCTCTTTCCATTTAATTAAAGCAGGAGGGTGACAGGTCTCGCCATCAAGAAGTGCTGCAGCAGCTTACTTAGATCTAATGCACTCTAATGTGCTAATGTCCTAAATGTGATTAAAGCAGGAGCTGGATTATAACTGCATAATGACAGATCTTCTTGCCAAGAGGTTCTGCAGCAACTGCATCCCTGCACTTTGTTTCTTTTTGCACCTAAGTGTGAAGATTCCATGAACATCCACCTCCCCTTCCTCCTCTCAGTCCTAAAAGCTGCCAGGCTGCCCCTGCTAGCTGAGCAGTGTATTCTAACAGGAGCAGCCTGTTTATCTGAGAAGGGCACAGCTGTAGCTCTCGCCTCTCCCCATTGGTTCCCAGCAGCGGTGGTAACACTTCCCATTGCTGGCTGGGGAGGGGAGGGGGGAGCAGGGACTGTGTCCAGTGCCAGGCTCTGCGCAGAGACACCACCACCAGCACCACCAAGGAGAGCTCCATCCACCAGCAGCACCAAGCCTGAGCCCAGGAGCAATCCCACAACAAGGGGGAGAGGCTAGAGAGTATTGTGTGCAGAGAGGAGTGTCCTCTTACCAACCTGCTCCAACAACACAGTGCTGCTAGGCTGCCACTAACACAGCCACACACAGGGAGGAGGGAGGTGGCACCAGCTCCAACATCTGGGGATCTCCATGAAGCCGCAGGATCCCCACAAACTCTGGGCTTTAAACCAGCCACCAGCCCCTGGATCCCCTAAAGCAGCCTGTAAGTAGCCTCAATATCTGGGATGCATGCTCATGCTTACAGGGAGGGAGGTCGGAGAGGAGAAGGAGAGGGGAGGGGGGGTCTGGTCTTTTAAACTGGATGAGACAAGTTTGCAGTCCCCATCTGGACTATTGCTGGTCTAACCCCCCTGGGGACATTGTCCAGACAACCAGAGGGCTCTGCATTGAGTTTGATCCTGTTCATCTGACACCAAGAGCTAAAAGCAGCAACATTATAAAGTGTTTTGCTACAATGTATCTTTATATGTTTATAATTCTGCCCATAAACAATAATAACTTTGTTATGGGGTGGGGGGATCAACCGTGGGAAACAATGATCCAGGCTTGAATTGGCAGCTACATGGTGAAGGCACAGCCGGCAGGAGGGGAGAGAGGAGGGGGTGTTAGTGGATACAAAGAGGTCTGTCTGCACTTCCTTAAACTCTCTGCAACCTGCTGCAGTTGGAACCGACAGGCCTGGGACTAACTGCAAAGGTCACAGACATTTCTATACCCATATCTCAGCATGGGGTACACAAATCAGGGGGATATGCTAGAAGACTGAGCTGGTGGGGGGTGTCTAGAGCCTTGTCTATATTGTATTGGTATATTATGTTTATTATAATAGTTGTACTGGTTTATGGATGTTATAGTTGTGTCTGTATTGTGTTTAATATAGTATAATAGTTGTACTGGTTTTATGGCTGTTATAGTATAGAAGTTGTGTCTGTATGATGCTTAATATAGTATAGTAGTTGTACTGGTTTTATGTATGTTATAGTAGTTGTGACGGTATGACATTTAATATAGTATACAGTTGTACTGGTTTTATGTATGTTATAGTATTGTAGCTGTGTTAGTGTTATACTGTATGTATTATAATATAATAGTTGTGTTGGTCTGTTAAAGGTCTAGTATACATTTAATACTTTATCATGTCTTGGTCATGCTATATATTAAGGCTCCCTTGCTAAGCAGTATAGTAGAATATTATATTTAAAGGGACAGCTATAATGAATGTGTAGATTATACAAGTACAGGTCGGCTAATAAAACCCACACAGATGTAGGTAAAATGATTATGGAGAGAATCTAATGATCAGGAGGGCAGATGGTTTTTCTACAAAAAAAAAAAAAAAATAATTATATCTTTTCTTAACCTTAAATGGCAGCTTACAGGTAGACTTTAGGTGTAGCGTCCCTTTAAGCTGCTGTCCTAGGCCACAGGCACCTGTACCTCTAAATAAGAAAACTAGACTTGTAGACGTTTGTGTCCTTCCCCAATCTGGCCAGGGGTTGCACCCATGTAATAGATGGCTATAAATGGGGAAGTTGGAACTTTAAAAGGCAGCAAGCGGCGTGGTTGGCTGGTAGTTAGATTTGCTGTAACATATGGCATTAAGAGGAGCACAGCTGGAGGTAGCATTTCTATCCTAGTGAACTCAGAGCAGCTGACTTTCCAGCTTGCTGTGTAATTAGCAAAGCGAGCACTCCCAGCCTCCTCCTCCCTCACACGCTCGCACTGACACAGGGACACACACTGCTGCTGCTGCTACTCACTGCTTGTCTGCTGGAGACCTTGTAATACCACAAACCATGGCAGAGAAGAAAGCTAGATCACCCTAAAACTCTCTGGGGGCCAATCCCATGAGTAGGTCAATCCTATTTTTGCAGAGGGGGGAAGAAGGTAAGAGAGCGTAGCAGAGCGATTCTTAATGTTGCACTTATGCTAAAAAGTTAATAGAATTTTTTTTTAATGCAATGTAGAATTTACATAGCTGGTGACGGCGGGTTTGTTTCTGTCTTCTAGTAGTATCCCCCGTTGCTGTGCTGCATGGTGTAGATATGTATCTGTGATCCCAACGTCTGCCTAGCACGCAGAAGTTGGAATAAGTTTTAGACAGCTGCCAAGGCTTGTGTTTAAAAGGCTGCAGTTACCATAACTACTCGATCGCTGCACTGACCAGGAGGGGGACAAGGCTTTGAAATCTGCCTACTGGAAGCCATTGTTTATTTAAAATCAAGTTTTTCCTGTTCCTGGCAGGTGCAGTTAGATGAGAGGCTTGCTTTAAAAATGCAACTTGCCATAGAGAATTGAGCAGTGGACGTTATGCGCTTAGCTCTTTCCATGTGTTGCCATAGCCAGATCGCTTTATTGCAGCTGCTAAGAGGATTTAGTTTACTGTAACATTCAAGTTTTTCCTGTTTTTAAACAGGTTATGAAGGAAGAATGGAGTTTCCAGACCATAGCCGCCAGTTGCTGCAATGTCTGAGTCAGCAGCGTCACCAGGGTTTCCTGTGTGACTGTACTGTTTTAGTTGGGGAAGCTCAGTTCCAAGCTCACAGAGCTGTATTGGCGTCTTGCAGCATGTACTTCCATCTTTTCTACAGGGACCAGCTAGACAAAAGGGACATTGTACATCTGAACAGTGACATTGTCACGGCCCCAGCATTCAGTCTGCTGCTTCAATTCATGTACGAAGGCAAGCTGGAATTCAACAACCTCCCTGTAGAAGATGTGCTGGCAGCTGCAAGCTATCTTCACATGTATGACATTGTAAAAGTCTGCAAGGGCAAGCTTAAAGATAAAGAACTCAATTCGGGAGAGAAAGCTGCTGATGACGGGTCTGACTTGGAAAAGGAGGATGGGTTTTCCGATACGGATGGACCTCAAGGATGTATGCTAGATAAAGAAAAAATGTCTACCACTGAATGTGAGAAACCAGCCTGGAAAGAAAAGGTCAGTGGGCTTCCAGGCTGGTCCCCGGACTTGATAGGTGTCAATTCAGTTTCTGCAGAGGCTGTGTCATGCAAGACAGCAGCTGGAAAAACAAAGGCCAGTGTCAATAGTTCTTCATGCCCTTTGTCCCAGAGATCTGCTAACCATACACAGCCTCCAAGTGATGGGGATTGTGCTCTGGATTTGTCTTTCAAGCCAATGTCTGGGAGAGATTCCTTACACCCCTCCTACGTCTTTGGACAGCTGGCTTCCGACAGCCAGCAGCAGGGCACTGTGCCACTTGTTAAAGATGAACAAGGCTTGCTGTCAGAACAGGAGGACAGTGAGGCAAAGAGTCCAAAGAGTCAACATGTTGGGAATTCGGCCAAAAACCTAATGACAGGGTTAGGACACATGTTCACAGGAAATGGAAATTCTCACGTTAGGGAAGAGGACTTGTATCATGATCGAGACGAGAGCGAAGATGACATGGACTCCTCAGATCTTTCCACATCAGGTGTCCTCGTGTCTCCTGGACAGATTTGCATATGTCCTTTGTGTAGTAAAGTTTTCCCAAGTCCTCATGTCCTGCAGCTTCATCTCAGCTCTCACTTCCGAGACAGAGACGGTTCTCGGATCAAGATGTCTCCGGATGGTTCTGTTCCCACCTGTACGATATGTGGCAAAACTTTCTCGTGTATGTACACCTTAAAGAGACACGAACGTACGCACTCCGGAGAAAAGCCTTACACTTGTGGCCAGTGTGGGAAAAGTTTCCAATATTCCCATAACCTCAGCCGTCACGCGGTGGTTCACACGCGGGAAAAGCCACATGCGTGCAAGTGGTGTGAAAGACGTTTCACCCAGTCAGGTGACTTGTACAGACACATTCGTAAGTTCCACTGTGGCCTAGTCAAGTCCCTGGTGGTATAGTAAGAAGTGAGGTTAATTTTCATTGTTGGATCCTCTATTGAGCCCTGCAATATTCTCAGTTGACCCCTAAATTGCATCTCCCCCCCCCCCCCCTTCAGCAATTATTTAATATATATTTAATACGATTTATTCTGCTGTTCACATGAATGTGGCAGATTATTACAAATGTGAAAAAAGGGTCCTCAACAGAAGGTGCCCAAATTACCCATATATATACAAATATTTTTTTTGCTCAGTACATGTTGGTTATATCTGACTTAAAAACCTGAGTTAGATGCAGAAATAACCCCCCAAACATATGCACTCATTACTATAACTACCTATATAATGTCTTGGTTATATTGTTACAGATGTAGCAGAGCTGTGTTAGTTATGCAGCACAATGTTTTGTGCTCAACCTATTACCTTATCCTGACTCATTCAGCTCTGCTACATCTGTTTCGGGGCCCAATTACAGACAGCATGTCCTATTCATAGTCAAGTTTTCTGTCAACATTTCAGTCAGCAGTATTTAGAACATGATACACAGTTTCTTTGGTCTAGGTAAAGTATTGAACATTTGATAAATGTTCAGTTGCATCAAAGTATTGACTATTAAAATTCTAAATATCATAGTATTTCTGTACACGGAACTTGTGAACCTGATGAATTTTCTCATTTTGGCTCAGTTTGTTATTATTAAGTGCGTAGAGCACAGTGTAAGACTATGGAGCTCACTTATCAAAGCTGTCTGACAAAAAAAAAAACTGACTTTGTTGTTGCCCTTAGCAACTAAGCAGAGCTCAGCATATGTTTATTTCTCTGGCATTGGTTGCTAAGGGAAACAAGGACAGGTTCCCCCCCCCCCCCCGTCAGACAGTTTTGATCAGTGGGTCCCTGTGTGTTCCCTCATCTGAAGCAGATGAAGAGTTTAGTATTTGTATCTAAGACAGTTACAAGATATAAAATGTCACTAACAACTAGAAAGACCGTGTCGCAATGCAAAAAAAAAAAAAAACAACTTTATGGCATAATGACGGCTATCTGTTGCAATCCACTCAGGAAACATTGAACGGTCAATGTTTAATAGGTATATGATGAACGTCTTAAATATTCCCCAGACTGATAAGCTAAATAGTATTCAACACGGTATCTGTATTCCCAGAATTCTCTGCAAAGTCTTAACGGACATACGCTACACAGGGGCAACCTCTAGCAACCAATCAGAAATGCACTTTGGTCAGTCTATCATTTAATTTATAGTACATAAATAAAAGTCTTTCCTGGAAACCATCAACCTGCTGTTGACAGAGCCAGAAATAAAAAAAAAATAAAAAAAAAATCCAAAAACATAAAGTTAGCAAACTTTTCGCTTCATTGGCTATCTGGCTCCAGCCTTGATCTAGGAGGACGTGAACAATGGTCTTATTGTTTGCTATGGGTTGCAGCGTGTTTGTACCATTAGCATGAAGTTCTGCTAGTCCTACATGAAATGGAAAAGGGGTCATAAATCAGGAAAATCTTCTCCGTCAAGGGGACCGCTCCATTTTATATGCCAGTCTAGAAGGTGTTCTCCGTTTTAAAGGCCAGTTGTTGGCTCGTGTTAAAAAAAAAAAAAAAATCTTTATTACGATTCCATTGGCATTTACAAGATGAATGGAACCCTATGATAGTCATTATTACAAAAATAAAAGCAGATGCCCGTAATGAGTTTTTATGATTCCCAAATGGCCGTGTAATGTGAGCAAATATATTTATACGCCAACACGGTGTCACTCCTGCTCTGTTTCTTCCTAACTGCTGTTACATTCACGTTGAAGGTATGATGTACATCATTTTTTTCTTCTTTCTAATGTGTGAACATCCTTGTTTTATAGGCTTCACCAAGGTACAATAGTTCTATTTACTGGTTAGTTACTTTGCTGTGATTTTGAAAAAAAAAAATAGCACTGAAAAAAAAAAAAACTACTAAAATTAAGTTATTTTTTTTTTTTTTTTATTTTCCTGACGGTACTTGATATAGTATTTATTAGTTTTTATTTGAAGTGAAATGATTTATAATTTAGAGATTCTATTTTAGCGTTGTTTTTTTTTTAAGTTGAGTGATCATCCCTGAAACGGGATCAATTGCTGTATGTTTTTGATTTTTTTTTTGTCTTTATAATATTTAATTTATGTATACTTTAATAAAACATGGTAAAGTAATATGAGACACTGGTAAACAACAAGCAAAGTTTACATCCGCCTGACGAACATATGGACATGACTATAAAAATATTCTATAAATCCAGTTGTGCAATGTCCAATGACCTTGTTGTTTTTATTTTGTTTGTTCGATAGCTACATCATTTGCACTTATATTTTTTTTGAGTCAATAACACTGATATCTTGGGTAGCTAAAAACATACTTGCCTATAGCATTTGTTTCTGAACACATTGCACAGATGCAGTTTGTGTATAATAAATCTGTAACTATTATTTTTTTGTATCTGTACCTGCTCTGCAGAGCTGCTCATGGGTTTTAACACTGGATGTGAAATAGAATCACACCAATGCTGTGAAATCACTGGAAATTATCAGTTCATAGTTCTCCTCGAGGTGACAAAAAATGTATATGTAAAAAAAAAAAAAAAAAATCAAAACAAAAAACAACAACAAAAACACTAATTATTTCTGTACAAAGTTTTATACTATATAATATGTAGACAGACCTGTTGGCTTGGAATATATTTTATAAAAAAAAAATATTTTGCTGTTCTACAGAATTTTTTTTTTTTCTTTTGTAATTCTTTTACCTTCCTTTTAGTTTGTGTGGTGTTTAATTTGTACCATCTTTTTTTCAGTGTGTGTTAAACTGACAATCGTGAATAGGATTGATGTCTTTATATTTTTCTTTTGTCAAAAAATAAAATCTAAATCTGTTATAGTTTTTTTTAATTTTTACTTAAAAAAAAAAAAAAAAAAATTACCTTCTCCGTAGACTTTTTGGCTTTGGATGACTTATGTGTATATATTTTGTATGATCAATAAAACAGATGTTTGCTACGATACAAGAAGCTTACTAATCTTAAACCTACTTCGGGGTTGTCTTCTAATGGAACAAATAATTTCCTCTTAATCGGGGCATTTACTGGCGCTCAATTTGATGCCAGGAGGAATGAAGGCTTATCTGTAGACAAAAGACACTGTCTGTGGAGATTAAGACGTAGTCTGAAGTAATTGACAAAACCCATAGTGTTAGTATTCCGGCTACTTGAAGTTTTTATTGTATCACGTGAGCTCAGATCCTCAAAAAGGAACACTATTTCTTTATGGAGTTTTTAGTTTTTTCTATCATCAGGACCTGAGATGACACAATTCCCCATGCTAGGTGGACCATGGTGGTGTGTGTTTTTAATTTTTTTTTAGATGTTTACCAACTTCATATCTCATGTCACATCTGGATATGAGAGTAGTTATAGTACAAAACTATATCATCAAGAGTTTGTGAACTTTTTTTTCATATCCTACTGGTTTGTTTTAGTGCAGAGAACAGCACTCCAGCTGTTGCAAAACTACAATTCCCATCAGGCCTGGACAGCCAAAGCTTTAGCTGTCCAGGCATCATGGGAATTGTAGTTTTGAAACAGTTGGAGTGCTGTCGGGTACCCTTCCCTGCTTTAGTGAACTGTCAGCTATAGAATCCAAGTGATGCGTGTTGGGTTTCTTTCTGGATTGTGGATTTATAGTGGCCATATACATTAGATAGATCCTAGTCAGTCAACAGACATCAACTAGAGATGAGCGAACCGGGTTCGGGTTTGAGTCTATCCGAACCCGAACGATCGGCATTTGATTAGCGGTGGCTGCTGAACTTGAATAAAGCCCTAAGGCTATGTGGAAATCATGGATATAGTCATTGGCTGTATCCATGTTTTCCAGACAACCTTAGAGCTTTATCCAAGTTCAGCAGCCCCAGCTAATCAAATGCCAAACGTTTGGGTTCGGATTGACTCAAACCCGAACCCTGTTCGCTCATCTCTAATATCAACCTAATGAACATGTATATTTCGATGGTTAAAAATATGCTGCTGCTGGGCACCTCTGGCAGCAGCTTATGTCCCATGGGGACACCAGATGAAGTATCCTTTTCTTGACATCTGTCATCAGAAATGTTGGGCTGCATTCATATAGTCAGATAAAAAAAGAAGATATTAGATATATGGCCATATTTAGGCACATAGATCCCAGTTTGCTACCCAATATACTGAGGATCTTCATTACCAGAGGTCGACAATGTGTGGCTCTCCAGCTTTGGAAAAACTAGTCTGTGACTGCCAGTGCATGTTACAGGCTACAAGTTTACCACAGCTGGAGAGTCAAATGTTGCTGACAGATATTTTTCCTATTTTCCCCATACATATGCATATATATCAAGTCAACTGAGCATGCATGTGTTATCGATTGGGGGGCTAAGCAACTGCCAGACACCTTTTAGCAGTGGTTTATATCTCTTCAGTACAAAAGGATTGGCCATTGAAATTATGTATACTGAATCCTTTTTCCTAACATTATCTGTTGCCCAGCCCTGCTAATTGATGGGTATGGTTCTACCATTATAGGCAACTTAAAGCGACTCTGTACCCACAATGTGTCCCCCCCCCCCCCCAAACCGCTTGTACCATCAGATAGCTGCTTTTAATCCAAGATCTGTCATGGGGTCCGTTCGGCAGGGGATGCAGTTATTGTCATAAAAACAACTTTTAATCCTGCAGCGCTGTGTCTATCGGCCGGGGCTTACATTTGTATATGCATTAGGCTGGCACCACCTCTCTGTCCTTCCTCCCCACCCTCCTCATCATTAGGAATGATCCAGGAACATTTATTGAAGAGCCATCGGACTCTTCAATAATGGTAATGGACTCCAACCTTCTGTTGGAAGGTTGGAGTCCATTACCATTATTGAAGAGTCCGATGGCTGATGATATATATATATATATATATATATATATATATATCTGTAAATCCTTACGGCTTGTATGAGATTAAAAGAAAGGGTCTGAACATATTTTTTTTTTCTCCCCTCAGCTACGGCGCCACTTTTACCTATGGGCTGTGTCTGGTATTGCAGCTTAGCCTTTTTTCATTAAAATGAGGCTCAGCTGCAGTACCTCAGGCAGCCTGATTATAAGAGTGGTGATGTTTCACTAAGCAGAAAAAGGTAGACTAGAATTTTTTTTCTAATGTCATACAACTTTCATTAACTCTTTTGTAAGGTCGTGTCATGTTCTTTGACTAACACATGTCTCAGAATCAGAGCTGTGAGACTGGGTACAGTGCCTAAAAAAACAACAACTTACCTGGTTAGGCCGAGTCACGGAACGGCTAGTGTCAGTGAAGTTCATTCCGGCCAGTACTGCAGTTATGGCCGGATGTACTTCATTTTTGTTGAAGTTGGGTTGCAGGAGCATTCGGGTGTACCCGCATCCCAATTCACCATAGCAGACAATGGAAAGTGCGGCCGGAGCTGCACTCTCCATTGTGTGAACTGACAGTTCTGTGCGGCCGCTATTCAATGAATAGCAGCTGCTAAAAACGGAATATTCAATAAATAGCAGCTGCTAAAAAAATGTCAGTTTTTCCTGCAGCCGATAGGAATCCCATCCGGAGGGTATACTATATAGGTATACAGCTGGGTATCCATTGAAATGAATGCAACGTATACTTTGAATTAATCACGGCCAGTGTTGCAATTTGCAACAATGGCCGTGATTAATTCAAAATATACGTTGTGTGAACATATCCTTATCTGTCAATGTAAGAAGTGTTCTCCAAAATTATAAAAAAAACAGTGCCATATTTGCCCAAAGGTTTGTGTGCTATTGCAGCTTAGCTCTGGCGAAGTGAACAGTGCAATGCTAACCTGTGGACGGGAATGGCACTGTTTTAGGGGGGAAAAAAAATCTCATGATTTTCTCAACAGTCCCTTGAATTATGTTTTCAATGTTGTATTATGCAGCAGCCATGAGGTAAGATCTGAAACACTGCATCAACAGAGGAACCTATAAAGCTGCAACTACAACAGCTGGAGAACCCCAGCAGCTGGTGTGCTAGAACAGCTGGAGAACCTCAACAGCTGCTGCTCTAGAACAGCTGGAAAGCCCCATCAGCTGACATGCTAGGACAGCTGGAGACATTTAGCAGCCAGTTGTGTCTATGAAAAACATGGTGGTATCTGCAAAAAATTTTGTCCTTCATCTATGACTTATATTAATGTATGTTGAAAAAAATGTATACTTATATATAATATTATATGTATCACATTTTTGCTTTACAGGCTAGGCTGACACTATGATTGGTAAAACTCAACTTGTATTGCTGACATGCTCATAGAATTAAATTAGATTTAGGCGAAAGTTCAGTGAAAGGAGCAGAGTTGTAATACCACACACAGAGGACAGTTGTGGTGATGTTTTTCTATCCCTGGATAACCCCCTTTTAACCAGTTTGACAGAGTGTTTCTCAATCAGTGTGTCTAACTCACAGGTGTCAAACTCCTGGCCCACCAGCTGTTGCAAAACTACAATTCCCATCATGCCTGTACAGCCAAAGCTTTAGCTGGAGGGCTGCATGTTAACACCCCTGCTCCAGCTGCTGCAGAACTAAAACTTTCATCATGCTTTGGCTGTCAGGGCCTGATGGAAGTTGTAGTTTTCCAACAGCAGGAGAGCTACAGGTTAAGGAACACTGTATCCTAAACTTTTCACGTACAGCTTAATGTTCTTAATGGGAGATATATACAGTTGTACAAGTAATGTGATTTGGCTGTAGCTGCACCAATGTGGGGCTCTATAAGGGTACAAACCCACTTGACGTTTGCTGCATGAATCAGTCTTAAAAATAAGCAGGCAAAACGCAGGTTGGCTTTATACAATTGTTCTGCGTTAAAATACGCAGTTGCGTATTTTTGAAGCGTGAAGCTTGTTGTTAGCAAAGCATCAGTTGTTAACAACCTGTGCAAAAAACGCATGTAGCTTCACGCTTCAAAAATACGCAATTGCGTATTTTAACGCAGAACAATTGTATAAAGCCAACCTGCGTTTTGCCTGCTTATTTTTAAGACTGATTCACGCAGCAAATACGTCAAGTGGGTTTGTACCCTAATACAAAGTTCTTATGTGTATGGGTGAGATTTATCAAACCTTGTGCAAAGGAACAGTGGAGCAGTTGCCCATAGCAACCAATCAGATTGCTGCTTTCATTTTTACAAAGGCCTCAGAAAAATACAAGCTTGAATCTGGTTGCTATGGGTGACTGCTCCACCCTTGCCTGAGGTTTGGTAAATCTCCCCTATATCTTTGCAAGTAGCTACCATGTGAGAATGCAGGGATGCACACAAACACCACCACCAGACCTTCAATAAAGAGTCCTTCATTGCTGTGAATGGGGAGAAAAAACCTTGCATTGCGTCATCATTGTAAAACAGAAAAAATAGCCTTGTAGCTCCACTAAGGTCGAGTTTGTTGGGGGTTGCCCGTAGGAGGACAGGGAGGTAAGCATAGCTGTCTTATTGTTTTTTTTTCTACTTGCAACACTACATAAAAACTTTTCCCTTGCCGGATAATCCCTTTAAGCAATTGTTTACCTCCCCCCCCCCACACACACAAACACACATTAGGGAACTATCACATGAGGTGATTATCTGCCATACTTGGACGATTACTGGCCGTTCCGGACAATAATTGTTTCGTGTAATAGCTCATGCAGAAAGGTAGCGATCAGCCGACATGGACAATGTCAGCTGATTGTTCCTTTTCTACATGAACCCGAATCCTAATAACGAGAGTGACGGTTTTCTGGCAGCAGACCGCCATTCTCTTCTATGGGCTACCCGGACGATCTAATAGCACCTTTAGCAAACAGCAAACGAGGGGCAAGTGAACTCTGACATGACTGGTCGATGCCCACTTTCTTCTAAATATCGGGCTGTCTAATAGGGCCTTAGTCTGGAATGTCACTGGTGGGATCACTATTAGTGATGAGCAAACTCAATAGGGCTGCATCCAACTTCACCAAATGCCAAGCGTTTGTGTTTTGACCAACCCGAACATTCGTCAGGTTTGCTCATCACTGATCACTATTCTAACATTCTCATGGACGGCTGATGACAGTCCTAAGTGAATGGCCAGCTTAACCTATTCTCTACAAGCATATGCATTAAAGTTAAGAGTGCCTCTAAAGTTTAATGAAAAATTTCAAGTTATATATTTTTTTTATCACTTTAGTTTTGAATTGGCGTCAAAATACCTTTACGGAGTGCCTGTTGTCCCTGCTCTCTGCATTAGGAGCAGAGCACCTGTAGCCAGAGTGAGACTCGGCCTAATGTGATGCTATGGCACTGGCTACGGGATCTATAGAGACAGAGCAGAAGGCTCTGTGTCCTGATGCAGTTACGAATAGCAGGGACAACGGGTGTTCCACGAAGGTATTTTAAGGGCAGTTTAAAAAATAAAATGATTTTTTTCTTACAACTTTGGACATACAGTTTAAGGGTAGCTTCACACACACCGCATCGCAGTTTATTTTCTGCTGCAGATGCGCAGCAGATTTGATGTAAATAACTGAACACAGCATCAAATCTGCACCATCAAATCTGCTGCAGATCTGCTGCGCATCTGTCGTGTGTGTTAGCACCCTAATGGTGCTTGGCTTGCAGGTGAGTTCTTGTGAAATGACTCCTGTATGACCATTGCCTAAAGGCAAATTGCAAAAGTTAAAAAAAAATATATATATATAAAAAGGACATGTCATTCCCCCCCCCCCCTACAGTGAAAAGTCTACAATGCATATTTTTTCAGCATGGTGTCAAATTTCCCATCGAAGTTAGTGGGAGATTTTCGTTTAAAACTGATTTCTATTAACAATTCAGCATGTATTGCAACATTGTACCAATGTGTATATGCCCAAACAATTTTGACAATAGGCGTGGCTAAAATCCACGCTGAATTATACACACAGTTTGTGGGGAATTCCTAAAACGAATGTGAATGATTACAATCAAAACCCGGCTGATACTCTATAAGTTAAAGAAATGCTGGGACTTCCCTGCCGCTTGCTCTGTCATGTCACCTCTGTCCTGGGTATTTCAGCAGCGAGGAGAGCGCTGGCAAGCTGAGAACCGATTAGATAACCCACAGCTAAAATAGATTTTTACGAAGGGTCAGTACAATGTCATCACCTTCTCAAATTCATCTGAGGACTGTCCAGCGGAACTTGTTCTTCCTGTATCTTCTGTTTTGTCTGCAGCACCTGAATGGGAATTTCACAGTGGCATCAAGGCCCTTCTATGTCGTCCTTGCAGTGACCACAGGGTATGACTCGGGGCCTTGGTGCAATTATAAGATCCGTTTGAAGAACACAACAGTCTGGTCTACTATATGCAAGTGAGGCACTAAAGCAGCTGTTCTTTCCTTGTAGTCTTAAGTAAAAACTAGGCTGATAAATGTGTATAGAAAGAAAGTATAGTCAGCGAGCTAGGTCACTGGAAGGGAAATACTAAATTTGGTTGGTACTCTGGGTTGGGGGGGGGGGCACCAAGGGGGGGCACCAACAAATAATTTTTCAGCTGGTGGAGTGAGGCAATGACCTGAAACTTTGTCCTTGGCGAAAAAATGCCTAGTAATGTCTCTCACAATGGA
Organism: Dendropsophus ebraccatus; assembly: GCF_027789765.1. Classification (NCBI taxonomy): domain Eukaryota; kingdom Metazoa; phylum Chordata; class Amphibia; order Anura; family Hylidae; genus Dendropsophus; species Dendropsophus ebraccatus. The sequence goes on from NC_091466.1 coordinate 41,568,383, forward strand.
AAATGTGTCAACCCTGGGTGTTCCTGCATAGTTTTACTTCTGTTTTGCCACATTTTTATCACAAGCTGTTCTAGGAAATGGTACTATAAGTGTGTCTATGGAAAATAAGAAGAAAATCATGAGGTAAAAGAAAAAAAAAATGTCCATTCCTCCCACACTGTGTGAACAGTTCTTTTTAAGAGGGGTTAACCAGAATTACAAAATAAACAGCTAATTTCTTGCAAAAAAACACAAAAAACAACAACCGCCTCACTCTTGTCCTCAGGTTGTGTGTGGTATTACTATTCAGCTTCATTCACTAGAAGGAACTGAGCTGCAAAACAAACCCCACCCAAACTGAGGGCAAGAGTGTCGCTGTTTCTGGAAGATGGCGTCTATGTTTTTGTAAGCCTGGATAACCCCTTTAAGAGCTGACTTTTCCAAACGATAGGTAATAAATGTATTGTAGATGGAACCTCCAGAAATATCAGCAGTTTCCAAGCCCCCTGTGTAAATGGAGTGGCTTTCTGCTATATCTGTCAGTCCCATAGACGGTGAATGAGGTGGTGGTCATGCAGATGCACCATTCACACATAGGATTTGGGGACTTCTGTTCCTATGATTTTTTTCAGGACCCAGATTTATACAGAAAAAGAAAAACAGTAGTCCACTATTAAAAAGAAAAACAGAGTAGGCTACTAAATAATATAAGTTATTTAAAAAAAATAAAGGGATGCTTCAAAATATAGGTTTTATATGTCCACCTCAATAAAATAGATCAGTAAAGTTGTAAGAGAGACTTTATATATTATAGAAGACTAGTGTAACTCTATAGCTCAAACAAAAAGCACACTTTTTTAAAGTTAGATCACCATCTAGTGGTTGTGCACAGAGTTGCAGACAGATGTATGTTTATCAGTTGGCATGGAAACCTGTACGGCCCATAAGTAGAATAACTGACAATAACGGCCACTTTCTTGGCATTTGCAGACGTGCCTCTTGGAGAAAGTAGTATTTACTCCACACTGAATACTACCAAGACCAGACAGGTGTAGTTATTTACTATATTGGGGATATGAGACACATAGTTCTCTTGCCTTTACCACAAGCATCTAAAATCAATGATTTTCATCTATTAATCTGTATTTTTGTGCCTACTCAAAAAAGTCATTGCTTTAGATGCACTTATTTATATCCCTTGTGTATTGGTTTATCTGTATTACATATACATTGCCTCATCTACCAGTGGAATAAACAGAAACCATTTCTATCTTTAAAGGGGTTGTCCAAGATTAGAAAAACATGGTCACTTTCTTCCAGAAGTAGAACCTCTTTTGTCCTCAGATTGGATGTGGTTTTTCAGCTCAGTTCCATTGAAATGAATAGAGCTAAATTGTAATACCACTCACAGCCTAGGAACAGGGATGGCGCTGATTTTTGCAAGAAAGTAGTTGTGCTTTTTCCAATCCTGGTTAACCCCTTTAACAAACAGCTCACATAAGGTATTACATGTATGGGCCTTTGGTGTATGGTCAATGACACCCTGAAGCCCATGATGGACAGCCTCATCCCTGAAGCACTAACACTGTAACACTTTTATACATGGATCTGTGTCTTTATGGTTATGGAGCAGAGCAGCAGTACCAGCATAGCCAGTCTGAAGCCACTGACTCATACATCATCATTGTATAGGCCCCAGGCCCACTCAAACTCACATAGGTTTATTTGTCTCTTTGGCACCAAAACAAACCTTTTGACTACTTTTGTTAGCACAGTGGCACAACACTTACACCCATGTTAACGCCAAGCTTCTCTCTGGCCTGCACTGATGCTGACACCTTAAAGTGACTCTGTACCCACAATCTGCCCACCCCAAAACGCTTGTACCTTTAGATAGCTGCTTTTAATCCAAGATCTGTCCTGGGGTCCGTTCAGCAGGTGATTTAGTTATTGTCCTAAAAAACAATTAGAATGTCTGTGCATTAGGATGGCACAACCTCTCTGTCCCTCCTGCCCGCCCTCCTCATCATTAGGAATGCTCCAGGCAGGTATTTTCCTATTCATCAGCTGTGTGAATACGGCACATGAGCTGGATCGTTAAGGCCCCTCTGCATTGTTCACGGCAAAGGAATAGGAAAAATCCTGCCAGTTGCATTACTAATGATGAAGAGGGTGGGGAGGAGGGACGGAGGGTTGGTGCAAGGTTAGGGCACAGATACTCTAGGTCACGTCAGTTTGGCACAGGACTGCAAGTTTAAAAGTTGTCTTTTAGGACAATAACTGCGGACCCCAGGACAGATCTTGGATTAAAAGCAGGGGGGGGGGTCAGATTGTGGGTACAGAGCCGCTTTAACCTCACCAGCCCTACAACAGGAATAAAAGACAACCATCATGTAACAACATTCCCTGTATACAATGTAACATATGCCTGCATATTTACATGGAATATACTTGGCATTGGCAATAAAGCAGTGAATAGTCTCTTAGCTAAGCGGTTTCTCAGGTAATCAATAAGTCTGAAGGGAGATACATGTTTACCACCCAGCACGCTGATAGGGTTATATATTCTGTTCTCAGGATAGGCTAACATCATATAATAAATTCTGGTTTTCTTTTTCTCCCAGTGGACCCCCAGTCAGTAGCTACCTTACTGCAGCACTAATACAGTGACATTGTCATCCAGGTTTGTGTCTTTAATGAAACTGGGATGAGCTATATTAGCAAATACAACTACATTATTGTCAGTTCTGTAATAAATGGCCTGTAGATTGCAGGAATCTCAGTATTGTAACCCTATGGGCTATCAATGTCAAAAGCTGGAAAGTCCCTTCAATTTTTAGGGAAGGCTACCTGCCCCTTCGGAGATGCCTTAAAACTAATATTCATATGACATGCCACCATGATAGGGTCATACATAAGGTCTGCTGCAATAACCACCATTGCTGTTTTTATATTAAGCCTCTATTTATACTTACCCCTACAAAAAAAAACCAGTCACCTCTATGTAACATATGGCCACTAGGGTGAAATGCTGCAGCAGCAAAGCCACAATATACTATGTGAATGCACACTTAGCGCCCCACATCCAAGGCTCCGTTCTATGTGTGTTTCTAGGAGGTACACTCATACATTTTGCATTGAGGTAGAGAAGGTTAATGTTAAGCCTCTGTGTTTAGTTAAGACATTGTCATATTGTATGATTGTGAAGGACATTTTGGAGGGAAGTAAAGCGTTGTAAAATTCCACACAGTTATGGATTTGCTGGAACGACAAAGTCACAAACAGCTGCAGAGTCACCAGTTGCCTGGCTCTGCAATACGTATTATCAATCCAAGCGCACTTTGCTGTTCATACACAACAGTCTCTTCCAGCTAGCCTATTGCCAAGAGGCAGTGGACAGAAAATGGCAGACATCCAAGAATCCATGCAAATAACAAAGCTACAGACGCTTTTGTACATTGTCATTACAGATGCCCAGGACACATTGTAATGAGTTTGGTATGGCAATAGAGCTCCGAAATGGAAACTTCTCTCTTAGAAGACATTCTGTGAATGTACAAGGGCACTGTAGGTACAGAGCTGGTTCAGCGCACACTGGGCGCACTATGTCCTACACTTTGTTAAGCTTCATTAAAGGGACATATTAAGTGTGAGGTAATCCAATGCAAACAAATGTCTGTAAGTAGTTACTGAGGCAGAGAAAAAGTGACATTGCTCTGTATTCTTGAAAAAGCTCAGGTTCTGCTAGCTGCCCTAAACAATACTTTATCCTTCATATGGCACCTGCAAGCAGGCTGGCAATATCATTTCTGGACTAAATTCCCTCCCCTCCTCCCTTTCTGCAGTCAGCAACGTTCCCAGGAACCAGACAGAGGAGAAACTAGAAACTCCTGGGCCCCAATGCACAGTAAAGGGGTTGTCCAGCTACTATGTTCTGCCATTCTTGATTCATGATATCACTAACCTTTTAACAATAGCTGAAAATAAATAGTACAAGCAATTAAATCATTTTAATATATCTTATCAGATAAAAATGAAGATTTCTATATTTTTCATGTTGTCTTCTTGACTGCTAAACTCATTATTCAGTCTTAAAAACAGTTGAAAATCTCTCTTGAGAGAAATCAACTCACTGAAATATCTGGTTACTGTTGCCTATAAAAGTCTACAGAAAGAGAGAAAGAAGCAGAGATGCACACAGCAGCTTGTAGTACTGTAAGTGTTATATTTCACCCAGTGCTGGATTCACAGCTTATACTGATAAGTACTGCTCTATAATGTCCTCTTTCTGGCTGCAGAGGGTGTACCATAGAGATATAGGGGAGCAGGGTTCCTTATTCTGTGGGTGTGCAGTGTATGAGAGCATCATAGAGCATCTTAGTCTCCACCCACTAGTACGGCGACAACAAAAAATATGAAATCAATGATCGAGTGTAGAAATAAAAACTAGTTAAAAAAAGTCACATGACCAGAAATAGTGCTGCTCATCACAGACACACATATAAAAAGTATGAAGTTTGCATTTACATGGCAGATTGGGGCAATTGTATGATGGTGTACGGCCACCTTTATGATTTACTGTTTTTTTCACTGGTGACATGATGGAATTAAGGGTGTTATTGTGGGTGATGTAGGTTAATGAAAGAGTTAATGCTATACCCATAAAGAGGTTAATTCATGCCTTACAGATTTTTGTGAACCAGTGACCTACATATTCCATGTACTAAAGCAAGTAAGGTTAGTAAATTCTTATTTATGCCATTATGATCTCTACAATCTATATCAAATGATCTATGATCTAGATACAATAACATAACTGGATTATTGATGATCTGGTATTTCCACTTGCCCTGGGGTAAGCATGAGTAAGTATCCTCTAATGCTACATCACCATCTACTGCATGTGTTTATTATAGCAAACTTACAGGAAGGTAAGCTAAGGTAAAAAAAAAAAAAACTGTAATAGACAATGACATCACTGACCTTTGTTTGCAGGATACCCAAAGATGCATTGTTGAGATCAGTATAGGCATAAGCAATATCTGCATGCTGATGCAAAGCTAAATCATCTAGTCTTCTGAATCTACGGGATAAGCAATATATGTTGCTGCACTCTCACCCAGACTAAGGGTGCATTCACACCTACAGGATCCGCAACAGATCTGCAGCAGATCCGCAGCAGATTTGATGGTGCAGATTTGATGCTGTGTTCAGTTATTTAAATGAAATCTGCCGCGGATCTGCTGCGGATCCGCAGCAGAATATCAGCTGCGGATCCGGTAAGTGTGAACGTACCCTTAAGGTGGAGTTCCACCATCTATAGGCCTTCAGCTGTTGCACTCCCATCTGGCCTGATGTCATTTGGCACTAAAGTCATTTAGGCATATGAAGTTTTTCACCAACTAGTTCCACAGGTTGGAGAATACTGATTTAAGGAACCTTTGTGACATCTCATCAGTTGGGGTCTAGTCACTAAAGCAAACGACTATCACTATAGGGTCACAGTGCTCTTGAACAGGTCCCTTGATTTTACTGCCAATGTTGGCTGCTCTAGACCTTAGTTACCAGAATCTGTGTCCTCATTCTGATACTGTACTGGGTAGAGAGCCCTCTCATTTTAACCCACTGCTACCTAATCATCTTTGCTGGTGCCCAGACGACTTCTGACTCTCCTCCAGAGCTCATCCTCTTCATCGCTGCTTCCCTCTGACCCCTGAATAAACCCCTTCACCAATATCTGCTCTAGGCAGCCACTACAAGTACCAGCAGGCACCAGCACCAGCAGGTGTGCAGCCCCCTGGAGAATTGTATGTGGAGGGAGAGTTAACTGATTAACCCTTTCTTTACTGAAACAGTGTTCTTTGTTGATACAGAAGACCTTGCCTACCTTAATTTTGGGTCGTGGAACAAATCATCTGCATTTCAGTTATTTATTATGGGAAAATTTGCTTTGATATAAGAGTGACTTGGATTACAAGCTCATTCCCGGAACAAATTATGCTCATAATCTAAAGTTTCACTGTATTCCTTAGCAATATTACACTATGTGGTGATTTATGGGCCTAAAGGAAGAGAATTATGGGTTCCTAGACTTTGGTGGTGTGGTCCCAAGTTTATAACTTTATAACAAGATTATCATTAGTGTTGATGGGACCTGTCAAATTTTTTTCAACATTCACCTGAACGCTTTGTGTTTGATTCCCCACGGCGGCAGAAGTTGTATGTAGCCCTAGGGCTGCCAGGAAGACATGGATATAGCCTATCATACTTTTTTGCAATTAACTCATCCGTTTACTTATCCTATTCTAAAATATTCTAATCACATATAGCAGCATTTCATGCATATAGAGTTTTATTCCATTCCAACAACTATTCTTTGGTGCATTATATGTCAATGTTTTTTTTTTTTTTTTTTTTTTTTTTTTTTTTTTTATTCTTTCACAATAGATCCACATTTCAAGGAACTTTTTTTTTTTTTTAAATCCTGGACAATCATATTCATGCTGTACTTTTTCATATTTATTACAGTAATAGACGCTCGCTCATATGTTCATGATATAAGTGCTATAAATATGCAGCGCTAAAGTTATACTTAATAATCTGACACATGGGTTGTAAAACCATCTGTGTTTTAAAGAAAATCTGATTACTGTAGTGAAGCTAGGTGACCATATGGCTGAAGAAAGCAGGTAACAGCTGCAGCGAGGCTTGACTTTCTTCTTGTAGAGGTTAGAAAGGATGTTCTGTATTAGGTGTATAAAATGCTCTGTTGTGTAATGTAGGGCGTAGTCTTCAGGGCTAGAACACTAGGGTTATATCGCTGTTGTACTTCCTGGTCTCCATCTTGACACAAGGAAATACCAACTCAGCCAGGGATCAGAAAGTGAGGATTGGTGGGGGACCCAGGCACCTTTGCAATGAGAAGTGCAGGGGTTTGGGGATCATTGTTTTGCTTTTGTTTTTTTTATTTTTTAACTATTCTGTCCTTTTTTTTTTCATACTCACCTGCCCCAATCCCCTGCCACTGCAGTGTCAACAACGCTCAGTCTTCTACTCTCCAGTGCTTTCTCTGACATTTATGGGCTAAGTTCCCACTTCTTTAACATAGCAGGAAAAGGTGTCCCCCTCGTAACATTGATGGCCACAAATAGTAATCATGATCATTTTTAGCAGCTGTCAATGATACGAGACAGCCGCCTTTCCTTGCTATGTTCCTGCTATTGGGTACATAGTCCCACTCTGCAAGGTATGTCTGCTCAGCTAGTCTTTGACCAACATAATAACTGCCATAGGAAGCAGAGACCAAGCACTAAGAATGGCAGTGGTGTGGGATGAGGGCAGGGAAGTATGCCTGCTTTTTAATTTTTAAAGCACCAGGACTCACTGGTGCTGCACTCCCACTTTAAAGGGAAGGCGTCACTTGAAACCAGTGGGAACAAGTGTAAAATGTGTCACAGGACCACCTCAACTTTATAGTCCTGGCCTCCTTATCTAGGGAAAAGAGACTTTATGGGCCCCACACCCTCTGAAAGAATTTGTCCCATTAGAATAATGGTGCCCTGGAGCATTACTACTGAGCACAACAGCTCCTGCTTCTTCATTGATCATTTGTTTTTTTCTGTGCTGTCACTTGTTCCCTATTGCGGCCACTACAGGAGAAATGTAGCATTACAAGGTGACCACTGTGACTTGCGTCAGCCCAGGGAAGGAGCCAGTCATTGATGTGAGGAGACTCCCTCCATTATGTCCATATGTCCTTGTCGATCCTGATGGCTAATCCCCTTATGTAGAAATATAGAAATATGTGGTTATTGGTTACTTGCTATTTATTATCATGATTGATGGCTGTTTTTACCATTATTACACAGTTATATATGGACAAAAACTTAGTGCTATTGCTTTAGGGTCTAGGTAGTCTGAAAGGAGCTATTCCTGGGAAACCCTTGCCGTTTGCTGAATAATGCCAATTGGAAGCCATAAGAGACATACATGTGGCTGCAGGATGTCCTGTACATATGTGTCCATTGTATCACTACTACAGGTGACCGACTGTAAAATGCAGTAGCTCGCCACATTAACACTAAAGATGAGCGGACTTTTCAGATTTCTGGTTGCCATTGGCATTGGCTGTATCCCAGTTTCCCAGGCGTTCCTTAGGAGGTATCCACCCGCTGCATGGAGTTAGCAGACAGCGGGAATCCGACGCCGATCGTTCTGGTTCTCACGAACCGGAAATCCGAAAAGTCCGCTCATTTCTAATTAACACACCAGGTGCGGGCAATGCGTCACTCCACAGCAGTGGTAGGACTAAGGCGCTCGTCATAAGGCCTCCATACTAAACAGATCATCAGCAGATACCAAACAGAACCTGGATTTGTCGCTAAGGATGATATAGTTCCAGTCCATGGTCTTTTGTTCATGGCACCACTGCAAACAAAGGCAATGGGGTCTGGCAGTCAATGGCAGTACATGAAATGGACATCAGGGCACCAAGTTTCCTTCTGCTTAGGGCCTGGAAATGGTCCAGGCAAAGCCAGAGGTATGTAGAGAAGATGTCACCTTTGTCTGAATGGTGGACAAAAAAGTTAGGTAAGCTACTTGTGCTGTTGGAACAATCAAATGATCCTCTCTATTGGTGGCCTGCCAGGGTTGTCCAAAGCCTGTTTACTCTGTGTGTGTGCCCTTTAGGTAAGCACCACACCCAACACCCAGTGACCTAAATGGTGGACAATTCATAACCACCCTCCTTCTCTAATTCCAATGATGGGCCTCCTCTCAAAGTCTTTCAACTGGGCAAAATGTCTTCCAGGGCCCAGTAGAGGCATGTCTAGCAGTCAGCGATCTCTTTTCCCAAGATGTAGCCTCTGAGAGCCTTTTTATTAGGAATTGGGGGAATAAAATGCATGCCCTCTTGTGGCAAATCTTAAAGGGATATTCTACTTAAACAGAGCTTTTCATATGTTGCTGCCATTGGCAGACTAACACTTCATACCATACTTGTTATTTTCTATTCAGTCTTCTTCCCCCAGTTCTGAGCTGCTGCTCGGACACAAAAATTGTGTCTGAGTTGTTCTCTCTGTCTCCTGCCTCCCTTCTGAGACAGCTGATGACCCTGGCACACTGTATCTGCAACTTTGTAACTTCTTAGTAATGCTGACAGGGTTAATCTGAGGTCAAGTTGCTGATGAACTCAGTGTGATTAATCCTCCCCAAAAAGTTGCTGAGAGTTGCAGATAAGGTTTCTTCAGCCGTCTCAGAAAAGAGGGGGGGGGGGGGGGAGAAAAGCTCATACCGATTTTTTTGTGTCTTCATCAGAAAGCAACAGCTCAGAACTGGGGGAAGGAGACTGAATTAATAATAAGAAGTATGGAATGAATTTTTAGTCTCACTATGGGTAACAACATATGAAAAGTAATGTTTGAGCAGAATACCCTTTAAGTGTCTAACGTAACCTCATCTGTAATCATTTACATATCTGTCTTAGAAATATTGGCATGTCATTTTGCAGCAATATTTGTCATTGAGTGTATGTAACTACAATCTTCTATTCTTAGCATTTTCAAGATCTCTGCCTATAGTCAATGAATTCAGATTTTCTTGATAACATACAGAAACCTATGCAAAATCAATACAGTATCCCTATGAGTTAAATACATGAGCCATACAAATCTCTCTCTTGTCCTTATAGTTTTACTACTATGTTTCAGCCCTGGGAAAAGCCTCCTTAAGCCACCATATGTCTCTGTATCTATGTATAACTGTGTTGCCTATAACGGCTACTTATAAAGCTGTTCATTGTTTTTAAACTTCAAGATAGGAGATGCTGAATAAAGCTAATATTGGATCAGCTCTTGAGACATCTTTCAGCTTTTGCATATGGAGCACATATGATGTATTGCTGTGGACCATCTGGACAAGTATAACATTACAAAGCATACCATTGATTCTTTATACTGGAGGGAAAAAGGCCATTGCTATCAATTTATGGACTACTCTCAATGGGCTGAAGTAAAATGACACTGGTCCAATATGAGATATAGCTGTTGATTTTAACCTCTTCCTCTACAGTTTTATATATAGTTTTAAAAAAAAATATTTTAGACTTCCTTTATTCACAACATTACATACGTACAAAGTACAATTAAATGTACACATTTTTTGCCAACTTTTGCAAAACTTATACAGTATATTATCCCCTAATATTCCACTCAATGTACTACCCTCGAGCCCCGCTCCCTAGTGGGCCCCCCATCTTTGATGTTATTATTTGAACACCACTTTCCATTACCTGAAAGAGGGGGATACTGGGGAAAGCCACTACCTTGCATAAATGAAATAACAGATAGAAACACCTTTATTTTCTTTTCTCATCACACTGGAGGGGTCATCCCCAAAAATGGCAATCTGTGGGCATGGACTTAGGCGTCATTCACACGATCTGTGATGACCGGAGTGCGGCCCCCCACCGCCCGGCAGCAGGGATGACAGGAGCGCAGAAGACAGCAGCACAGAAGACAACTACTTGCCTACTCCTCTGTGCCGGCTGGCTCATGTTTACTGGCACGAAAGGGAAAAGGCAAGTAGTTGTCTTCTGCGCTCTTGTCATCTCTGCTGCTGGGCAGTGGGGTGGGGATCCGTACCGGGATAGGCACTGGGACATGTCCTATTTTTTCACGGTAGGGATCGTGTGAATGGCTGCATTCATTAAATAGTTCCTAAAATTGTCAGTGGTCGCGGATCCATACATGTGAATGCAGCCTTAGTCAAATATCTCCCGCCAATACTCATCAAGACTCTTGCAGCACAAGAACATGTGCATGAAGTCTACATTTTCCTGGTCGCACCTTGGACACAGACTGTTGTCTCTTAGAATTTGGGGGTATCCTGTGTTGGATATTTGTTCTACGTGATTATTCCAGCCTTTTGAGACTTTTTTTTTATATTTTTTAAAAAATGTCCCCCATTTCTCTGTTTCCAAGCCCCCAGTCTCTTTTTCCCACGCATGGATACTCTTGGGGCATACTCTAATGAGTTCCATGAAATTTTTATATATTACAGAAGTCACCTTTTGTTGTATCTTACTTTTAAATACAAATTTAATTATCCCAGCAGGTGAAATACTGCTCCCTTCTGTCTCATAGCATGTTTTAATCTAATGTACTCCAACCATGGAGAATCTAATAAATTATATTGGGATTTCAATACCAGACACTCTTTCTCCAGCCCAACCTGGTTATGCCATACTGCATACAACCTGGGCACAACACCCATCTTATCTACCTTTCCCAAGTTTGTATTACCCCACAATGGAGCAATTATCATCGGGCCTTCCAAGCCAGCTATGACTTTAGTTTGTTTCCAAACCTGGAAGATCAAATCGCTAATTGATTCTTTATGATTTCTCTTGGTGTGAGGTTGGCCAGCTTCAAAAAACTGAAAAAGTCTGTATATTTTGCTACTCTCTTCTCCATAAAAAAACTGAAAGAAATGCACTCTCCTCCAATCAACAATGGATCCAGGCTAAAGAGACAAAAAATACTTTCTAATATAAGGTATACCAATACCCCCATGGGCCAAAGTACTAATCTTAATTTTTATCTTTTTTCAGCCCCAAATCAAGGAGTTGAATATGGCAAATACCCTCCTATATAAAGGCCATTATCCTCCTACCCATAAAGGCAATGATCCCAATGCATGAAGAATTATTGCAAGACAAACCAACTTTATTATAACTATCTGCACAGGATATAGGGAGCTTATTCCATACTTTATCTTTACTTTTCCGGATCTTATTCATGGGCTTAGAATTTAACTTGTGCTAATCAGCAATTCTTTTATTTACGATCGTTCCCAAGTGGCAATGTATATTGTTAAAGTAGTAGTAATTCCCACAATATATGTCTGTGAATATGATTGATAAAACACGCATGACCCCTAGCAGAACTGCAGCTATCACAGCAGGTGTGTAAGGGGTGAAGGTGGATAGGGAATGAGTACTGTACTCAGGTGGTTTAACTAATTACTGAACAGTTGTGAACAGAAACAATAGATCGGCCCAATAAGTACAATTTAGTCACGGTTCAGGAGGACATATCAGAGTGTGGGCAGAAGAAGTAAGTCTATAGACCAGTAACAGTCTTTACATGAAATGAAATGGTTATTTCAGAAAGTTTGTGCAGATGTTGTAGCTGATACGATACTGTGCAGGAACACTCTCTCTCTATTATTAGCTTCCTGTGGCTCAGTACGGTCAGACTTTCTTGATAGACTCACATACCTCTTGGTGAGAGAAAGGTTTTGTGTCCCTGCTTTGCACTTTTTGCTGTGGTTGAGTTTGCTTTGTCCAGGTGTCTCGTGAGGTAGGCTAGCACTTAGTACCATCACGTATGGCTATCCCCGGCTGTGGCTTGAGAATGGCAGCTTATATCAGTTCTCCTCTGGAAAATGTATCACGTTCAGACACTGGCTTGGAATTTGCATACACAACGGGTGCTTCTTCGGACGCACTCTGGTGCCAAAGACATTCTTCCTGGCTTGCTTTCGTACCACATCACCATTGGAGCTCCTACCTCATTGCCCGCCAGCGCTCCCTAGCTTGGTGCAAACTGCAGACCCCACCTTCAACCTTTCCATCCATAGCTTTTGAAAACGACTCTGTACCCACAATCTGACCCCCCAAACCACTTGTACCTTCAGATAGCTGCTTTTAATCCAAGATCTGTCCTGGGGTCCGCTGGGCAGGTGATGCAGTTATTGTCCTAAAAAACAACTTTTAAACTGGCAGCCCTGTGCCAGTTATTAGGCTGGCACAACCTCTCTGTCCCTCCTCCCCACCCCCCTCATCATTAGGAATGCCCCAGGCAGATTGTCTCCTATTCCTCAGCTGTGTGAATACTGAACATGGGCTGAATCGTTAAGGCACCTGTGCAGTGTTCAGACAGGAGAAAATGTTCCAGTGGCATTCCTAATGATGAAAAGGGTAGGGAGGAGGGACGGAGGGGTGGTGTAAAGTTTGGGCACAGATATTCTAAGCCTCAGCTGTTGGGCATGGGGCTGCAAGTTTAAAAGTTTTTTTTTTTTTAAGACAATAACCACATCACCTGCCGAACGGACCCTAGGACAGATCTTGGATTAAAAGCAACTATCTGAAGGTACAAGTGGTTTGGTGTTTGAATGCTAGTGGCTGAAGACGTTGGATGCAGCCCTAGGGACGCAGACATCAGTATTCAAGCAACGAAGGATCGGACGAGTTGTGCTTATCTCTAGTCAACAGCAGTTGCCCTCTGTCCCCACATACACATGAATACTCAGTTTGGCCGACTGTTCGTTTGTCCAGAATGGAGAAGGGTGTGTAGGCCACAGCCAGATTACCCTGACGATAGTGTATTGCCACCCTTTTTTTTGCCAGGGGAGAGCTGAGAGGCTGCCATACACATAGATGATTGACAGAGACCAGCTTTAGAAAAAAGTATATTTTCATAAAAAGTTCTTAGAATAAAAAAAACTACATAAAGATGGGAGGTGTATATGTCCAGACAGGACTATAAGGATTGAAGATGTAAGGGTACAGGAATATTGCTAAAATCTATCCATAGCATTTTTCCTGCCCAAAAACACACAAGTAAAATGCCCTAAAAGGTACTAAAAAAAAAACCAAACTCTGCGACACCAGGTCTTCAAGGGGTCAATTAGGCTCTAAAATAAAGTCAGTATTATCTTCATATATGAACTCTATTGTTCCCTGTTATCTGCCGTTCAGATGGCTGAAAAGCTGACTGCAGGATTCTTCATTAGGATTAGAGATAGGAATTCAGAAAAATCCCTTCCCCCATAATCTATACTTTATCTCACATATCTCCAGTCCTGGGAACCTGCAGATACATTTACATACTCATCAATGATGGTAACACACAGCTGACTGTAGGTTTCATGTCCCTTTAAGGCTCATGTATGTTCTGCAGGGTAATGGTAGATGGTTCACACAGCTCAGTCTGAGCACACACCAGAAAGCGAAAGTGTTATGGAGAGGCCAGCCTTCCCTCCCTAAGGGATTCAATAGTCAATAGGAGGAGGAATCTGGAGCATGCTCAGCCAGCGATGTAGTGGCCAAGCACAGCAGAGAGGAGAAGGTGAGAACCATTGTGCCCGTATATGTATTACTGGATGCAGGGATGGTGTCTGCAACATTCTGATCCTAGCTGGGAATGCAGGAAGTGGGAATAGCCTTTTGCGTATCTCCATGTCATAGTTTCCACATTGCCTTGCTGGCATTGCGAGTAATGGAAATGAAATTTCGTCTAAGACATCTCAGAAGATCTGGCAAGTTCTGGGGCTCCATGGATATAAAAGGAGCCTATCAGACTCAAACCTTTGAGACAATATCATCATAATTCTAGGGATTGTTCCCAAGTTTGATCTATATAATACTATAGGAATTGTTTCATAAAAATGACCCCTATCCATGTGCCCCAACATGGCAGAAGGATGTCATAGAGAGGGGATGCTCCACCTAGGTCCCTTCTCTACGCACCACAACAAATACCTGTTTTGTAAGAGTAGTCCTCATTCCGTTAACTCAAGGTGTTCATGTATTGTATAATTGTGCCCCTGTGACACTCTAACTGTTGTTAAACTACAACTCCCAGCATGCCTTAGAGTCAGAGGTTAGGGAATACTGTGTTACATCATGTAACATCATCTAATATCCCGTTTCCTCTTCAATGGGGAATTACAGAAGGAAGCTGTTTTGCATAATAAGATCTGCTCTATTTTCTTGTACTATTGATTTCTGTAGTTGTCTGTGATGACACTAAAGGCCCTATTACACGGAACGATTATCGGCGTATTCGGCCGATAATCGTCCTGTGTAATAGAACACAACAATCAGCTGGCATGAACGATGTTGGCTGATTGTTGCTGTCGTTTGTCTTTCAACATGTTGAAAGACAAATGACAATGATAGCAGCGATCTGCTGCCATCACTCTGTGTAATAGGACCGCTGCTATCCTCTATGGCCTGCCCGGACGATCTAGCCATCACCCGGGCAGCCCCCCACTCCCAGCACCGCCCCTGCACTTACCCGCTCACCGCCACCGCTTGTAGTGGCGGCGGCAGCAGCTCCTTACAGTTGCCCTGTGTAATAGGGGCTTTATACTCGAAGAGATGCTCATCTTTAAAGGGGTTGGCCACTTTATAGTAAAATAATTCCATTTACAGTATTAGTAAGTGTACTCAGAATCACCACAGAGCAGGGCAGTACAATCTGGAGAAGGGGAGTCTGATTTTAGCTCTATGAGGTACACAGGGAGCTGCTGTCAGTGTATACAGTGAGTACAGTAACTAATACTGTATACTGAACTATTTTACTATAAAGTGGCCAACCCCTTTAATAAACTTGGTGCATCTGTGTCAGTTCATGTGCCCAAAACTGAAGTCTATGCCAGTTATAGGCTTGCATATATTTCCGCTATAATTGTCCACCAATTTCTGGCATAAATTATAGTAATTCTTTAAGACCACAGTAAGAATATACCATTTTAAGATCTTTGATGTCAAAGAATAAAGACACTCTTGTTCATATCCAGGGACTGAAAACTTGCACTGCAGATGCCATCGGTAAAGTCCGGGCACCATCTGTGAAGAGCTCTCACATAGGGCTTACTGTCATTCCTGGCTGCATTAGCCATGTTAATCTGCCATATCTGAAATGTCTCCCATATCTTGAGGACAGAGACTGGCTGAGACGACAGACAGGTTACAGTATCAGTAATGGAGTCACTGGAGAAACTGTGACGTAACTAAACCCTCCTTTGGTCATCAATATATCAATCCACATAGTGCTTTTGTATGCAGTGATTCCGCATTGCTGTCACTCACACTGTCTGCTGAGTTAATGGAACATTTTACTCATTTCTGCTTTAACAGATGTGGCCATACAATATTCTGCATATAGTGAGCATACAGGCTTTATCTTTATGTGTATAGTAGACACCGCCTTCTTCTAGGTTATAGTAAAGGGCTCAAGCCCCAATTCCGAGGGGCGACTGGAGGAGCAAAGAAGCTATGTGAGCGCTCATTTGCTCCTCATTTCCTGCCCTCACTATTATGTGCTGCGGCAGTGAGAGGGTGAGTACAGGGGGGCCGCGGGGAGGTGTGGGGGAGCTGCCCGAGTGATGACTAGATCGCCCGGGCAGCCCATAGAGGGTAGCGGCGGTCTACTGCTGCCTCTACTATTACACAGAGCGACGGCAGTGAATCAAAGCTATCACAGTCGTTTGACAGACAAACGACAGCAACAATCAGCCGACCTAGTTCATGTCGGCTGATCAGTGCCTTCTATTACATGGGAAGATTAGGCCGAATACAGCAGATATGGGCCAAATACGGCTGATAATTGTTCTGTGTAATAGGGCCTTTAAGGGTAGAATACACACAGACAAATATCCAATCTTTAATCTTGCATGCTGGGTGAAACCAATTTTTCAGTAATGGACTGTATTGCCCTACAGCAAGGATATCCAACCAGTGGCTGTTAAAAAACTACAAATCCCAGCATGTCCTGACAATCTTTCATAGTAGAAGTTGTAATTTTACAGCAGCAGGAGTGTCACTGGTTGGAAAACACTGTCTTTCAAAATCTATGCTTACAGTCTCATTCTTTAAAGGGATTGTCTATTTAAAGGCCCATGTGATTATTACCGTCCCTTACGGCCGATAATAGTTTGGTGTAATTGCTAGTTTTGATGGAGCGTTTACACAGACAGATTTATCTGACAAATTCTTGAAGCCAAAGACAGGAATGGATTTAAAAAGAGTTCATAGTCTGTTATAGTCTGTTTATCTGTCAGATAAATCTCTCTGTGTAAACGCACCCTAAAAGGCAATGATCAGCCGACATGCACCATGCTGGCTGATCCTTGTCTTTCAACATGTTGAAAAAATCTTCAACGATAAGAATGGTCTGCTAGCCGTCGCTCAGTGTAATAGGAGTGGTGGCAGCAAAGCGCCACTTTCTCTTATGGGCAATATCCCCCCCTCCACCCCACCCCCTGCACACATTAACCATCTCGCTGTCGGTGTGTATAATAGCGCCATCAGCGGGTGGGGAATGAGGAGCAAACGAGCGCTGATCTGACAGGTCGGCACACGCTTGCTCTTCCTGATTGGCTCATGTAATAGGGCCTTAAAAGGTTTATCTAGCGCTACAAAAACATGGCCATTTTCTTCCAGAGACAACACGACTCTTGTCTCCACGTCAGGTGTGGTTTGCAATTAAGCTCCATTCACTTCAATGGAACTAAGTGGCAAACCCCAACCAAGCTGGAGACAAGAGTGGTGCTGTCTTTGGAAGAAAGTGGCCATGTTTTTGTAGTGCTGGATAACCCCTTTAAGACTTTCTTGCCTTATATCTAGATACAGCACGAGTGAACTTTGGTTGTGTTAGTTACTGTTTTTCTCCCCTGCAGGGAGCTAAGATGCAATACAGGCTCACGTCTCAGACAAGTACCATGACAAGTATATGGCTAAACATCCCATCAAAATGACAATCTTTATTGAGTCTCAAGTAATGTACATACCATGAAACCAGAATGATAAAAACAAACAAACAAGAGTAAAGACAGTGAAATTGTTGTGCAATCATTTTGTCCTTGCTGGTGACTCAGTGAACATTGTCATTAATGGGTTGTACAGCTTTAGTTATGTGCATGGTACTTGTTTGCCGCTCTCTGTCTGTATATCGGCATGTGAGCTCATACTCCATTCTAGGTGATGTCCACCCCTGCTTGTGTTTTTGAGCTAATTCGCACACCCTTCTTCTTTCCTTATTGCCCCCTATATGCTTTTTTTGTGTTGTTAGGTCAGTATTCGCTCCCATAAACACTAACGGTGCGTTTACACAGAGAGATTTATCATACAGATCTTTGAAGCCAAAGCCAGAAACAGATTATAAACAGAGAACAGATCAAAAAGGAAAGACTAAGATTTCTCCCCTTTTCAAATCCATTCTTGGCTTTGGCTTCAAAATTCTGTCAGATGAATCTCTTTGTGTAAACACACCATTACATTCCAGCCAAGAAATGATAACATTGAAGCCATTAAATACAACATAAGGAGGTGACCAGTAGACGGGGCCAAGTGAGCATGTAGAATTCCAAGGTAATGTAGAGAGTTGTGGCCGAGCATTTACAAAACTAGATCTACATATGTACTAATCTAGGAATCCATCTATTGTTGCGCAAATTATGTTGAACGATTTCAGATGGTTCGGAAAAGCATTTGTTTGCAAGCGTTTATCGTTAACCCCTTAACGACATCGGGCATAAGTGTACGCCCCCGCTCCCTGGTACATAACGCAAATGGGCGTACACTTACGCCCGATGTTTCCCCGATCGCAGTGTGTTCACACACAGCGATCGGGGAAGATGGCCTGCTATAATGTATAGCAGGCCATCCCTGCTTGTCGGCACGGGGGGGTGATTAACCTATTTTCCAGTGTGACACCTGTCCTGATCCCCCCGGCCTCTGCATACTGGATCGCTTCAAGGCGTACCACACATCACTGGGGTTCTACATTATCTAAATTCTGTCCCTTATTTATTTTTCAGGGGTCACGTTGATCCAGGGATTATTCTGATCGCCAATATGGAGTCAGGAAGGAATTTTTTCCCAGTGATGAGGCTACTGTCGTCTGCCTCACTAGGGTTTTTTGCCTTCCTCTGGATCAACACAGGTTGAATTTGATGGACTTCTGTCATTTTCAACCTTATAAACTAATAATTGGCCTAATACCCCCAAATAAATTAAAATTGTCCCTTTTCCCCAGCTAAATAGGTATGGCCGCCATTCCCATTAGAGACTTTCCATGGTGCAATTACAAAGCCTCTGTGCGGCCAGGACAGAAGAAACCCCCCACAAGTGACCCCATTATGGAAACTACACCCCATAAGGAATGTAACAAAGGGAGCAGCAGGGGTATGGCCCCCTGGTGACGGCCACATTTGTGCTGTAAAAATAAAAATAAAATTATTTTTTATTTTCACGGCACATGTTCTACATATGTGCCCGTTACCAGTGGGGTCCATATGCTCACTGCACCACTTGTTAGATTCCTTATGGGGTGTAGTTTACAGAATGGGGTCACTTGTGGGGGGTTTCCACTGTCCTGGCAGCACAGGAGCTTTGTAATTGCGACATGGCCTCCATCTTCCATTCCAGCTTCTAAATGGCTCTCTGTCCCTTTGGTGGCTTGCCCTGTGCCCATATGGCACATTATGTCCACATGTGGGGTATTTTCATGGACCCCTTGATGACGGGCACATTTGTACCGTGAATGTGAAAAAATGAAAGTTTTCACTTTTACGTCATATTGTTCCACATTTGTGCCTGTCACCAGTGGGGTCCATATCCTCACTGCACCCCTTGTTAGATTCCTTAAGGGGTCAGTATGCTCGGCGGGATGATTGACAGGCAGAGAGGCCAGTAACTGACCTCTCTGCCTGTCAATCATCCCCTCTGAGCGCGCTGACAGGCAGAGCGCAGTGACTAGATACGAGCGGGGAGCCGCCCACCATGACTACTTCCCCGCTCGTATCTAGTCACGATCCGGGGAATAAAAGTCATTTTCTCCGTTATAAAGCACCTGCTGCGGCCGCGGCCGGTACATGCCGGGGCCGCTCCAGGTGCTTTTTTACAATGCTTAAGGGAACCATATCAGCTCAAACGGGCTGATTGGTTCCCTTTAAGGCCATTTCAGGCTCTGTCCTTAAGGGGTTAATATGAGGAAATGAAAATTTGATTTGTCTGATAGGATCCTAAAAATTATGATTCAATGGGTTGTGGATTTTTAAGGTTGCTGGAAGGTCTCCCTTACAGAAACGGCCTTCTATTACACAGGACCTATCTGTCATCCATCTAGAGGGATTTCCTTTGAAAATATTGAAAATGACAATTGATGGCCATCGGGAAGAAGTTTAGCCTCATCTTTGAAAAGTTTGGGCAAGGTGCAATGCCAGTACATTATGGCCTTAAGTTTACTCCTGTCAACTGCATTGACAGCCACACATAACATACACTGTATGTTATAGTATTTCGACAGTTGTCATTGTTCTCTATGGAGAGGGGAGGGGTGGAGGGAGATGAGGCACCAAAACAGCACAACAAAGAGTTAATTTACAGCTATATCACTTAGCTATCTCCTCTTAAGTCACCACTGACCTCTGAATAGATTCTTTCCCAGGGCTTCCACTGTGTAATCCTTTGTTCTCTGTTCTTTGCTGCTGACTAATCTCCCTCCTTCCCCCTCCCCTCTCCATAGAACAGACAGGGGCATGTCTGATGCAACAAGACACAATTTCATTAATACATTAATAGCAGATATTATGTTGCTGGAAAGAGACTTGGGGGCAGGGCACATTTCTTTTGAGGTACACTTTATTATGGCCACACAAGTCACACAAGGTTAAACCAGCAAATTCATAGGTGTATTGTGTAATGTGGGTTGTTCATGTGCAGCTTCCCTTTTTTCTTCTTGATACCACAGTTCCCTTGTGTATCTTGGCATCCTACCTAGTAAAATTATGAAAATACAATTGTTCCACTGTTTATTGTACTTACATTCTGGAAACAGTTCCCTGTTTTATATGTTTTATTTCCTTACTAAACATAACATGACTGATACACCCTTGGGAGTTTATTATGTTGGGTGTTGCGCTATCTGGCACTATTAGTAATCAATATCCATCTCAAATCTGTAAACCACCTTGAATTGTTTATTGTATTCTGATTTTTGGCATGTGGTACTTATTTGGCTCCTGTCACTGCCCTAGGGGTTATCACATAGATTTCCTAGATTCCTGAATGGCAACTCCGCTTTACTATGCAGTATCAGCTTCTCCACGCATGTATCATCTGGGCATTATTATTATTATTATTATTTTTTTTAGAAGGTGCTACTTTTTTATGGGCTGCACAAAATGTTATGGTTGTACTGTCAAAGTGGCCCTTAGGTGCAAGTGCCTAGATAATTTTTGCACAAATGTTTGTGCAATTTCTGCCTAAAGCTTCCTTTACCCGCAACCACCCCCCTCCTCCCCATGGGGCAGTGCATAAATTACCGGATCTGCACTCCAGCTTGCTTCGGGGGCTCCCGGCGTCTGGACGTCCTGCTCAGCCAATCAATGTGCTGTGTGCAAAGACTCAGTATGAGCAAAGAAAAAAAGAGCATGAACATGTATATTTGCTCCTAGGTATGCTGGCCACTTAGAAAACATGAAAATATAGGTAATATCATTGCATGAATAAGGGATTTATGTTAAAAGTGACATTTCTACAAAGGACTTAAAGGGGTAATCCATGATTTGAGAACCAGCTAATTTCTTTCAAAAATAGTGCCACTCTTGTGCTTAGGTTGCATGTGGTATTACACCTCTTCTACATTCACTTAACAGAACTGTGCTGCAATACCACACACAAACTGTCTGCTATCAGGCCCTTATTTCCAATTCACAGGCTAGCAATCATCTTGGGAATGGGACTCTTCAACAGGAGTAGAGCAGCAGTGTGCCGACAAGATAACTGCATCGTCTATAGTAGTGCTGAAGATAGTCAAGCGCTGTATTCACATTTCATATTCTGCACTCCCATAGACCATGAATAGAGCATGGTCAGGTCTGAGCACTACTGCTCTGTTCAGAGTCCCGTTCAAAAGTCCTAGCCGTCAGACACTTAGCTGCTATTCTGTCAATTTGGGAATTAGGGCCCAATGTGCATTGTAAATGAGTAGCATCAGTGAGATTGATTGTCTCACGATAATCAGTAAAATGACCTTAAAGTCATACTCTTAAAGGGGTACTCCGGAGACTGATTATTATTGTTTTTTTTTTGTTTTTTTTTTAACCAGGACAGTGCTTTAATAAAGATAAATTACTTTACTTTACTTAAATAAAATAAATGTATAATTTTTATTTACATTTTGACATCAGACAGTGGTGACATGGCCTCCTCTGCTGCAACCAATGTTCGTGTCGGAAACTGCAGGGCTGTCTAAGCCCTGCACTTCACGGACCTTTGCTTTGATCAAGCACCGCCACACTATAAGCACTGCCACACTATAGCAGTGCTATAAAAAGCAGGCTCCTGTTCCCCTTGTGTACTGTATATTCTTATATACAGTATACAGGGGGAGGCTGCCCTACACAATCGTACAACGAATGGTGAAAGCAATCATGTTGGGAAGACTCCCTCCCAAGTATTGTATATAAGAATATATAATAAGGAACCCTGCCCTGTATAGAACTCTTTGGCAGCTCTAGATCAGAGCAGGGGTTCGGGAACTGCAAGGCTTAGATGGCCCTGCTGTTTCCGACAGAAATGTTGGTGGCGGCAAAGGGGGCCTGTTTTCTTTTACTGCTGCCAGCCAACCAATGGAAGTGCATATTTACATAAAAAAAACTATACATATGTTTATTAAAGCAATGTATTAGATAAATATTTTAGTCTCTGAAGTATCCCTTTAAGATTAGAGGGGGTCCCAGCAGTTGTACCACCCATGATCAGACACTCCTTATCATGTGGATAGGAGAAAAAAGTGTCTATGGTGGTAAAGAAAGAGCCAGCTGAGCAAAATGGAGATTGTGGTAGCAATATGTAACATGGGGTCACCAAGATGGGGAACACCCTTCAAAGGAGAAGCCCGGTCATTTTCAAAAACTGGCAGCCAGCAGGGGCAGGGGGGAAATGTAATAACGAGTGCTAACTTACCTCTCCCTGTGCCTACGGAGGGACTGGCCTCGGGACCCCTGTCGGAGGGCATTTCCCCCCCGAGTTGTGATGACCTCATGACTCGGGGTAAAATGCCTGTCCCGGCTGATGGCCAGCCAGCTCAGCCAATCAGTGACTGAAGCGACAATGCCGGAGATCCCAGAGTCCACTGGGGGGTCCCGGAAGGCGATCTGGGGCTGAAGCGGCATCTCTGCTGGTCCCATAGGCTTCATTCTATGGTTTGCCAGATTCTGCCCTCTGCCCGAAGAATGAGCGGGTTCATTCTTCGGGTGGACGGTGGAATCTGGCAAACCATAAAATAAAACCTATGGGACCAGCAGAGATGCGCGCGGCCGCCAGCGTCCACGAGCGGAGGTGAGCTGCGTAATCCGGGGTGGGTGTTCCTCTGGGATTCCATAGTGTGCACATACCCTAAGGTTATGTTCCCACTTTGGGAACATAGCAGAGAAAGGTTGCTGTCACATAATATAGACAGCCACTAATAATGATCATGATAATTATGTGACGACCGCCTTTCCCTTTATGTTCCCAAAGTGGGAACAAAGCCTTTTGGTTCATATGTTATGGATGAATAAATAATGTGTCAGTAAGGTTGGCTTTGGACCGCAGCAATATAACCACATTTTCACATTCCTATCATAGAGGCAGCACTAGGTCCGCTGTGGTTATGTCATAATGGCTCACTGAGGGTCTTCTCCATTCCTGATCTCCAGAAGCAGATTATTCATAACCCTACAGTATGGAAACTCAGCAGATCAGACAATAATCCTATCACATAATAATAATTTACACACTTCCTCAGAGTGACAGCGATCTTCTCCAGCCGCCGAGCAGCATACATATTTTATTTCATCCTCCTGGGAGTCACACTCTCGTTCCTTTTATCTGTCAACATTAAAGAAATAATAGAACTATGTAAATGTCATAATGTGGCGTATGT
Source organism: Dendropsophus ebraccatus (assembly GCF_027789765.1). NCBI lineage: Eukaryota > Metazoa > Chordata > Amphibia > Anura > Hylidae > Dendropsophus > Dendropsophus ebraccatus. Next base: position 41,592,082 of record NC_091466.1, read on the forward strand.
GGGGCTCACATTATATGGCGGTGCTTGTAAAGGGAAGGATTCCTATCAGAACATGATATTGGGGGATTCCTCAGAGTGTAATTTACTAATATAACAGGCTTTCTTCAGATATGGAGAAGATTTGTCAAAACTGCCTCAAAGAAAGCCATAGCAACCAATCAGAACTTAGCTTTGGAGTCAGATAGTAAAACTTGTTCTTGTATTCTAATCTTTCTCTATTACCTAACTGTTTTTATTTTATTTATGGGGGCTGCCATATTTGCTGAGCAGTTTTTAACAGCATATAGTAACATGCTTTACAGCAAGACTCATGGACATAGACAACTATAGACAGAGTCTGTCACTGAGCGTACTTTGTGACCTTTGACAGAGGTAATTTAACAGAGAGCTGCTATTGTCTGTACAGATGCAATAATGTACAGATCACATTACAGCAGCCTCCTCTTATCGCTACAGACACAAAAGCCCCAGTGGTCAGAAAGAAAACTACCAGATTTTAGGATTATTTTATAATATAGATAGCAACATGGAAAATTTGAAGAAAATATCACAAAAAATTCAAAAAAATATATATATTTAACATAAAAAAGTCATTTTCTGATGATACATTTATTTTATGCTCCATTCACTTAAATGGAACTGAGTTGCCAAACCATACCAAGGTCAAGAGTGGTGCTGTGCCTAGAAGAAAGCAGCCATGTTTTCCTAAGCCTATAGATTCCTATAGAAAGTCTTAAAACAACCCTCTATGAAACAATTTAGCCTTAGGCGTCTTTTACAAATACTTTTTGCACTTTGTTCTATTGTACTTTTATGTAATAAACACTGTTTTCTTTTAACCCATAATAGTGTGTATTATGTATTTTTTATGTGGTATTTTTTCACTTGCATTTTTCTCACTCCAAATCATGGGCATCTTTGATCTTGTGATTCATGCAAGGACAAAACATCAGAAAAAATTAACACACATTTACACATACATTTTGGGGTAGTTTTTTTTTTAACCTAAAGAAGTCTATAGGAGAAAAAATACCAAAAAGTAGTAAGACAAATGCCATAAAGCATGTTGCATTAAAAAAAAAAAAAAACTGTCAGGGCTCCAAAACATTATTCTAAAGGGAAAAAAAACTGGTGTCAGAAAGTTATATAGATTTGTAATTTGCTTCTTTTTAAAATTCTCAAGTTTTCCAGTACATATCAGTTGCTGTATGTCCTGCAGGAAGTGGTGTATTCTTTCCAGTCTGATACTGTGTTCTCTGCCGCCACCTCTGTCCATGACAGGAACTGCCCAGAGTAGTAGCAAATCTCTATAGTAAAACCTTTCCTGCTTTGGACAGTTTCTGTCACAGACAGAGGTAGCAGCAGAGAGCACTGTGCCAGACCACTTCCTGTAGGACATACCGCAGCTGCTAAGTACTGGAGGACTTTAGAATTTTAAATAAAAGTAAATTACAAATCTGTATAACATTCTGACACCAGTTGATTTAAAAGATTTGTTTTTAACCCTCTAAGGCTTTCTTGTTGTATAAATCCACATAGCACTGAAGATATTACTATGTAGGAAAGTTGAGTGAACCTGGTAGTGCAGTCTAATTCTTTTAACTTGCAGTACCAGATCCAGCCTATAGACAAGAGTGGCACTGTTTAAAAAAAAGAAGAAGACACAATGTTTAGAGCGGCTTCATCCACTATTGTTGTTGTTGTTGTTATTATTATTATTATTATTATTATGTTGGTTGATTGTGTTCTGTTGTGTTATAGAATAATCTGCAGAGAACAGGTGTCTGCGGGATTCTGTCATCATATAGGAAATTATCATGTCAGTCATATAGCCGTCAGTCTGTTTGTGACTATTTATAACATGGCAGAAGCAGGACTGATAGGGAAGTTATTGTATTACTCACCATAGTAATACAATAATCTCATTTGTTGATGATACATGACGTCCGTGTATGATGGGAAATCCTGGCATAAATTAAGCCGCTCATCATACATAGCAATTAGCTTGCCTGCTTTGTTTCGGGGACTTATATGATAATGTTTGTCTCAGTATTTGTCAGGTATGAATTGCTTCTCCTCTTACTTCAGTTGTGCGACATCTTCAAGGCGCTTTGATGTTTTACCTAGGTTTATTTAAGGCTCTAGTTTTCTATTGCTATTGAGATACACCGCACTGTCACAGCCATGACACCTACTGTGCTAGAGAAGACGTGGTTATGTGATGCTTTATACTCAGTCAGACCAAGAGGAATCTTGGGGTAGAGACCCACATAGCGGCCCACATCCAGCAAACATTGTAAATAATTTAAGGTGATATTGTTACCCCCTTACTCTATGTGCTGTTCTCCGCACCATCCACAAGCTTAGATGCTGCACATTTAATATATACATGTATAACACTTGTCTGTGTCTTCTTTCTGCTCTAAAATTGCTTCATTTTATCGGTGGACAGTGTCACCTAGGCGAGGCTTTATGGCAGTCGGGTCCCCTCTCCTATATGGACAGTGTCACCTAGGCCAGGCTTCATGGTAGTCTTGTCCCCTCTCCTATATGGACAGTGTCACATAGGAGAAACTTCATGGCAGTCGGGTCCCCTCTCCTATATGTACAGTGTCACCTAGGCCAGGCTTCATGGCAGTCTTGTCCCCCTCCTATATGGACAGTGTCACCTAGGCCAGGCTTCATGGCAGTCTTGTCCCCTCTCCTATATGGACAGTGTCACCTAGGCCAGGCTTCATGGCAGTCGGGTCCCCTCTCCTATATGGACAGTGTCACATAGGCGAGGCTTCATGGCAGTCGGGTCCCCCCTCCTAAATGGATAGTGTCACCTAGGTGGGGCTTCATGGCAGTCTTGTCCCCTCTCCTATATGGACAGTGTCATCTAGGCCAGGCTTCATGGCAGTCGGGTCCCCTCTCCTATATGGACAGTGTCACATAGGCGAGGCTTCATAGCAATCGGGTACCCCCTCCTAAATGGATAATGTCACCTAGGTGGGGCTTTATGGCAGTCGGGTCCCCTCTCCTATATGGACAGTGTCACCTAGGCCAGGCTTCATGGCAGTCAGGTCTTCTCTCCTATATGGACAGTCTCACCTAGACAGGGCTTCATGGCAGTCGGGTCCCCTCTCCTATATGGACAGTGTCACCTAGGCGGGGCTTCATAGCAGTCAGGCTCCATCTCCTGGGTGGGTAGAATGCCCAACTGCCATTTGGCCCTGCCTGGGTGACACTGTCCACCAATAAAATGAAGCCATTTTAGAGCAGAAAGCAGACAAAGACAAGTGTTATATACAGTATCACTTTAAAAACAACAGTGATTTGTGGTTAAACCACATGTCTAAGGTGGCCACAAGCAGAATTAATGGAGTAGTCCAGCTGAGGATAGTAATCTTTTAGGCAAAGTCTATAGTAATGTCACAGATGCTTTTGTGACTGGCTAACCCTATAGATCCCCCAGTTGATCTCTCCAACTTTTGTAATTGGTGGATTCTGCACAATGTAGGAAGTCCACAGAATAGGGGAAAAGTAGAAGATCCGAACACCGTACCCCCTGGCGTCTCCATATCGGGCCCCCGCTTCTGTGTAATGAATAGAGAAGCAGGTATGCTTACCAATCCTATTACATGACTTGATATTTGTGCGCTGGGGCTGCATGGACATCCTTGGCAAGCTCATTGGCTGAACTCTGTCTTATTAAGGGTATCTTTACATTATGTTAAAACAATGGCTGTTATTTCTTAAACAATGGCCCATGTTTGCAACAAATTTGTTTTGAAATACGGCCTTTCTTTTTACATGGTGTGAACATAATGGGGGAGATTTAAGAGTGTAAATATACACCTGGTGTAAACTGCCCACAGCAACCAATCACAGCTCAGCTTTCAGCTCTGGTAACATATAAGAGGAGCTGTAATTGGTTGCTGAGGGCAGTTTACACCAGGTGTATATTTACACCCTTTCATAAATCTCCCCCAGTTTGTCTGCCTGATTTGGCAGATAATGGCTCTGTGTAATCCGGCCCTTAGTATGTAGAAGCAGTCTTCTAGTCATTGGTGGAGATACACTGTCAGCAATTACAGATAAATTAGGAGACCCAACCCTGTGGCTTCAGTGTATAGGAATTTTTCTCCAGCTTAGTCAACATGTTAACTCTTTCTGACGTATAGATAAAGGCCGTAGGAATGACCAAGATACTTTGACTTGAATGAAGTTTCATTTAGAATTAATTAAAATATTTGGAGCTATTTACCTCAATGTCTTTGGCACTTGAATAACTTCATGGTCTTATTGGAACCGTGTACAGGACAAATAACATCTGTCCAGGCAACCCAAAAAGTTTTGATAGGATCAGCCAATAATCAAGAGTCTATGGCCGACTGAAGGGACTACCTGATTAGAATGGGGGTTTGTCTGCTGGTACCCCACTGATCCCAACAGCAGGTATTACCTTGGTGTTAGAAAGCTAGCTCTTTTAATAAAAAATTTACAATTTAAAAAAAAAAAGAAAGCTAGCCCTAATATCTTTATGCTGTCTATCATTCGGGCTATGTTCACACGCTGTAGAAACAGCGTCCGTTTTGTTAAGGGCTGTTGTTTGACACTATCTATGGCTGTAATTAATGATCATGATGGTCAGATGTGCACCCAAAAAATTATATACTAAAAAGTGTTAACAAACTTTTACACCAACTCTATCTTGGTATATAATTAGTGTTGAGCGAACCTGTCAAAATATTCAGGTTCGGCAACATTATCTGAACCCAAACAGTCGGTATTTGATTCCCCATGGCTATGGAAGATGGATGCCTCTGTGAGAAGAGGCTGGGAGCAGGGGGAACTGTTTGAATATGCGTCGTAATGTAATGAAGCAGCCACGTGGTGCTGTCCTTACAGCGGCGCATGTGCATACAATTCCTCCCCCACTTCCACCATCTAATCACAGATGCTGCCCTGGTGGGGGGGACTCCAGTACGGAAAGTGTGAATGCGGCCTTCAGGTGGCATCCAACTTCTGAAGCAACGTGGAATCAAACACCAAACATTTTGACAGGTTCGTTCAAGGCGGGGCTTCATGGCAGTCGGGTCCCCCTTCCTATATGGATAGTGTCACCTAGGTGGGGCTGAGCAGGACTGACAGGAGGCTCACATGCAGCCGCGGCGCCGAGCAGGTAATGTATGCTCTCGGCAGCGGGCGGCAGGGGGTTAACTCACATACTCACAGCGGGATGTCAATCCCGCTGCGAGTATGTGCTCTCATAGGGATGAATGGCACTAGATCCGCAGCGGATTTTGCTGCAAATTTGCAGTGTGAAATCCACTGCAGATCTGGTACATGTGAAGGCACCCTTAGGCTATGTTAACACTATGTAAAAGTACGGCCGTTGTTGCCATCAGAACGGCCAGTCTTACACATTGTGTGGACATAGCCTCATAGTGGATAACATTGCTGTACATTGGCTAAATAGTAATGCTATACAGAATCAGTAACACCATACAAAAAAAAACATACGGTGCCAAACATACTAAGCTGAAGTGTATCCTACAATGTCAAAACAATACAGTGATCCCTTAACTTACCATGGCCTCAAGGAACAATATTTTCAACATACAGGGGAACCTTTATGAAACATCTGCCCAAGGAATACGCCAGGGAGAAGGTGCAGATTCGCCCTTTCTCCCTGGCGTACGCCTGCCGTATGCCCCGCTCGCTTGATGGGTGGTCTGGGGGAGCTTGGGGGGGGCGTGACAAGGCGGGGAGGAGGCGTGGCCTCCTCCAGCACCTCATTTATCATGACTTATGCCTGTTATCAGGTGTAAATCATGATCCAAATCTACACCTGTTGAATATGGCGCCCGGCCATATTCACTAAGAGGCATGCGCTGCGGAAAAGGGGGCATAAATCCCCCCCACTGTTCCTTTCTGGACCATCGAAACTTGAGACCTGACTCAACATACAATGCTACAGACAGTCGGGATCTGCGGAACATGTTAAAAAACTAATGAAAAGCAATGAAAGTGGCCATTTTACTGGTAAAATCCCAGTATTAGTGAAGTGCATGCACTGGTTGGCTGTCTCTCTATAGTACAGTGTGATACTACATTTCCTGTACTGCTGCTCTTTACCTGCGCCAGGATGAGTTGCTCCTTTGGGCACCAGGTGATGGCGACGTCATTTTATTTTTCTGGGTCCCTGTGTGATCCGTTTAGTCCTCTACATAGAAAGTAATTTACAGTCTCTTGTAGCTCTTTCTGACTGTTGTATGTAAGGACTTGCTGTATCCATATTAGTTAGCTGCTTATTTTCTAAAATTTTTTTATTTTTTACTAATTTTGGGGATTTAGAACCAATTACCAGGTTTCCATAGAGTTTTGGTCTCAAGATACAATGGTTTCAACATACAATGGTCGTCCTGGAACCAATTAATATCGTATTAATATCGGACCACTGTACTACAATTAACATTAAGGGTACGTTCACACGTACTGGATCCGCAGCAGATTTCATCTAAATAACTGAACACAGCATCAAATCTGCCCCATCAAATCTGCTGCGGATCCTGTTCGTGTGAGCGCACCCTAAAATTTATGGTAGTCATAGACCTCAGATGGCAGGTCATCTGCGGCGCCCCCTTTAGCTGTGTTGATGCAGTCACAGAGTCCCTGGGGACAGCACAATACAATTGAACAAATATAGAAAACTGCATAAATATACAACGTGGTATATAAGTAATATAATTCAGATATTTACTGTATCTTGTTGTTGCTGCTCATGTAAGTGGTGTAGGATGATACATGAACTGGTTCCCATACAGCCCTAGAGAATGCAAATCCTACATTGTAATTTTACTGCCTTCTTTGATCGCCCACAAATTTAAATGAGCTTTGTCTTTTTAAAAAAGAAAAAAAGAAAAAAAAAATTGCCTCACACTCATAGGCGTCAGGTAGAGGGTGACAGCTTTATGCAACAGCCCAGCAGATGGCGTTTGCAGTCTCCATTACACAGGGAAAAATGTCACCTATCCTGGATTTTCAAGCCAGAGGGGGAGGGAAGATTGGCTGGTGATGTCATGAACCTGTCGTGCAAGTGCAGGCGGAGAAGGGTGTCATAGCAGGAGGAAAGAGGGTGTGTAGCTTGTGTGTATCCATTACCTGCCTCCATACACCTTCAGATCTGCAGCTGAGAGAAGGAAAGGGGGAAGCATCTGCTCCTTAATCCCAGGGACTCCTCGTAAGGATACCAGACGTAGAGCATAAGACAGGTAGGTGCCAAGCTAACCTACTGTATGGCATTACCTTAGGAACAGGAAACAGCTGATCATCCATATCATGGCCTGCAGCCTCAATCTCATCATACCTGGCTACAATGTTGCAATTTAGCCCTCTATCATATTATGCCAATGGATGGATACATTGTATCGCAGTATTCTATGTGTTTTATTTTTCCTATTTCTGCTGTGATCTTCCTAGTGCTGGATGACATATTCATTCCGCCAACTAGGGAGCTGTGTAAATATTAACCCTTACAGGGCAGGGAATGCTGCTGTGTTTCTGATCAGCCTCCCCCTCCCCCCTTTCCCACTGTTCTTCAGCAGCAAGGAAAAAAAAAAAAAAGAGAGAAGGGATTAATGATTACATTCTGACAAGGAGCCATCCTGGAGAGGGAGCGGTTTCGCTTTTTTTGCAGCTGCAATAGAGCTGGAGGGTTGTACATGGTCTGGTTGAGACAGTACTTGTATGTATGGACTAGCACGCTTCTGTCTTTTTGCTACATTGTGTCTGTCACACTGAATAATAGATGATAAAGCTGGGTTTGGTCACTGCAGGGCCCTGTGCTTTTTAATTCTCTCTGGGGGAGATGAGCGGCTTTGATTTGTCTGTTTGGCAGCTGCCTCTTACCAAGCTCAGTCTTGTCTTCCCACCCACACCAGGGGAAAAACGCTGGTTATTGCTGGTGCCAGATCCAGCATTTGTGTTTTTAGCACACTTGCTCTGTTGTCACTTTTTTTTTATTACTCTAGGTTCACCCTTGGTAGGCCAAAAGATGAATCTGTGCTTCTACATTAAAGAATTGCATATGTAACATATCGCTATGATGAACCTTCTTGAAAAGGCGCATATTTTTATTAGGTTTATTTTTTGGGGGTATCACTAGGTTGTTTATTTTGATACAGTCAACTCTTTCCTCAGTGGCTGGGGGTCCTGCTGATGCCATAGCATTCTGCAAACCCTTCATGGTACACTTATGCCAGTTTTGTATGGATGCATTTCAGTGTGTGTATTATAGTGTCAAGTCCTGGCTTGACTGCAGATTCAATATCCTAAACTGAAGGCATCATAGTGATCAATGATGTTGTCATTTCAGGTCAATACATCTGTGGTTAGTACTTGCGGCCGTTGTACAGACACATGGATGTGCTTGTGTTGTGCTCATTTGAAACTGACCATTGGCTTCTTTCTGAGACCATAATGCGGAAACATTTTTTAACATTTAGGTGACAAACCTCCCATGGTTCAACTGGATTGTAATCGGATCACTATAAAACCATTGATGAAAACCCATGAGGATCTAAACTTGGTTTAGTTTAACTGTGGAACATCTGGATGTTGTGGTACAAGCAGTAAAGTGTCCCCATATTATGCCAGCTGAGATAGGCCTTAAAGTGACTGTACCACCAGGCCCAGGCAGAAGCACTGGAGGCGGGCCGACCCACCCTTAGTGGGAGGAAACCCCAGCCCCTCTATGATAGGGTTCCATTGATTCTATTGGAGTCACGTCATGGAGGGGCTAGGGTTTCTTCCCACTAAGGGTGGCTCAGCCTGCCTCCAGTGCTTTATCCTGGGCCTGGTGGTACAGTCACTTTAAGGCCTATCTCAGCTTTTTTTTTTTTTTTGTATCCATTCCTATGGTCGACTATAAAAACTGCACTAAAAGGGCATTTAAAACCCCCCTTTATCTCAGTTTCCGACAAATATAATATGGACATATTATTATGTCTTTGTTTCAGTGACAAGTCTCGGCCCAATTGCTAATGACCTGAACTAATACTATGATAGATCCCTACGATGCTGTCAGTTTGGGTCAGGCCAGGAACTGTGACTTTATTATAGCCACAAAATGCATCTGTATTATAAATTTAAGGGGGTGTCTTGGTCTTTGAAGATGCTAAACGCCTATGGCCCTTTAATGACTAGTGTTCCTCATTATGGGAGAAGCACCCCACAATGATAAAAAAAAATATTTGTATAGAAACCCCATGAAACCAGAGTTCTCTTTAAAAACAGCAATGTTTCCAACGGTAATATTGTGGATGTTTATATCAATAGATGGCAGGAAAGGAGTTAAATGCAAGTAGTTATATCTAATCTCCATGGAGGTCCCTGGTCCATTATCTTCTGCTGCAGGCCTCAGTGACTGTCCCAGGAATTCCAGCACATGCTTTGTGTGTTGTGGTTGTTAGGAAGATTATGGATTGTTTATTCCTAGAGTCTTAGCAGCAGTTTCCAAAATGGTTGCAGACCACGCACGGTTATAATAAGAATGAGATATGAAGTGTGGGATCAACAGAGTTTTATAAGGATAGCAGCAAAGTAACAGGAGAGAGCTCCATCTTCTAGTGTTGTACTTTTACTTGCATAGGGCTAGGGTTACAATGTATGACTTCAGAGTTTTTTTTTTTTTTTTGTCAGATTCTGTATTTTTGTTGAACATGCTGTATATATTAAAGTGCCAGGTGCGGGTAGTGTGCCAGATCAATGAAATGTCAGTCTTTACCTCTGGTCATCTATATGTGGTGTAACAAAAAAGCCATATCAAAACTTTGAATAGGCCCCACTTCACAGTGACCACTTTTAGCAGCATGTTGAGAAAGGCCTAGAGCTAAAGCATACTGTGATGTTAAATGATGGGAGAAATGCAAACAGTGATGTCACTGCACAGGAAAATTACTCACAGTGATGTCACAGCACAGGAGAAATGCACGCAATAATGTCACTGTACAGGAGAAATGCACACAGTGATCTCCCTGTACAGGAAAATTAGACACAGTGATGTCACTGCATAGGGATGATGCACACAGTGATGTCACTGCACAGGAGAAATGCACGTAGTGATGTCACTGCACAGGAGAAATGCACACAGTGATCTCCCTGTACAGGAAAATTAGACACAGTGATGTCACTACATCGGGATGATGCAAACAGTGATGTCACTACACCGTGATGATGCACACAGTGATGTCACTGCACAGGAAAATTACAGTGATGTCACTGCGCATATGTGATGTCACTGTCACCTGTGATGTCGCCGCACAGGGATGATGCACACAGTGATGTCACTGCATAGACACAAAGCACACAGTAATGTCACTGCACAAGTATAATGCACACAGTGATGTAATATAGGATAGTGTGCACAGTAATGGCAGAGAATATGGATACTGCACACACTGATGTCACAATATATTGACATAATAAACTGTGGAAATTGTACAAACAATGTCATGATAAAGGTTTAATGCCAAACTTCTTGCCACAAAGAAGGGATAATACAGCAGGGATAACCATAGGGCTTCAAAGTAAGCACTCTATTACACAGAGCGATAACCAGCCTAATCGGGCCGATTCGGCAGATTATCGCTCCATGTAATAGAGATAGGGACCAACTAATGACAATAATCAGCGGCTGATCGTGTCTTTTGGTCCTCACCTAAAACCATCAGTCGCCGACTGTGCATCACTACATGTAATAGCCCTATTGCTGCTGCTCTGCTTCTCTGATAGTAGTGTCCATGGTATCTGCCTATCTATGCATGTTTATTACCATGGGGCAATATTATGCTAATCTCCATGGAAAACAATAGACTAAGCAGAAATAATTCCAACATGCCTGATCCTTGTTTTCATTGACACCAGTAGTCAGGCTCCATACTGTATAGATCAGTTATCCTAAACTGCGCCTCTCCAGCTGTTGCAGAACTACAATCCCCAGCAACACCTGGCAGATTTGCTACAGCTGGAAAGTCACTTGTTAGAGATCAGTGTCCTGTATGATAGGATTTACATATCATTGGTTGGGAAATAAAAGGGGCTATTAAAGAATCTCCATACAAAAGCATGGGGGGAATACACAAATACCACCTAGGGATCTGATCCGAATCCATGTCAAGTACTGTTGACAGCTCTAGGTGGCATTATACGGTTACTGCAGGCGTGGTAGCCTACCACCCTAAAGTGCCATTGCTTGTCTATGCTTATAACATTTGCATAGGTATAATTTAAGATGAGAATATACCCTTTTTATAAGGATGTTTTATATGGTTATGTTATGTATCATAAAGCAGGTGACATTTATGGAGGTGTGTTATTGCGGACCGTGACTAGCCATTTACTGGTAAAATTATTGTACCCAGTAATTACTTAGTGTTTCCATTTTTAGACAGGACATATCCCCAATCATGTGGCACATGGTATATAATATGTATATAATATCCCTGGAGTGTTCAGGTATGTATCCGTTTGATGATCATGTTGGGTGGGGACTTCTGGTTCTTAAAGTGGAAATGCACAGTCTGGTGCAGCTGTTAGAACATATATAGATAAATTGACAAATGGATATGAGTCCCCACAAGTCTATTATACAAAGCAAGGGAAAAATGGTTTCCCAGACATAGGAAGGGAAGGGGACGCCTGACCCAGCGTGTAGGGGACGCCTGACCCAGCAGCTACCTCATACATTGGCATGGCATACTACGGTCATAATCCTGACTTTTAAAGCAACTCTGTACCCACAATCTGCCCCCCCCCCCCCCCCACTGCTTGTACCTTTGGATAGCTGCATTTAATCCAAGATCTGTGCCGGGACCCGTTCGGCAGGTAATGCAGTTTTTGTCCTAAGAAAACAACTTTTAAACTTGCAGCCCTTTGTCAAATTGGTGTGGCCTAGAGTGCCTATGCCCTAGGCTTGCACCGCCTCTCTGTCCCTCCTCCCCGCCCTCTTCACCATAAGGAATGCCCTAGGCAGGATTTCTCCTATTGATCACATGTGTGAACACTCACTGCCCATGTGTTGGATCGTTAAGGCACATGTGCGCTGTTCAGACGGATAATGAATAATGGCGGTGCAAGCCTAGGGCATAGATACTCTAGGCCACACCAATTTAAGACAGGGCTGCAAGTTTCAAAGTTGTTTTTTAGGACAATAACTGCATCACCTGCCGAACGGACCCCAGGACAGATCTTCGATCAAAATCAGCTATCCGAAGGTACAAGTGGTTTGTGGGGGACAGATTGTGGGTACAGAGTCGCTTTAAGGATCCTACCTACCTATGTAACTTTCTTTTCTACCTACATATGTTGTTTTTCCCCCCTCTCTTAGATCTTTATTTTGCCAGTGTGGGAAATTGACTTTATGTACCTGTGAAGATCTGGTCCTTGTTTTGTTTTTAAACAATTCCTTATTCTCCACCCTTATTTGTCGGATAACAATGAAGCTTTGTGTAGAGCTTACTGGTAAGAACAAAGGATGTAGCACCTTCCATATAAAGATGATAAAGCCAGCCCGCTATGTAAACTCTGCGGTTTACACATATACAAGTGACGCTTTGTAACTCTTCCCACATTATATCCTATACATATAGATGCACGCTGTATATCTTTATTACAATTTTATTTTATTATTATTTTCTTTCTTTTCCAACAAATAAAGCAATTTGTGATATTGTGGACAGGGGCTGGCTATGTTTACGAACATAGTAACCATCTAAGCTGACCATGTGATGGTCTAAAGGATTCTGGTTTACCATATGTTAAAGAGGTCAGACCCACCACAATGTGATACTTATCCCCTATTATGTGTCCAGAAGATAAGAGTTGTAAATTTGGAAAACAACATAGGGTTAGAACTGATCCCCCTCACCATTATGGTTTGTGTTTGCAATAGGAAAGCAAACAAGTTTTGTTATCCTTGTTAATGAAGATTGATTGCGTAGAAAGCAAGGACAACCAAACTCGAGTGGAAGTTATTACACCATAGATAAAGGGAAAGTGAAGTCAACTTTCTTGTGTTAGCAGCGGTGTAGTTATAGGGTCTTGGCTGTAACAATGGCACCCATAAATCAGTGGGCCCCCTCACCATGTTAAAGGAGAAGTCCGGCAATTTATAAAATCAGGCAGCCGTCAGGGGCAAAAGGGAAATTGATTACAAGTACATACTTACCTCTCCTCGTGCCTGCAGCGAGCAGCAGGACCAGCTTCTTGACCCCCACCAGTCTCCAGGATCTCCGGTGCTGCACACATCATGAACCAGCTGATGGACTGGCCGCTCAGCAGGCCATCACTCCAGTCACTGGCCAGACAATCAGCCAGGACAGGCCTCATCGCAACTTGGGGGAAAATGCCTTCTGATGGGCCCGAGGTCTCTCCGATAGCTCACCACGGGCATGTAACATAATCAATTTCCCCCTCTGGCCCTGCAGGCTGCATGATTTTATAAATCACCAGACTTCTCCTTTTAAGGTTGACTGTTTATGTCTGGCCTGCTAAAATTCCACTCCAGTGCTCAGCAGTATATAGAGGTCAGTGCAGCAGCACTGACAGATGCATACTGTAGGTGCTTTACAAGTTAATGGTCAAAGAAGTAATGTCATCTATATCAAAAAATGAAAGCCTGTCCATCTGTCTGTACACTATAGACTTCCGAACGCCTGAACCGTTTGACTCCAAATTTGGCCCACAGATACATTGGGTGCCTGGGAAGGTTAGAGCAAAGGTCCCGTCCTTGCCAGATCTACAAGAGTGGAGGGGAAGGGGGGAGAGCAGGGGCTACCTGTGGGGTGCAGTGTATACAGTATGGGGGCAACCTGCAAGAAGGGAGGGAGTGTATACAGTATAGGGACTACCTGCAAGGGGTGTGTGTATAGAGTATGGGGGCTACCTGCAAGTGGGGGGAGTGTATAGAGTATGGGGGCTACCTGCGGGGGGGGGGGGGGGGGGTATACAATATGGGGGCTACCCGCGGGAAGGAGAGTATACAGTATAGGAGTACCTACAAGGGGGGGGGGATGTTTACAGTACGATGGCTACCTGCGCGGGGGGTGGACGGGTATACAGTATTAGAAAAGTTGAAACCTCTTCTGTGTTGTCTTCACCAAGGATGAAAGGTAGTGCCTAAGAGGGCCAGATTATGATGATGCAGGATTGTATACTGTATAACACTGCCAATGTTGCATATAACCAGGCTGTATATAACACTGACAATGTTGTATATAACGAGGCTCTGTATACAGTCTGATAATATGACATCTCAGTTTGGCTATTAGGTATTTAGGATGTTTAAAGTTTTTAGTTTATTTGTAATGTGCATTAGCTACAATTTACATAAACAGTGCAGAACTGTCGGAGTATATAGTGTATATAGTGTATAAAGGGGTATATAGGGCTCCTGACGATATTTCCTTAAGCAAAAAAAAAAAAAAAAAAAAAGGGCATAGATTTGCCTCCTGGGCAACCTTGGAACAAATCTAATTAACACACTGACACTTTATACCCGGGCAGCACCGAGTACATTTTCTACTGGCTACTGCCAGTCAACTTTAGAAGCATCTTATCTCCCCATGAACAAAAGAATGACAAATTTATAGGACGCATGAACCGATACTCATGCCCCTGTGTGTTAGACAGGTCTACTGATGCATCACAGAGTTCATCTTGTTGGTACCATGTAGTAATTAGAGATGAGCGAACCTGCCGAGGTTTGGGTTCGTATGAACCTGAACTCTCTGCGTCTGATTCCCGCTGTCTGCCCGCTCCGTGGAGAGGGTGGATACAGCTTGAGGACCACCTGGAAAACTGGGATCCAGCCATAGCCATAGGCTGTATCCCAGTTTTCCAGGCAGTTCTCAGGCTGTATCCACCCTCTCCACGGAGCGGGCAGACAGCGGGAATCAGACGCCGAGGTTCGCTCATCTCTAGTAGTAATCCTTAAGCATTGGTTATGCCTAATAGAATTAGGTTGTAAATGTTTCCTGTGGATTAAAGAACTGAAAGATTATTTCTTGCTGCACAGGGTAGTCTCCACCCAATGTATCTTAGATTAGGATGGTATCTTAGTAGGATGGTTTGTAGAATGGGTAAAGAAGTCTTTCTTGTTTCCTTCCATTACTGCCAATTTAAGTTTGGGCAGCTTGGCATGCGGAGGGGCGGCCAATGACTAGATCAGTGTGGGTGATCTGAAAGGGAGGAAATATACTTGGGACATGAGTTATTTGAGGTCTCCTATCAAATATCCTGTGTAGGGAGATGGAGGTTCTTTGGACTATTTTGAGAACCATTGCATCTACAGTGAGTTTGTTGAGGGGGTGTACAGAATGGAACATTACATTTGTGTCAGTCAATGGATCATGTAGTAATTGGTAATTTTAGGGGATTTGTTTTTGTCGCAGCTGGTGAGCAGGTGCTGGAAAGGGTCATCCCAGTCCTCCTCTTTCAGATTGTGCAGCATTACATACATACATACATACATATATATATAATTCCAGATTTAGACATAATAGAAATGATAAAAAAGGCCCCCGTTATGGTGACTGGTTTTGTTACTCAGGACATAATAACCTAATGTTTATTTCCCTCTCAATGACCCTTGGGCCAATTCCCTACACACTAATAATACAGTTCCTTTGTCCAGGGGACAGGTTCACACATTTAGTAGCATTTGGGTTGGAACTAACCAGGGATAGACCCGGTTTCTACAAGGGACACCATAACAGCCACATGGTCTGTTTCTATTATATTTAGGGAAAATTAGGTTATGGCTATGTTCACACAAGGTCTTTCTAGGCAAAATAACAGCTGTTGTTGATAATGACGACCGGAAATAATGACCATGATATTGATGGCCATTATTTTTAAAACAACGACCACAATTTTGCATAAAAAGACATCCTGTGAACATAGCCTAATTATGCTTTTAGTTTACTATGGGTGTCCAACCTGGAGCTCTCCAGCTGTTGCAAAACTACAATTCTCATCATGCTTTCACAGTCAAAGATTTAGCTTTGGCTGGCCAGACATAATGCGAATTGTAGATTCTTGACAGCTGGAGGGCTGCAGGTTTGGCACCCATGTATTATACCATAAGTAGATGGTTGCAGGAGGGTGACTTCTGCGTTCTGAAATTTGTTGAGGAGAGAAAATATGTCATTTTCATAGTATAATGTCAGGAAAATATTCTGGAAACTTTTCATACACTTTTAGTAAAAGTGGTTAGATATCCCCATGTTATAATTCGGCTATTTTTGTTTAATATTATACTTCTGGTTTT
This sequence comes from Dendropsophus ebraccatus, assembly GCF_027789765.1. Taxonomy (NCBI): domain Eukaryota; kingdom Metazoa; phylum Chordata; class Amphibia; order Anura; family Hylidae; genus Dendropsophus; species Dendropsophus ebraccatus. The sequence continues at coordinate 41,608,397 of NC_091466.1, forward strand.
GCAAGATTAAAAAAATTATTGCAATTCTGTGCTTGTGTTCTCTGGAGACAAGTTACATTGCAGAATCTTTATCTCCAGTCCACCAAAGCATCACAGGTTTCTATCCCAGCATGACAGCAGGATGGTAGTGTTATGATATTACAAAAAATTCACACAATGCAGTTTTTGTCTTTTTTTTTTTCTCCTTGGGGAAATAGCTTCTGAATTGATGTATGATGCATGTGTTTTATAAAACTGTACATTTTCCAAAGGCTTTTTATATAAACCAAATGGTTAGGGAACTGTGCTGATTTTAGGTTGTGCAGTAACGGTATACAACTTAAGGCTATGTTCACACTACGTAAAATAACGGCCGTTGTCCGCGCCGCAAACCTACGGCCGTTGTTTTGAGGTTCCATATAATGATTGCAATGCAATGTAACTACGGCCGTTGAATTCACACTACGTATCAGATAACGGCCGCTGTTTATACGGCCCCGTGAAAAATGAACATGTCAATTATTTCCGGCCGGTAATACTGCAACAACGCCCGTGGATTTCAATGCGGCCGCGAACGTAAAACTTATATCTGCCGAATTAAACTTGATTTTGATGTAAAAAATTTCTGAGTGGTTTCTCGGTCTGGGCGCAGTATTTAAAGTAAATGACCTGTTTCATCCCGTTTATAATTATGCTAGGAATCAAAATTAAACGTAGTTTCACGACTAGCCCGTACGATAGTAATTCTACAGCCGTTGTTTTGGCCTCAAAATAACGGCCGTTGAAAACAACGGCCGCTATTTTACTTAGTGTGAACATAACCTAAGGCTGGGTTCACACTACGTATATTTCAGTCAGTATTGTGGTCCTCATATTGCAACCAAAACCAGGAGTGGATGGAAAACACAGAAAGGCTCTGTTCACACAATGTTAAAATTGAGTGGATGGCCGCCATTTAATAACAAATATTTGCTGTTATTTTAAAACAACTGTTGTATTGTAAAACGGCTGTTGTATTGAAATAATGGCAGTTATTTACCGTTATATGGCGGCCATTCACTCAATTTCACTATTGTGTGAACAGATCCTTTCTGTGTTTTCAATCCACTCTTGGTTGAGGTTGCAAAATACTGGCCAAATACTGACTGAAATATACGTAGTGTGAACCCAGCCTTGCATGCTGGGAGTTTTGTAAGCAGTAGTTTTGCAACAAATGGAGAGCCATATGTTTGCAGATCACTGAATTATAGATAAAATTTTATCCAGAATTGAATGGTGCAGAAAGATTGGCCCTGTTCAGTACTACACATGTTCATCGGCATTTAAAGGGATTGGCGCTACAAAAACATGACAGTTTCTTGTCTCCAGTTTGGGTGCAGGTTTTGTAACTCATTTCCACTGAAGTGAATGGAGCTTAATTGCAAGCCACACCTAAACAGGAAAGAAGAGTAGAGCTGTCTGGGGAAAAAAAGTGGCCATGCTTTTGTAGCGCTGGATAACCCATTTAAGATGCCGCTTAAGGAACCCACATTTGCTACTCTAGTCATGTTAGACCAGAAGAATTATTCTTAGAACAGGTACTTAACTATTTGTGTGGTATTTATGACACGTAGACTTTACTGGAACATCACTTTCTATCATCATAGAGAATTATGCCTGGCAAGTTAATTCCATCCAATGAACAGGTTATAGATGTGTACTGGCAGCTAATGAGTATTCAATGACTACTCATCTGTAGCTTCCATACCATAAAGGTGACTGTGACCTCATTGCTTCCCACATTAGGTATTTGCATAAAATCCAGATGGCCAGGTTACCTTTCAGGTTATCCACATTGCTCGTCTCCTCTTCATTCTCCTTTCATCTGAATACAGTAATTTTAAAGAATGTTTTAAAGGGTTAAAGGGGTGTACCAAAGTATAAAACATGTCTCCTCAATGGCAAAACAGGGTCACGCCTTTCCATGGATTGCATCTAATATTCCAGCTCTTGGAAGGCAATGTTTTTGACTTAATAATGATAAAGTCTTCATGATGTCCATTTGCTTCAATAACTTGAATGAAAGTATGCCCTGCCAATAGTGTTCACATAGCCAAATGTATAAATTATTCAAGACACATATGTCTATGGATTAGTTTCTGTATTAATATTGAACACAATGCGTGTTTGTTGTTGGCTTGCTCGCCGGCTCATAATGTAATTTTATTATAGGAATCCTACTTCATGCTCTTATACTCATCTGGACATGTTTACCCTATCCATAGTATTCAAAGTTAAAGACATAACTATTAGTGATGAGCAAACATGCTCGTCCAAGCTTGGTACTCGTTCGACTATTAGGGTACTCGATGGTACTCGTTACTCGGACGAGCATCTCACTGTACTCAAGAAAATCTCATTATCCGTTTCCTCTTTGGGCGCTACTAGTTTAGGAGACTCTTAGGTACATCCTGCGATCACATGGGACCCATACATGTCGATAGCAGCGATTGGTTCACACTACGTATATTTCAGTCAGTATATGTATATTTCAGTCAGTATATTTCAGTCAGTATTGCAACCAAAACCAGGAGTGGATTAAAAACACAGAAAGGATCTGTTCACACAATGTTGAAATTGAGTGGATGGCCGTCATTTAATGGCAAATATTTGCTGTTATTTTAGAACAACGGCTGTTATATTGAAATAATGGCAGTTATTTACTGTTATATGGCGGCCATCCACTCAATTTCACCATTGTGTGAACAGATCCTTTCTGTGTTTTTAATCCACTCCTGGTTTTGGTTGCAATATGAGGACCACAATACTGACTGAAATATACGTAGTGTGAACATTGCCTAAGGCTGGGTTCACACACAGTATATTTCAGTCAGTATTGTGGTCCTCATGTGGACTGAGTGGATTGAAAACACAGAAAGGATCTGTTCACATAATGTTGAAATTGAGTGGATGGCAGCCATTTAATGGCAAATATTTGCTGTTATTTTAAAACAACGGCTGTTGTATTGAAATAATGGCAGTTATTTACCGTTATGTGGCGGCCATCCACTCAATTTCAACATTGTGTGAACAGAGCCTTTCTGTGTTTTTAATCCACTCCTGGTTGAGGTTGCAAAATACTGACCAAATACTGACTGAAATATACGTAGTGTGAACCCAGCCTTGCATGCTGGGAGTTGTAGCTTTTAGGGATGGTCCGAACAGAGTTCGGTTCGGGTTCGTACGAACCCGAACCCTCGGTAATGATTCCCGCTGTCTGCCCGCTCCATGGAGCGGGCGGATCCAGCGGGAGGACCGCCTGGAAAACTGGGATACAGTCATAGCCATAGGCTGTATCCCAGTTTTCCAGGCGTTCCTCCCGCTGTATCCGCCCGCTCCACGGAGCGGGTAGACAGTGGGAATCTGATGCCGGCAGGTTCGGACCATCCCTAGTAGCTTTGCAACAAATGGAGTGCCACATGTTTGCAGATCACTGAATCATACCTAAAATTGTATCCAGAATTGAATGGTGTAGAAAGATTGGCCCTGTACAGTACTACACATGTTTATCGGCATTTAAAGGGATTGGCGCTACAAAAACATGGACAGTTTCTTGTCTATTTTATTGGGACCTCTACTATATTTTCTGATTTCTGTATTTCTTACACAAGGCATATCTATGCAAAACAAGAGTCCGTGGAGCCTCAGTTACGAGTCTCAAAACACGGGATAGGCACCCCGTTGGCAACAGGCTAGAGATATCTGGCTATCCCGTGTTTTGAGACTCGTAACTGAGGCTCCACGGACTCTTGTTTTGCATATTTAAATTTTTGGGGGCATCAGTGGAGACTCTTGATTGAGTACTTCATTGGAATTTTTTTCGCTGTTCTCCTTGAGTTCAGTGATTACTGTGTTTTACAAGGCATATCTAAGTTCACTACTGCTTCCACAGTGTTAAGGGGGTGTCACAGAGTGTATATAGGTGCAGCCACCAACAGATTGTACCTCACAGCCCCCCAAAAACTATTGGGACCACTAGTATATTTCCAGATTTCTGTTGTATCCCACAGCTGTTGATTAGGCAGCCTCAGGGGCATCCATACATGTTGCCTCTGCTGTTTCCTGTCTATTTCCATGGTGTTTCCATCATTTTCTGAGGCTAACAGGTTTTCACACAACCTTGACTCTACCAAACTTGGGTCCCCTGCAAAAATGCTTGAGTTTCCCATTGACTTCAATGGGGTTCGTTACTCGAAACGAGCACTCGAATTTCGGGAGATATTTGTCTTGAGTAACGAGCACCCGAGCATTTTAGTACTCACTTATTACTTCTAACTATGTAATATTACAGGGGGGCAGATTTTGGATCCTTGAAATCCCTGCTAGATGGAGCTGCAGGCCGCACATGCATTCCATCCATCTATTCATTCTCTATGGAGCCACAAGTTATGGCCCCACATGAATGTTGAGCTCCTCAGTGGAAATGTTCTCCTTGTTCCTCTAAGATCTTGTAGATGCCATTTGTAACTTCTTGGCTTACAGTGACGCATGATTCAGCCTCTAAACACTGAACAACATGAAAATATTAAAAGCTCTTGCATGACTACTTCACGTATAGTGGAAAATAGGATTTCCTTCTCACATCAGAGCTCTTCAGAGAGCTTAGGCAGGCACAACATTTGACATTTGTAGCACCGTGAATCTCTTCCTATGTCTGGAAAACAATTTTTTTTTTTTTTTTTTTTTTTTTTTACCGCTTGGCGCTCTTAAAAGCTTGTTCAACATCCAAGTGGCATTTTTATATTGATTGATATTCTTGAAGATAAAAGCGTAATGCCTGCACTAGTGATACATGATGTGACCAAGAACTTCACTCTTTATAGTCATTTGTATAATGGTAGAAGAGAGAATTACAGAATATACTGTAGTAAGAGCTATCATGATATGCCATCACATCTGTGCCTTTGGGATCCCATAAGACCCAGATTCAACAGCTATTCAACCGTAGCGATGCGCTGGTCGCGAACGACGATTTTAGGTCAGAACCTAAATGAACGATCAGCCAATGACAAGATCATCGGCTAATCGTTCTCTCTATTCCACCGAGTGAAAATCGGCCGGATGGGGCCGATTCGGCTGCTTATCGCTCCTGTGGAATAGGGCCCTTAGGCCTCATTCACGCGTATGTGAAAAGTGTCCGTATCTGCTAATCTGCAATTGTTGGCAAAGCTAGTTTACATTGCTTTCAATAGGGCTATTCACACGTCTCCATTGTTTGTCTCTGCATTTGCATTCTGCAAAAAAAAAAAAAAAAAATTGGACATGTTGTATTGCGGACCACAATTGCAGAACATTTCCCCATAGAATTCTATTAGAGCCCCCACGATCCGCAAACCGCCCGCAAAAAAATGCTCATCAAGACACAACTAGTTCAAAACACTGTACAACTTCTGGGTACCAGCAAAAAACGCAGATTCTATGGATGTGCACTACAGATTTTTTTTTTTAGCAGATTGCAGATGCCAAAATGTGGAAGCAAACTTCAGTCAGCAGAAATATACGGACGTGTGAATGAGGCCTTATGAGTCAATGTGAATGAGTCAAAAGGGCCTGCAAGGTACAAGGACAAGAACATACATTCCCTATCTAAAACTAAAACTGGCCATATTCATTATGTAAATGTTGGCTGAAGTCACCAATTTGGTGAGACTAGCTGACTATTTAATGTGTATGGGGACTGCCCAACTCCCCGGATAGCGAGAAGGATTGGGTATTTGTAACTGCACAAATTTTTTGGTTCACCACTGGTGCCTAATGCACCTTCTCCCTTCACCCCATGGAGAAGACATGTACCCTCCAAACATAGGGATTTTTGTTTAAATTAGCCAAGCCATTCACTAGTGTAGATATACAGTATTGTAGTATTTAAATGTTAGTGTGAATCTCCACTAGCCAAATTGTTCTCTATGGGCTGGATACATCTGTCTGACACCACCCTAAATGCACAAATACTTTAACAATGAATTAGGTGCTTTCCACACATAAACATTTGTATGGCAATGAACAGGTCTGGTTTCAAGTGACAGCGCACATGGGAATGTTGGTAGAACAGGTGTGACGTGTGCATCTGCATATGAAAGGCAGAAGTTTTCAAGTCTGTGAGAAATTTAAAGGGAGCCTGTATGGCAGTGGTGCCATTCATATCCAGATGCTTTGTGGTTGGTGGACCCAATTTTTCCTGGACAAAGCAAAATCTTAATCAGGGCAGAAGATCTGTACCACACATTGAATAACGTGTCAGCTACCCGACTTTGCTGTCCTAGTTTTTCAAGTTTTCTTGGTAATCTGCCATATAAATGTGCTTGTTCCCACACTATCTAAGCAGAGAATGTAACATACTGTAGATTAATGTGTATGGCAGAATTGTCAGCTGGACTTGTATGGGGTGATATTAAGTCATTTTACCATAACTTTCTCATTGGGGAATGGGAATTTAAGAAGAATTAGAACCCCCCCCCCTCCAAAAATTCTTTTGCATTGGAATGGTGTGTAGCAGTGAGCAAAAAAAAAAAGTTTTCCGAATTAAAACAACAATTTTTTTCCAAATCCTTAGTTCCCCTTTAAATGTGCTGATTTTGGCTAATTTGAAACTGTTTTTTTTGTTTGTTTGTTCTTTTAAATGTAGAAAGCACTAGTGAACCTTTTTATGGGTTTCTGCATGGAAAGTTCCTTTAAGATATTCAGGCACACTGTAGAATTATATTAATTGGCAATTGTAATTTGGGTATAAAGAAAACAGCTGCCAGATGCAGAGGAGACCATGCCAACCTGTGGTGCCAATGACTGCAGGATTTTACCAATATTGACCACCCCATGAGGACATGTGTATATCTTCATGAGGCACATGAACATACGTTAAATAAACACTATAGAGTTAGACTATAGGAACATCTGGGAATATTTTCCATTAAGAGTTCTTTGGTATTTTTTAATATGTATTTAGCGCAAAGCGTTGTGTATTCTATTGTCTGTAAGTCAGTCGTGCATGGTAAAATATTAGCTTGGCATATATGCCCTCATCAAGCTTGGTTAAGAGTTACAGTATTATACTCAGTTTGTGTTTTCTCTTTGCAGGATGTTTACATGGTAGGAGCTTAGTCAAGAATCAAGATGAGCGTCACATCATGGTTCCTGGTGAGCAGCTCAGGCACTCGCCACCGGCTGCCTCGGGAGATGATCTTTGTTGGCCGAGACGACTGTGAGCTCATGCTTCAGGTAAATACAGATATTTAGACAATGTATAATGTTGGTGCTGTCTACTGCCCTCTTTTTAACATTACTACCTGTAGCTATGTGGCACACGGTGCCTGAAAGTCCAAAGATTTGATCTGGATGCCACTGCACAATCTGTTTACGGAGATTTCTTATAAACCATGCCCAGAAAATGTCATCTGTTATCATCCATGTAGAGTTTCTCCCTTTTTCATCTAGCCCTCCTAACAGCACCTGGTGCTAATATTTGGATATGGAAAAGAAGGCCTAGACCGTCAACTGGGCAGTCACCTACTTGTTAATCCATAGACGTTAGCCTTATACACTGTCATGGTGGCTACCACCACTACTTGGTTATCAACAGTGCTTCCCCCCCCCATTAAGAACTAACTAAGAGGTAACAGTCTAGTTCCTCATTAGTATATCAGGCAGTGAAACTAACAACACCTATAGCTGGTAAATGGTAGGAGACTAAGAAAAAAAATTTAATTTGAAAAAACACCTGGATTTGTTAAATGTTGGGTTCACACGGTTGACGATGGCTGATGTTCTTGGAAAAGGTGATAGGTCCTGTGGTCTACATTGGCGTCTGCAGCTCAACTGTGCTGCAAACTGGAGTCTGAATAATTCAGAAAGCCAACTCCTCTCTCTCATCAGAAACTGTCTGTACAGATATTCAGCCCATTTGTTTTGGAGTATAATGAATAAGTTGGCAGATAGATGCTAAAAATGTATTAACCTTACTATAACAATGTTTTTCTCCATATTTCTTGCACCCTTGTTGGGATACACTTACTCCAGGCCATGCAAGTCTGTGCTAGGATAACAACAGTAATTGTATTTGTCTGTTCAGCCATTGTGTATTCATAGATGATGTTTATTTGTTTGATAGGGTGGAGCTGGAATGACTCACACTGATTCTCCTGGTACCTTATAATAATACCTATGATGCCATCGATGGAATACAATGTCATGGCATGTGTTCTGCCACTGGCATTTTACTTGTTTTAACACATTTGTAGGAGTTCTCATAAAAATAAGTAAAGATGGTATAAATGGCACACAGTAGATGGAGAAATCGGATTCTGCATTGGGGCCTGGGAGCTTCAAGATACCCCTTCTCTGTATGTAAAAGTCAAAACAACCAATATACTGTAGATAGAATGTTGTAGTATAAAAGTATAGGTAGGTAGGACAATGATATGAGTGAGGGAGTTGTTAAGTATAATAAAGGGGTCTGGTGGCATCCTCTGTGCTAGCCAAATGTTTTCTCGAAATTCTAGTGTATGGTGATTCTAAACTATAGAGATATAGGGATATAACTAGAGATAAGCGAATCGGGTTCGAGTCGATCAGAACCCGAACGTTCGGCATTTGATTAGCTGTTGCTGCTGAACTTGGATAAAGCTCTAAGGTTGTCTGGAAAACATGGATACAGCCAATGACTATATCCATAATTTCCACATAGCCTTAGGGCTTTATCCAAGTTCAGCAGCCACCGCTAATCAAATCCCGAAAGTTCGGGTTCGGATCGACTCGAGCATGCTCGAGGTTCGCTCATCTCTAGATATAACCCAAAGCTCAGATGGTTATCAAAACCATAAGAAAAGTAAATGGAGGTCATGTAATGACTGTGGCCTAAGACCTAATAGTTGAACTTTGGGTAGGAGTAAGAAGAGTAAATGGAGGGAAAAGCTTTTGGTAGTGAGAACGAAGGCCAAACATGTCACATTCCGTTGTAATGCTAGAAGTGTAGATGTAGCACCACATCAATATATGGCTTGGTCTGGAAACCTGTGTTGCAAATTCAATGAAAAACATTTAAAAGAACACAGCAATACCAAGTAAGGTGTATGTGGCCAATAGATTTTCACTACCCAAATCTTTTGTTCTCAGAGAATTAAGGTGGCACCAGAGCAGTGTGGCTGCAGCATACCCCTCCCCATAGAGAACACAGACATTCAGCCATGCGTAAAGTGCATTTGTATGGGGAGAGTGGGAGAGATACTGTGTCACTGTCATTATAACTTTCAAAGCCTAATTCAACAGAAGATGTGAAATAAAGTAAGTTTGCTATTTACATTCATTTGTTTTCTTTTAGTTATCATTGAAAACATGGCACTTCCTGTTTTCTGACAATTTTTTTTTCCCTCAGAGAGTCAGAAAACAGGAAGTCCAGTGTTTCCCAGGCCATCTGAGCGCTCACAGAGTCTTGTGATTGATGGACGCATTGATAGAGCCGTGACTCTCAATACTGTCTGGAATTCCTGTATTTAGTCTGTTTTTTCCCCCACCAACACAAGTCTAAAAATCTGCCTTCAGGAGACTGGACCTGGATTTCTGGTAAGTATAGCTTTGTTTTACAGCATGATAAAAAAAAGTGTATATTGCAAACTTGCTTTATTAAACATCTACTGTTGATTTAAATTTTGAAAGTTATAATGACAGGGACAGTTTAAGGCTGAAGAATCATTTGGCCACAAGTTGTTGAATGTGTAAAGGTGTCTTTACGTCATTGATTGACGGTCAGAATTAAAAAAAAAAAAAAATCTGTGTTTTTGTATCATGTCCTAGGATTTCTCCTTCCACACTTGCATTGTTGTAGGCTAAAGCATTATTAGCTGAATGGATGAGTTAATAGCAAAGTAAAGTCTCCCTTTTACTAACAGTTCATCCAATCATTAACTCAGTACAAACAATGACTTACTCCTTACTTTGATCATGATAATGCCTCTTGTAGAAACTAATACATATGATAGTGTGTACTCTGCATATCTTGTCTTATGTAAATTAAAGTCTAATATTTATTGGCCATGGATGCATTGTCCTCACCAGTTCTGCGTTGAATGAGTATATCCAAGTGACACAACCAGTTTTCCAGTTTTGTGTCATCCATCCTTGACTCTTTTCTCACCTAACATCTTCCATAAAGTGAAAGTTACAACACCCCCATACTCATTAAATGGCTTACCAGTCCCAACGAAACTGTTGAACTGTCGCAACAGACATTCATCTGTTTATGGTCTCGGCTTCTTAAAAAGTTTTGTCTGATTTTTGCTGAATATCATAAATGACTGACTCCCCTTTATTAACAAAAATGCTTTAATGTAGTATGAAAAAATTTTGTTTCTAAGCTAGAAAGCCCCTTTAAGTAGAATCAGTATTGTGCTTTAGGGTACGTTCACACGTACCGGATCCGCAGCGGATTTTCTACTGCGGATTCGCGGATCCTGTACGTGTTAGAGCCAAGTTCTAGCCACATAGTGCTATGTATTATTTCGCTAAAATCCCTTTAAATTATGCTGGTCATGTACTATGCCGAGTCACAGAAGAGCAATAGTATTCTGCTATAATTTAGAGAGAAAGCATAGGAATATGTGTTGATACTGTCTTGATGGCATATTTAGTGAATTGGATTTTGCTTTGGATTGGACAGCTGGTAGCAATGGCTCGTGTGGTGGGAATCGATTTTTATTTTGCTGGATTATATTTAGACTTCCATGTATTAGTTGTCCCTTGAGACTAAGGCCAGTGCAGTTATTTATTAACCATGGTGAGAGTGTATACTGTGTCTAAAGGGAAGATGACCACCTACAATACCTTTCACCTATCTGCTTGCTATGGATGAATATATGATTTACCTGCCTTTGACCTATATCGTATAAGTGTTAGGCTGGCATTAGATAACTGTCATTAGGCTGCATTTTAGTGTCCGTTTTAGAGTCTAAAGAACAGGACTTCTGAACTGAAGTAAATTGAATCCAGTGCTTGTTCATGAGAAAACCGAGATATTCTTAATAGTGTTGAGTGAACCTCATGAAAGTGACAGCAACTTCTCAGAACTTCTCTGAATTTAACTCCCAGTGCCTGGAAAAGTTGGATGCCCTAGGAAGTCCTGGAAAAACTGGATGCCGCCATAGGCTGTAACCATGTTTTCCAGGCAGTCATCAGCCTGCCTCTAACTTCTCCAGACGCGGGGAGTTGAATGCTGCATGCTCGGTATACACTACACTTACACTGGGTTACCTTAGTCCTTCTGAAAGTAATTAGTCTAAAGTTGGCCATAGATATTAGATTTAAGGAGACGGCTCAAAATGCTCAAAGTAAGACCAGCTAGCATTTAATTTTTTTGCTCTTAAGTGGATAATCCCTTTTAAAGCATGGCCACTTTTCCCCCTCTCTTGTCTCCAGATTGGGTCGGGTTTTAAGCTCAGTTCCTTCCAAGTAAATGGAGCTTAATTATAAACCACACCTGAACTAGAGACAAGAGAGGGCAAAAAGTGGCCATGTTTTTGTAGCGCTGGATAACCTATTTAACTCTTCTATTACTCTGGCACCCACTTGTCACATTATAAATGAGGACTAATAGGTTAATTCTGAAATTACCTTAAAAAACGTGAACTGTCCCTACGTTTGGTCCAGGTTTCCTTTATTGGAGTTTATGGGAACTGTTGTGACAAGATCTGGACATTGTGTCAGACCCCAGACCCAGTATAGGATTTTCTAATCCATCAAACTTATTGGTTTTGATGCTCAGACCAGGATCTATGAATGCTACTTATCCATCTTGGGGAAATCGATTGCCATTCTCCATGTTGTGCTTATGCATTTGCCGATAGTAGACGAAGGCAGGAGCTAGAACTCATAACAATCACACTGATTACAAGGTCTCTACATGTAGGGGGGAAGTCTGGTCTTATTAGGGCCAATGTACATTCCAATGGTGATTATACAAAGTCCTATGACACTATTACCAGAGGAAAGATAGGATAGCTAGTTTTTCTAAGAAGGTCTTTTTGTGCTGCATTTTAGGGATTAAGCAGCTTATCTTTTAACAAGACTTATAATTTTCTGGTCTAGATTCACTTATTGACTAGACTTGTTTAAAAATCTAATAGTGTAAAAGTCTAGTTTAGGGGCCATTTCAGACTTGTCATTAGGTGCGGGATTAAAATAAGAAAATAAATACCCTTAACTAATTTAAATGCACATTTCTGTTCAAGCACCACTCTTTGTCGTTTGGGACTGGTTCAGCAAAGTATTCGAGGATCCTCCGATGGGTTCCAACTCTAAAACAATATTGGGTCTAGCAGAAGACACGTCTATTGGGAGTAGACTTTGTAGCCAGTCACTTGCCTGTAGGTTCTATTTTAAAGATAAGCTATTTGACCATGAGGTCACACTTCACACAAAGTATTTTGGTCAGTATGTTGAGCCAAAGCCAAGAGTGGAAGCAACAGAGAAAAATTATTATGGAGAGATTTTCACTTTTTTCTGTGTATTTGACCCACTTCTGGTTTTGGTTAAAAACTCTGACCAAAATACTATGAGTGGGCATAGCCTTAAAGGGTATCTAAGAAAATGACTGTTTTAGGCTGGGTTCACACTACGTATATTTGAGGCTGTATTTTTGAGGCTGTATAGCAACCAAAACAAGGAGTGGATTGAAAACACAGAAAGGCTCTGTTCACATAATGTTGTAATTGAGTGGATGGCCGTCATTTAATGGCAATATTTGCTGTTATTTTAAAACAACGGCTGTTGTATTGAAATAATGGAAGTTATTTACCGTTATATGGTGGCCATCCACTCAATTTCAACATTGTGTGGACAGAGCTTTTCTGTGTTTTCAATCCACTCCTGGTTTTGGTTGCTATGAGGACCTGACATGAGGACCAAATACAGCCTCAAATATACATAGTGTGAACCCAGCCTTAAACTAAGGTTTCTTGGTAAAGAGGATCTATCCGCAAGTTTTCCTATAACACCAAATATCCTCACAGAAGACTTTATGCTGAAATTCTGTTTTACGAAATGAGCATTTTATTAATATGTTAATGAGGTGGTTTTGTGCACTTAGCCAGCACTGTACCCCCTCGGTACACCAATATTTAAACAGCTTCCTAAAGAAAAATGATGCCGGGAGTTTTGAATTCCAGTCTATAATCTAGATGTCCATCACATAATTATATACATAAAAATGAAATAAAGTCGGCATTTGTTGGCAGCACAGCTTCTCATGTAAACAAGATATGTGCTACTGACAGTAATGGAATGTCATGGCTACAAAAAGGATGCAGCAATCCTCCATGAGGCCATTCACTACCAATAATTGGCCTGTCTAATTGCCAGTCAACTTGTACAAAGTTGGTTGGCACTTGTATCCGGCAGCTATCTGTCCATATAAAAGGTCCCTCAGTGATCACCTCTGAAAGGCCATAAACTTACCCAAGAGCCTTAAAGATTATTGGCCGATTATCGTTTAGTGTAATAGAAGACAACAATTAGCCAACATGCATGATGTCTGCTGCAATGGCAACGATTAGCCTGGCAACGATCTGCTGCCATTGCACAGTGTAACAGGAGCGGCGGCAGCATACTGCCGCTGTCTCTTATGGGCTGCCTAGATGATCTGGCAATCGCCCAGGCAGCCCCTCGAGGCACCCCTGCGCTTATCTGCGCATCATCGCTTCCTGGCGGTGCATGTAATAGCCCCGGCAGTGGGCGGGGAACAAGGAGCAAGCGAGCGCTGATCTCTCCTCATTGCCCCATGTAATAGAGGCTTTAGTGTTTTGCTGTATAGAGAGTCTTTTTAAAGACATTCTGCCCTCCTGCTCTGATATGTAATGTCCCACCGCTGAAGAATCACTGTTACATACATATATTATTATAGCAGCCTATGTGGACATGCTGCTTCCCTCCTGAAAGTTTCAATCCAGGGACTTTGACTACATATAGATATTAAATGATCACACCTTTTACTGCTCCTTTAAGTGAGCTCATCATAATAATAATATAGAACCCAATTAGGATAATATTGAAGGTTTCAGCTACTGTACCGGCCTGCTTTTACCCTGCAGGCATGACAACTATTGCAGTAATCCATGGAATAAATGATATCACCACAGCTAGTGTACCCTGCCCTTTGCATATATTCCAGTACATTACAGCCGTCTGTACAATTTGCATTATTGCCCTGACAAGGCCAGTGATGTCATCAGCAGGAGTCTATGTATAGAGTAAACAGGACTGTGTGGCCAAGAATAATAATGGTTAACCAATTATTGCAAGCAGCATGCCTCAATGTCTCATAAGTAAATTCTGTCTTGGTAACCGATCTGCTATTAAAAAGACTTTACTAGATCTAAATGAATGGCTTTTTGTTGATATCAAGGTCAATGGTGGGTCCTTGAAAGGTCCCACTATCTGAGAAGAAATAGATTGTAAAACTTCATCAGTGGTCTTTAAAGGGGTACTCCAGCGGGGGGGGGGGGGGGGGGGGCACTTTTTCGCTGGGACCAGGGAGGAGGTGGCGGAGGGCAAAGTCATCCACTCACCTCCCCGGTTCCAGCTCAGCCACTCAGTGAAGGAGGCGGGATCCGTTTCAAGTCCACTCAGATCCCGCCTCCTTCACTGAGTGGCTGAGCGGACCTGAGACGTCACGTCTAGGACCCGTGCTGGACACCCGGAAGCGCCCGGGTGCAATACGTAATATTTTTTCACAAATGAGAAATGTTTGATTATTGAGCCAATTTTCATTTTTGTGTTTTCATTGTCCTTCTGTGTTTAAAAGGCCATGTACTTAATGTTACCATAAAATATGCTGTGAAACCAGAAAAAAATGATTTGTGCACTGAAATTGAAAAAAAAGTGCAATTCTTTTTATTTTGAGGGGTTTTGTGTTTACGCCATTTGCCCCATGTATAACTGACATGTAACTATGTTCCTCAAATCGTTATTATTACACCGATATGTATAACTTATATTATTTGATGGCTTTTAAAAAATTTGAAACTTAAAAAAAAAACTAAAAGTTCTTCAAATTGCCCAGTGCTCCACACTGATGAGGGGCAATACCCCGAAACAGCTGTATGTGGATGGTTACCTGGCCTTGGTTTTTCCCTTGTGATTACATTGACTTATAGGGCCACTGCATTGAGCGCTTTCACTAGCAGCCGGCAGTGTTGTCGTTTGGCTGGTCTCCCTGAGATCAGCGATCTGTTTCTCTTATGGCTCTACTAGGCATTGCTCCCACTTAGCCAGAATCCTGCTCCACACTGATGAGGGGCAACACCCTGAAACAGCTATAGGTGGATGGTTACCTGGCCTTGGTTTTTCCCTTGTGATTACATTGACTTATAGGGCCACTTAATATGGTGGTTTTGGTGGTTTCTTTACAGGAACCACCCCTTGGCTGGGTCCTTCCCAAAGGGATATCTGGCTAGTCCTGTGTTTCGAGACTCTTTGAGGCTCCACAGGCTCTTCTTTTGCATATTCATGTTTTTATTTTTTGGTGTATGTGGCTGTGTGAGGTGTCCATTTTTACACCATAATCTGTTTTTTCTATAAGTACTTTGCTTGCATACAGTATATGCCACTTTTTGATCACTTTTTATTACAATTTTTCTCCATTTGACCAAAAATCTGCAATTTTGCACTTTGGTGGGTTTTTGCACTTACGCCATTTACCATGCAAGATCAGGAATGGGATAATTTAATTGTTCAGGCGATAACTACCAAAAATGTTTGTTTGTTTATTTTTGTTACATGGGTTAATGGGGGTGATTTAAACTTTTACTAGGACATGGGATTTTTTATTAATAAAAATACTTTAAATTATATATACTATATTTATTTATACTAATAAATTACCCCTGGGAGGCTTCTAATACAACCGCACTGATCTCTCTGCACTGCACTTTCTGAGGATTAACAAGTGGTTCATTCTTAATATTCTTTTCACCAATCTTGAATGTTTTTCTAGCAGGCCATGCTTTTTCTGTATAATCAATGTGTGTGTGTGTGTGTGTGTGTGTATAATATTAATATAAATATATATATAGCCACAAAATGCTGACGCCAGCAGTTTTAAACTATTCAGTATTCTTTCATTTAGTTATACCTACTGCATATCTTTCTGCACACTATTTTCTTTTTCACACTCAGCATTTACAAATAATTATATATGTTACATTATAACTGCAAAAGTTTACTAGTAAACGGCATTTTGCAGAAAAACTGGACGTGACTGGAGGAAACGGATGTTATTTTTGGATTCAGCACCCCAAAATACATAAAGATCACATGTTATCTTGTAGTCAGCAAAATTGATGTACACCAGTGTACATCAATGATTAGCCAAAAATGTTGGTGGGGGTCTGTTCCCTAGTGATCAGCAGAATAAGGAGCATTGGTGCACAGCCTGGAGAACCATTGAAGGGGGGAACTGTTGCTTTCTTTTGCTGATGGGTGGGTTTTCAACTTGCACTCCTTGAAGATTCCTTCAAATAGAATCTAAATACATGTGATTCTATTAGAATTAGAATTGACATCCCGCTGTGAGTATGTGCTTTAACCCCCTGCCACCCACAGCCCCACCGCTCGCATCAGCCCCTCCAGCGGCATCCTCTATCCCTGCCCCCATCATCCCCGCCGCCCGCATCCTCCATCCCGGCAACGCCGCCCACATCCTCCATCCTCCCTGCCGCCTGCATCCTCCATCCTCCCCGCCGCCCGCATCCTCCATCCTCCCCGCCGCCCGCATCCTCCATCCTCCCCGCCGCCCGCATCCTCCATCATCCCTGCTGCCCGCATCCTCCATCATCCCTGCCGCCCGCATCCTGCAGCCCACCGCCGAGAGCATACCTGCTCGGCGGCGTGGCTTCAGTGAGACTCCCGGCTCCGGTCCGGACCAGGAGCCTCACTGCAGCCGCGCCGAGGAGCAGGTAATGTATGCCCTCGGCGGCGGGCTGCAGGATGCGGGTGGCGGTGCTGATGGGGGGGCCGGGATGGAGGATGCGGGCGGCGGGGATAATGGTGGCGGGGATAGATCCCGCTGCGAGTATGTGCTAACATAGGCATCAATGGTACTGGATCCGCAGCTGATGTAGCTGCGAATCCCCAGAAGTGAGATCCGCTGCGGATCCGGTAGGTGTGAAGGCACCCTTAAGGTATATTTCCATCTTGACTAACATAGTTAAACTTGCAGGACTTGTCAAGTTAAATATTTGTGCAAGTACATTCACTCTAATCCAAAAGCAGTGGCCTGTCTAGTACAGTCTGTGTACAGTGTGTATGTATATATGTGTAACATTTTGAGGATATCCTATACAGAGAACACATATGATGATACCTGATGCACTGACTATAATAATATCACCTATGAAATACTAGGGAAATCCTCAAGACATAACCTGTTGCGGGTACTTGAGGACTGGAGTTGAGAAACCCTGACCTAGACAGCCACCTGTTAACAATGGGAGGTAAAGAGTGGGATATTGGGATAAGGAGAAGTTTGCTAAATAAAAGTTACACAAAATGGGAATACTCCTTACCTACAGGATCTGCAGCAGATTTGATGCTGTGTTCAGTTATTTAAATGAAATCTGCTGCAGAAAATCAGCTGCAGATCCTGTAGGTGTGAACGCACCATAAAAGAATTTATTAACTTCCATGTATTAAAGGGGTAAACATACTGATGAAATAGTCACAGTCATTGATCATTGTGGTAACGACACCTGACACTCCTGATAAGCTGTTCTGCGTCCGCACAAAACAACGAATGGGGGCGGAAGCATTTGTGTTGCCCAGAAAACCAGTTTTACCTGGGTAATGCTTAATGTGCCACTTCATTTAGCAGAGAAATATTAAAAGTTTTGATCAGATGGTCTGGGTGTTCAGACCCCCATTGATCTCTAGATATAGCTGGGAGAAGTTTGTAGCTGTGTGGTTCTATCCCAGGCTCCCTGCTGTCTCACTGCACTAGATAAGCCACATAGACTATGGGCCCTATTCCACCGGACGATTATCGTTTGCATAATCGTTAACGATTAACGATCTCAAACGACCGCTATTGCGAAAGACCTGAAAACGTTCACTCATTTCCATGGAACGATAATCGTTACTTATGAACGTAATTGCGATTGTTTTTTCTTCGCATTTTCTTCGCTATTGCGTTCGTATCTACTGCGAACGACCGAACAATGTCTTATTTAATGCGAACGATTTGCG
Organism: Dendropsophus ebraccatus; assembly: GCF_027789765.1. NCBI lineage: Eukaryota > Metazoa > Chordata > Amphibia > Anura > Hylidae > Dendropsophus > Dendropsophus ebraccatus. The sequence continues at coordinate 41,626,637 of NC_091466.1, forward strand.
AACGAGCAACAATAAAAATAGGTCCAGGTCTTATAAAGCGATCAACGATTTCTCGTTCGGTCGTTAATCGGTAACTGCATTTCAACCGAAGAATTATCGTTTAGATTCGAACGATTTAACGATAATCTGAACGATAATTGTCTGGTGGAATAGGGCCCTATAATAAAATCCAGGGGACTATAATCACCCCTCAGAAAGCAGTGATCTATACATGCCAAATCATTTTATTCTTTCTTTCCCTCACTCTCAAAAAACACTAGAATCCCAGGAAAATGTCTTATTCAGTTGTACTAGTAATAGACTTATATTATATTATATTGTATTGTATTGTATTACTATATAGTAAGTTATGGTTATCTTTTCTTTCTGAAAAACCAGACCCAAGACCCATGAACTAGAGTGTCTTGGTTTCCAAGGATAAGAAAAACCAATCCTGACCCTTGTTTCTAAATTCATACAATCCCTTAAAACTTTCATTAGGCTGACCGCTATGTGTCTTAATTCCTCCCTATACATGCATGCCAATTTGGGCAATGTGTTTGGGGAAAATATATTAAAGCTGTGCCTGTGCAAATTTGTGTGACTTTTGGCTGATCTACATCCTACTAGCATAATAGGCAGGCAGGGGGTGCAGCAAGGCGAGAAGGGGGCCATGGATAACATGATTTGTGCCTGCAAACATGCTGCGCTCCTCGACTCATTGCTGGAGACGTGTTCTGTAGTAGATCTAACTGGCCACTTCTCCCGGCTTTATCTAGTGCTCAGTTGGGGTCTGAATACCCAGACCCAGACGGATCAAAACTTTTCACATCTGAGTGACAAAGTCAATGTCAAAAGTTTTTTTTTTTTTTTTTTTTTTTAAAGAAACAGTTTATAGCCAGAGCTTTAATTCATATAGTCTCTTTAGAACTTGTTTCTAATGGTTGATCAATATTTATTTCATTTAGCCTTTTCTGCTCCTTGGTGGATACTTCACTTGGTTGAGTGGGAAAATACCCTCTTTGTTATCCACCAATGTTGCAGGAAGCAGAAGTGGATGTGATCCTCCTACCACCCCTTGATTCTTTATACTTGGTCTGGCTTGTAGAATGTGGATAAGAACCTTTTTTGTTTGATCTGTACTCTTGGAATAATGGGATTAAGGTGTAAGGGGTATTTGTTCTTTAATAGAATATTTCCTGGGCTGGCTGCAGCGCTGAACGCCCTGTACCAGAGTCCTAGGTTTGCAGAATGTACATATTCATTGTGTGCGGAACTCTGACAACAAAGAATGAATTATAAATCTGTGTGTTCTCTAGTCCCGCAGTGTGGATAAACAGCATGCTGTCATCAACTATGATAGTGAAAAGGACGAGCATCGCGTGAAGGACCTCGGGAGCCTGAATGGAGTAAGTTCATGAGTTCATGCCAAATTTATAAACACCCTAGATAGGTGAATGGGGGCATTGCTAAAAGGGGGCAAAGCTAGCATTTGTACCCAGGCCCTAATGTTTGATGAGCCAAAAAGCCCTTGTGCCACATATGAAGACATCAGTCATTATAGTTGAGACCCGAGGCCTTTACAAGCTCAGGTTAGAGGCTTCAGGTTATGCCTTTGCTTAAAATGGAACATACTGGGCTTCTTCCAGCGCTAGACATGCAGATTATTCATCACCTATATAAGAATGGACACCATTCCATTTCACTATGGGTCATGTAAGCCTGTTCAAATTCACAGTAATTGTAGCAAGTGAATGGCAAGTACTTGGAGGATTAGACCATGGACTTTCTACAAATGATGAAAAGTAGGTGAGGGGGCCAGAACCAGCCTCTATCTCGGTATGCCTCTTTATGGATCATGGAGGGTCTCATGTCTCCTGCTTCATCTTCTTCTAAGGCTTCTTCTAATAGTTATTCCATGATATGGCAGGAGAGATTAATACATAGAGTAACCTAATATCACTTTATGCATGTCTCAAGGTTGTTATGATTAACGCCATGTTTTTCAAGAGAACCCAAAATTTTACACATGACCCACTAAATAAGTTATCCTAGGTTGGATTTCAACATTTTAAGTGCATTTGTTCAAAAAAATCTAAGACTGTATACTGCAAAACTTCTTGTGATCACAACCCCTGTTGATTTCGTTGCACGTCAGTGTCTCTTTAAACCAAATATTTTTATTTTTTTTTAAATTGCTATACTCTTTCCCTCAGCTTTTAACTGACCCCAAGTATTCCCATTACTGCCCCTTACTTTCAAGTCTTCAGATTTCAGTGGCCCATAGTGTTTTTTTATTCATTGACAGAGGTGCCCATAGGGTTAATTATTTTACAAGTGGCAGAACTCTACTATTTCTAGGCTTGGACATCTGGTATACGTGTCCAAATCATAAACTTTCTAAATAAGAATAGTAGCTTTAATCTGCATCTCGTAGTAGAGAAGTTCCAGCAGTCATATTAGTGTCTAGCTATGCCTATTATAACTCCCAGCAGCTGCTTGAGGCCCAGACAGATAAGTGATATTCAGTGGAACTGAAGTACTGTACTTATGTATATGTAAGAAGACTCCAAACCACAACCGATAATTTTTTTTAATGTTTGCTGCATGTCCTAAGTAGACAGAGAATGATGCAGGAACACAGTAATGTTAAAGCGACTCTGTACCCACAATCTGACCCCCCTAAACCGCTTGTACCATCAGATAGCTGCTTTTAATGCAAGACCTGTCCTGTGGTCCGTTTGGCAGGTGATGCAGTTATTGTGCTAAAAAACAACTTTTAAACTGGCAGCCCTGTGCCCAAGGGGTGTGGCCTAGATTGTGTATGCATTAGGCTGGCACACCCTCTCTGTCCCTCCTTCCAGCCCTCATCATTAGGAATGCTCCAGGCAGACTGACTCCTATTCGTCAGCTGTGAGAGGACGGCACATGGGCTGGATCGTTAAGCAGCTTTGCAAATGTTCAGGATGAAGAAAATGTTACAGTGGCATTCCTAATGATGAAGAGGTTGGGGAGGAGGGACTGAGGGGTGGTGCAAAGTTAGGGCACAGATACTCTCGTAGGGGCTGCCAGTTTAAAAGTTATTTTTTAGCACAATAACTGCATCACCTGCCAAACGGACTGATCTTGGATTAAAAGCAGCTATCTGAAGGTACAAGCGGTTTGGGGGGGGGGGGGGGGCAGATTGTGTGTACAGAGTCACTTTAAGGTGAAGTAGAGCACAGTGTAGTGGAGTGTTCCTTTAAGTAAATAGGTACATGCCTAAAATCAGATGAATATTGCTTTGTGTACCAGAAAGGGACCCAGCATACAAGTAGTATAAGGCTCAATAAGTTCTATACACTAGACGTTCCCTTTGATATGTTGCAGTAAAAATGAATGCAAATGAAACCATTGAAGCATAAGCTCCTCTGGGTCTGGTATTGTGAGCTATTGAATGGATACCTGATATACCTGGTTGTAGCTTATTGATAATTATTACCTATTATTTATTACGACATTTCCTCCTTCTCTCCACAGACCTTTGTGAATGATGTCAGGATACCGGACCAGAAGTACATAACCCTTAAACTCAATGATGTCATCCGCTTTGGCTACGATATCCTTTTGTAATTCTTGTATGAACGGCTGGGTTTATGGCTCAGTTCTCTCTCTTGGCAGGCGCTTTGTGCAAAGACACAGTAAGGTCACAGGAAAGCAGATTAGAGACTGTGTAGCCACGTGAGTCAGGAGAATTCTGAGAGCTTTTATGATTTCTGTAGGGCCTCTAAAGGAATGCATTAAGATCAGCCGCAAAAGCAGAAGGAGCTTATGCTTCCCAACCCCTTAAGGACCCGGCCTACTTTAGCTTTAGACTTTGGCTTTTTTTTTTTCTTTTTTTTTTTATCCTCACCTTCTGACCTTTAAATAGCCATGACTTTTATTATTTTCCTGTTGACATGGCCGTATGAGGCTACTTTTTTTTTTTTTTTTTTAAATCTGAAGCATGGGTTGTATTAATGGCACCATTTTGGGGCATATAGGCTTTGTGCCTACAAAGTAAAAATTATGAATGGACGCCATTTCATGGCAAATATTAATATAACATTGGGCGTTAAAATATAATAAAATGAATATTTGTATTTTTTATTATCTTTTATATATATTCATGGTGTGTTAACATAGTCATATACCATATTGATGACAAAAGGAGCCTCTTTCCCCCATTTAACCACTAAGAAGCTGTGGCTGCCATTGACTGTGCTTTACATTTTATTTTGGACAGGTTGCATAAAGAAGGTGTAAATATCCTTTAGGACCTATGCACCCAGCTGCCTTATACATGCCTATCATGTGGTACCCATTCAAATTCCACACTGTTTCTCAATGGTCCATTCACTGAGGTTTTTACTTATACAGAATCCATACGGAGGGAGAACTGACATGCTTCCAGGGGACAGTAGCATACAGAGGCACAATATGGCTGCACATGGCTATAAAATATAGCCTAGAAGACTTCATGGTTTTGCAACACCGTCTCTGTGCATAAGACATAGAATTTTGCATTAGTCTTTAACAGGACAGGTACACATTAAAAAATTCTTTACAATCAACTGTCAGAAAAATATACAGATTTGTGATTTATTCCTATTTAAAATCTTAAGTCTTTAATCTGTCCTTTACTATATGTCCTGCAGGAAATGTTTTATTTACATTCAGAGACATTGCTCTCTGCGGCCATCTCTGTCCAAAACAGGAGACAGGAGAGGTTTTCTATGGGGATTTGCTGCTGCTCTGGACAGTTCCTGACATGGACAGAGGTGGCAGCAGAGAGCATTGTTTCTATATGTAAATAAAACAACACTTCCTGCAGTACATTTAGTAGCTTATAAGTACTGGAAGACTTAACATTTTTGAATAGAAGTAAATAACAAATCTATATAACTTTCTCACACCAGTTGATTTGAAATATTTTTTTCCCCGCTGGACAACCCCTTTAACTACTACAGCCTAACAGCAGAAAGGGGCGAATGACATCCCTAAACTTTTGCAAAGCAGATCACTTTATGACACCAATGGACTCCTTTGTAGTGCCATTCACAACGAAGCAGTGCAGTACATGTCTTATGTAACCAAAAGAAATCTTCCAGTGTCTTCCTGCTTACATCTGTCCTTGCAGATTTTGTGTCCTGGGTGTTAGCCATTCATCACTATGATATATTAGGAGTCCTGGTGTTAACATGTTTTCCTTATCTACCTGTATACATGTCAATATGTATGTGCTGGAACAGATTCAGCATAAGGTCCCAGAGGAGGCATTAAAGGTTGGTAGTTACATAAGTACTATAATTTTAATATGAAAGAACCTAAGTCGAATCTTGTGAATGACTAGTTATCATAAAAGTAGAGAGATATTATTCTGGGAAGTTATGAAACCAATGCATATTGTTTGGTTGAAGAACTAACCTTTAAAGAGGATGTACCACCAGGTACATCCTCTTTAATCAGAACCGACGGATCAAACGGCACCGCCACGGGGAGCCGCGTCATACAGGGGAGGGAATTCCCTCCCACTGGGGGTGGCCCGGCCTACCTCCAGTGCTTGAGCACCGGCCGGTTGCAGTGCATAGAACAGCGCCGTACAGGGGAATCGGGCCGCGGTCCGAAAAACGCACCGCGGCACCGGCTTCTCCATGACGGCGCTGGTTGATCTGTCGATTCAGATTAAAGAGGATGTACCTGGTGGTACATCCTCTTTAAGAAAGACCAATTTTTAATCACCCATCTGTCTGTATCCCAACAGAAACATTTCAGAGGGTTCAGCCTCCATAGGAGTATTTGAAGACCTCTTGGTCTTCTAGTGGGTCGATCTATTTGAAAATAATACATCTTTTTTTTTTTTATTATGTGTGAGTCTGATCCCTGGGGATTGGCTGATCATCAGAATGAAATTATTGTGTTGCTCTCTGAATTGAGCTGTGATGCAGAGCTGCAATACGAGATGTTGCATTCATACTGCTAATTCAAGAAAATAGTGTAAACAAAGAGTTTGAAGTGCTATATAGATATCTCCGACTCTCTGCAGATCGGAGGTGGCCCCCTCTTAAGGATAGACCCATCAATATCAAAGCATATGTGCCACTAGGTACACCACCTTGTAGTTTTTTACATTAAATAGATTGGCACCGGCACTGCAGTCCTTTTTTTATTCACCGCCCGGCATAAAGCACTGGTGGGCAGGCCCGCCAGCCCCCAGTGTGACGAAACCCCCTCCCCTCTGTGACGTGGCTCCATTAGAATCAATGGAGCCGTGTCACAAAGGGGAGATCGTAACACTGGGGGCCAGCGAGGCTGCCCCCAGTGCTTCATGCTGGGCCAGTGCTCAGAAATAAACTGGTGTCATGCGTGGGAACTGGGGGGCTGTTGAAAACAAAGGACCATGGCAACCGCATCTCTGCGCCAGCAGCGGTCTATTCATGTAAAAAAACACAAAGCAATGTACCGAGTGGTACATTCGCTTTAAAGCCCCATCCAACCCCTTTAAACGTACTGTGTAATTCTGATATCCAAAGAAAAATTAAATTTCAATGGTCACTGTAAGTGCACTTTTCTAAATAATTTAAAATGTGTTCACTTATTTCATCTCTGTATCTCCAGCATGAAAAATACACCAGCCAACTTCAAATGAACTTAAAGACACGAGTAGCCGCAAGGTCAGAGCAAGTCAAGGAACAACCACCCCATGTGGATTCAACATCAGGGAAGCAGGAAAAGGCTGACAAGAAAGCACCTAGTGGTATGTATGGTTGGACCTTTACATACATGATTGCGTGTTCTAGATTTTTCTAGCACCAAGAGCTGGCCATGTTTTATTGCCATGAGCCAAATTCTGTCTCTCCAAATCTCCCAATACCCATGCAAATGTAGACAAAATGCATTTTCATTGGATGTGGGAGTGGAGTACACCATAACAACACTCCTCACAATTACTGTTGGCTTGTTGGAGGGACATAAAGGGGGCTCAATGATAGCTTATGATGACTCCATATATTGTTCTAGTATGTGTTTCCTCTACTAGCTGTGTCCAATTCTGCAGTCAATGGAAGACACTGTAAGTAGTCCAGGCATGTAATGCTGAGATTCTGCCTATGTCTTCAAACTAGACCATAAAGAAACCATCTGAAATTAAATTTGACCTTAGTGACCCTTCAAATGCCCTATAGAGATCAATAAAAAGTATTATTACCCCAGTCAGGGCGGATTCTAGGTTTTCTGCTGCCTGAGGCGAGAAATGAAATGGCACCCCCCCCCCCCCCCCCAAATTAACAATTAGTAGTTAAGAAATCTAGGTAGCCAACTGCATAAGCAGATATATACATACATAGATATATACCAGCAGCAATATACAGCACATATATACCAATAGTGAATATATTGCACGGATATATTCTTTTAGGGTCTGTTCTCACGTACAGACTTACTGCGTAACACTCGCACAGAACTCGCATCAAACTCGCATGAAAGTAGCTGCATTTTTTGTGGTGTTGAACTCTCCTGTGAAAATCATGTGAAAATCAAAACTCGCATGTAAAAATCGCACCAAACACGCAGCGAGAATACACATACATTGACTTGATAGCAATCAGTATCACTGTGGATTTATGTGCGAGAAACTAGCAGCGATAAATACACAGCGAGTCTGTACGTGTGAACAGACCCTTAATGGCGTTTACCATGCAGGAAAAGCAATGTAGTTTTTGTTTAATTCAAATATTTCTATAGATATGTATAGTTTCTATCGTCTCGGGGTATGTTCTCACTATGGAATACGCTCAAAAATTTCAAGTTTAGGCCGTGTGGCGGACTCTGCTTGAAGTTTCATCTGTCCCATTGACTCAATGATATTCTCAAGCTTAATCTGTCATCCCAAAAGAATTGAGCTGGAGAATATCATTAAGTCAATGGGACAGGTGGAACTTCAAGTGGAGTCTGCTGCATTGTCTGCCGCATCTAGGGATTCTCTATTGTGTCCCTAGAATGCCAGTCACTGGTGACAGATAGCAGCTGGCAATCCTGGGCATAGACTGGGCTCAGTTACATATGTATGTATATATATGTGTGTATATGTGTATATATATGCAAAGGGGTCCGTGGAGCCTCAGTTACGAGTCTCAAAACACAGGAATAGCCAGATATCCCTCTCTCCAGAGAAGGAAGCCCATTGCCAAGGGTGCCTCCTAGTGGGGAGAGCACCAAACCACCCTGATACATAGTCCCTCAGGTCCTCACTCTGTTGCGAGCTTTGGGACCTAAATAGGGAAACACCAGGGTGGCCTTGTCTTATGTTGTTATACTCGCCACAGAGTTAGACTTTGACTCACAGGGGCCACCCTGGTGTTTCCCTATTTAGGTCCCAAAGCTCGCAACAGAGTGAGGACCTGAGGGACTATGTATCAGGGTGGTTTGGTGCTCTCCCCACTAGGAGGCACCCCTTGGCAATGGGCTTCCTTCTCTGGAGAGAGGGATATCTGGCTATTCCTGTGTTTTGAGACTCGTAACTGAGGCTCCACGGATCCCTTTTTTGCATATTCAAATTTTGTATGGGACAATCAATGGAGACTCTCCCCCAGTGACAAGGCTTTTGGTCATTGAGCTAGGGAGAAGGGGCCTGAGGAGGAGGCAGAGGGGTCTGAAGATGCAGGGGTGCCTCGTGCTGTGTCTGCAGACTGGATGCAATTGGAAAGATAACCAGACTGAACTGCAGAGTGAAAGTAAGGGATTGTGCCGCCCCCTAGTGGAGCAAAGAATCTGCCGCCTGAGGCAGAAAGCTCATTCTGCCTCATGGCAGAAGCGGCCCTGACCCCAATTTGTTTCCTGCACTGATACCTGGGACACCTCAGACATTTATGCCTGTTGTCTCTACTATGTGTGTTTGACACTTTTTGACCATTGGCCATCTGTTGGTATTAAAAAAAAAAAAATCAAATTACTGTTGAAGTAACCCAGAAACTACTGTAGTTATCACCTACCTCAGTTCCCTTATTATACTCCCTGTTAAAATTGAGTCCCTAGATCCTTTTTTTCTCTGAAATAGATACATGGGATAAGGAGGGCATCTTCCCAGAATCGGTTACATCTATATGCTCTTAGTACTGTATAAAGCTATGCTGTCTCCACCCACATCACCCATAGCTTTGAGCTACTGCCACCCTGATTGGTGTTTAGGACAACAACAGACCTTATGTTAAAAGGGTTTACAGGGCTGAAAAAAACTTGTCTGCTTTTTTCCAGAAACAATACCACACCCTTCTATAAGGGAGGGCGAAATGGGCGCAGCTAGTGCAGCCCGTACATGACAGGGGGGGCAGTTAGGGGTTAATTGGCTAGGCTAGGGACGGTATGTTAGGGATTTCAGGCGGGGAGCACTGGCCAATAACAGAGTGTGGCACAGTGTGAATGGGCCAATAGAAGGGGCAGTTGGAGCATGGGGGGGGGGGGGCAGCAATTTGTAGAAAAGACTGGGGGGAGGGCTTACCTCATTCTCCAGCGTCTGACGAGAAGCAGCCCGCCTGCCCGCCCTATAGCTATCGTGTGGCCGGTGGAGTTAGAGGCTTGCATTGCTTGATTGTCGCGGCAGCCCGCCGAGGGGTGGTCACCGATGGCCCTGAGTGAGGTGGTTCGGGGGCCCATTTAAAGTAATGGGGAACCCCTGTTTGACTGGTTATTCTGAGGTTCCATAGGAACCAGGGGGAAAAGAAAAAAGCAGTACATGGCATATTTGTCAGCCCCGAGCCGGCGCGGTGCGCCTGGGGATTACAGTCTAAATTGGAACTGCTCTTTTGGGTCATCTGTCACCTCCCCTGGGAATTATGGCTATTGGTATAGTTAAATGTTTACAAAAGGTTATGAATGTAATTTAAAGTTGTTATGGTGACAATGTTTACAGAGTGTTTCTTTTATGTTTACTGTTTAATAAAAGGCTGCTGTGGCCAGTATTTCCAAATGTCACTCAGCGTTGTGTCCTTTTTGGGAAAAGGGGAGTATTAAGGTAAGGGTTTTTACTAGATGTGATGGGTCAACTCCTTACCCCGAAGTCGGCCTTACCCAGGTCATGTAATATCTGGTTCTGTAGATCAGCTTGAAATGAATGGGCTGAGCTGGGATATCATACATAACCTGTAAACTGTGTTTTTCTACTTGTGTACATCCTCCTAAAAGTTAAACCACATCTTGTACTGTTAATTTAGACACTTTTATCATCTTCTGGAAAACTCTGTGTTCTTCAAACTTGCATATAACACAGTCCACTGTAATGTGTCAGGAATACTTTGCATTCCTAAACAACTTTGATACATGTATCTTGTGAAGTATATATCCAGAGAGACCACAGTGTGTCTTGTGCATCTCATATTTGCAGTTGCATTTTGGCATATCTACGAGATGGCACTATATGTAATCCATGATTTGGGGATAATCTGATTATTTGGTCTGCACACTTTGTTATCTTTTTTATAAAAAGAAAAAAGAAAGTCTTGACACTTTACTCCTTGGCTTGCCATTTGTTTTAGGAGAGTTGCTCGATTGTAAGTCTATGTTGCCTGTCTCCTGCAACAAGTTGGGTCAATCAGTGAGCTGGGGAGTACAAAGCCGTGTGCTTCTCCAGGCTATATCTAATGTTTGTTTTGGTGTGAGAACTTATTTTTACTGACATTAGCACTAAAAGATATGAGATTACCCTATAATAACAGCCTTGGGGAATACATCTAAAAAACTACTTTGGCATTGCCTTTTATACTTTCATCGTGGAATGGTAGTTAGCAGTTATTGTTTTTGAAGGGACCTGTCACCATTCCTATCTGTTTTAGTAAATTCTTGTATTCCCCATAGACAGTTGTGGAACATATTTTCTTCTAGCTCTATGATGGGCTGTTCTACTGTCATCCTTACTAGAAGTGTATCACTAAATAACCAACTGGGTGTTACCAGTAGGGGGCGCGTCCTGCCTGCACTGTCAACTCTGATTTGATGATGTCAGACAGTGTAGGGACACTCACCCAATTGGTAACACCCAGTTGTGTTTTGTTAATCCTACATATCTAGTAAGAAATACAAAGGAATGACACAACAGATATTTAAATAGGTGATCCAGAATAGTTTTTTTCCATGGGCATTACATGTATTTGATAAAATAGACAGGTCCTCTTTAAGTGAACAGGGCAGAGGTGTAATACCAATGGACAATATACTTGGTTCCACTATTAAATATAATATTTATTGCATACACTGTAAAATAAGAACATATGCTTACATAGTATGGTGCCATTTTGTGTTCAAAGTATATAGCAATGTGCACGTCCATCTAATGAGCTGTGTACTGGTGGACACACATGTTCTGTCACTCTGGCCACATAGTGATGTTCTGTTTACTGCAAGGCTGTCACTAGTAGAAACATTAAAAATTAAATGACAACAGTGATTATCATAATTTACTGAATTTCAGCATGAACAGACTTCATAGAATAACCTTTTAATAGTGTTAAGCGTCCATGTGTCCACTAGAGGTAATGCAATGCACAATGTATATAGGTGAGAGTCAAATACTAAACAATACAAACTTAACTGGATAAAACTTTGTTCACAGAATCTTCAATATATCGCACACCACTATATGGTCAGCCATCTTGGTGGGGAGAGGATGATGCCAACAACAAGCATGAGAAACATGATGGTAGGAGGCCAGAAGATCACTATACAGGTGAGCATGTCACGGTTGTGTTTTTCTGATTCACAGGGACGTCTTTTTCATGGGTGGAGAATAGACATGAACGTGCGGCATTTGATTACTGGGACTGAAAAATTTGGATGCCGCCCTAGGGAGTCTTGGAAAACATGGATACAGTCATAGGCTGTATCCATGTTTTCCAGACAGCCTTTGGGCTGCATTCAACAACTTCAGACCGGTAATCAAATGCCACTGTTCGAGTTCAGACGAACCAAAGCATGCTCGAGGTTCGTTCATTACTAGGGGAGACCATATTGAGACTACCATGTTACTAGAGATTGTCGTCTAGTATAACAACTGTCTTGTGCTCTTATCCATTCTATGTCCTGCTTTGTTTTCCAAATTGTTTGTACAATCTCTACTTCCTGGCCTCGTTCTCTAGAGCTTTATATTTTATGCATTGGGTCTATGCCAAGAGGTAGCTAGGTGCTCTCCACACCCTCAGATGTTCTATAGCAGAAAACTCATTTATCATGAGAATCAGGTTGAAGGGAAATTCCAATCTGCAATTCTTTCTACATAATAGGTATCAGTCCAGTGTTAAAATTTGTAGTCATTGATGCATTCATATTAGTAGAGTTCCCTAAAAAGTGTCTTTCGGGCAGGATCTATGGTGGAAATTGCATACGATGAGAAAGAACTTTTACCCAGAAACCTGTTCCTGGGCTCTGCTTGATACTGCAATGCCAGGAACAGCTCATAATGATGGGGATCTGCAGCCTAGCTAGTTTCTGCTCAGGCTCATGGAGGAGGGGGGTCCCAGTGTAGATGTAAAGGGGGTGTCTTCATGAGACAGCTCCTTCTAGCTCCCTGTAGACAGTAGATATCCAGGAATCGCACTGAAATTCTAATGTCTTTGGGGATTACAGTGCAGGTCACTGATGTGTGCTCTAATAAAGTGAGGTATAGTATCCAACTTGTGCAATTCATCTATATTAAACTATTATTTTCCCTAGAGCATCTAAAGTATCCATTAGCCAATAGTCTTGCATTCTGAACATCAGTGCTAAATCTTCTGTCAGTATCAAAGTTTACATTTAATGTAGTGATTTAGCTTAGTGTAAAATCGATGTAAAATGATATGTGTTCACCAGGTGTTGCTAGGCAGTATTTCCTTTGTTCTGTGTAATTCACTATGTAAAGCCTAGTTTATTTTTCTCCTATTTACTTTGGGTGACTAGGAAGTGAATCCAATAAACAAAAGCTTTGTAGTCTGGTAGTAATGTGAAGACATATTTTTTCCTGTTCTCATTTTATTTGTTGGGAGGATTACTGCTGCTTTTTCCTATTGACTAGATGGCATAGTTTAAGTGTTGATGAATTGTAATAGACCTTTTAGGCAAGTGCATCACGCACTTCAGCAGGTCTGCACAATGTTATAAATAAAGGTAGCTTTGTATTGGACATAAATAATTCTTATCGAAGGTGTAACTTAAAACTTCTGGACCCCAATGTCAAATCTTTATCAGGGCCCCAACTAGAACACCTATAGTACTGATCTTCTCATAAGGACAGAAAAGCTTTTGGGACTTTTCAGACTACAGAACCCTGGTGATACATGGCTAGCAAACAACTAACTGTGCAGAGTTTAACTAAGCAATGGGGCCAAAGGGATAGCTATAGTGGGTTCATAGGAAGCAATTAAAGCTAGGCCTTGGTGCCTAAGGGAGCCCAAAGGCCCCTTTGCCAAATAAATTGACATAAGGTGACACAGTATTATACACATGACATTATAGGGGTAGGGCCAAGATGCCTAAATGGGCATTGTCACTTAAAAAAAAATTTACATGCCCTAGAGATATGACAGAAGTCTTCAGTCCACCATTTATGGTTAGATGGAGCCAGGAGAAGCACATGACTAAGCACATCACTCTCAGGCTCATTGCCTTTTCCATCTTGCTGTAGGAGACAGTGTCCACTGTAAGGCCCCATTCACACTACGGATTTGGTGCTGAGATTCCGGGCAGAACCTCTCTGCGTGGACTTGGCGCCGACTCCTGCCTTCTATCAGTTACAATGTGAGAATGCGGAGGCGCACGCCTGGAATCTCAACGCTGATTCCGTAGTGTGAACGGACCTAAGTCTAAGAAGGTCTTCTCTTGCAGCAAGATGAAGATTGCAACACACCAGGGAGTGAAACGCTTATGATCAGTGGGGGTCTAGACACCCAGAACCAGGACAATCAAAACTTTTGACAGGTCTCTAGGGAAAAAAATATTTTATTGCATTAGCCCATGGTAGGATTGGGAGTTCCATCAAATTCCAAAAGTATGGAGGTATTTGTGGTTAACAGGCATGTATGGCAGTGGCATGAGGCTATTTGACTTCTGTAGGAGCCATACAATTTCCCTATACTGCCAGGCTTACCATAGACCTATGATGCATTTCAACTTCTCCACTCTAGCAGTATATTCATTGCTACGTAAGGAATTGGTCTCATAAGTGCTTTTGATTTGTAGCACATTCAGAGCTACAAAATAAATATTTTATTACTTACTATTCCTTCCTTTCATTTAGATCGACCGAAAGAAATGTCTCAACATGAAGAAGAAATGAATGGCAACTTAGGGTACAGGGATTCTGCTGACCAATCACTCTACTCTTTCCGAAGAGAACCCAGCTACTTCGAAATTCCCACAAAAGACTTTCAGCAACCAGCCAAATCTCCAGAGGCCCAAGTCCATGAAATCCCTACTAAAGACACAGATACAGCGACACCCCCAGTGATGCAGAGTCATGCTTCTTTTACCATTGAGTTTGATGACTGTCGACCTGGGAAAATAAAGATTAAGGATCATGTCACTAAGTTCTCAATGAGACAGAGGAGAACAGGAGGAAAGGAAACTGCCCCAACTGAAATGATATCTGTTGAAAATAAAGTAGCCGACTGGTTGGTTCAAAATGACCCAAGTTTAATAAGAAGACCATCTCCTGGAGAAGATGTCTACAGTACCAAGAGTGACCTTCCCATCCACAATAGGACTCTCAAAGGTAAGTCATTATATTAAAATGAAATGATGTTAAAGGAGCCCATGTATATTAGATAAAGGTTTGCAGGTTCTACAACTTTGATGGGAATTGGGTATTAGAATGTGATCACCACACAAATTCAAAGTAGCATCAAGTATTGTTCTTTATGTATTCTCTATATGTTATGATGTAGTTTGTAGCTATGCAGTTCATCATGTCTAGCCTTTCTTTACAGTGGGACAAAGACATAAATACAAATACAAAGAATGGCCTTATTGGTGCTCACTCTCAGGACCGGTTCTAGGTTTTTGCAGGCCCTTGGGTGACAAAGCTTTAGTGGGCCCCTCATCCATCCACTATGCACAATCACTTGAGACACCACTTACAAACATAAACCCACATTATTGGCAAAGACACTAACTGACTGAAACTGACTGAATGACTGACACTGACTCTAACACTCACTGAGCAGGCTGAACATTAGAACATTGGGCTCCTCTACCTCTCTGGGCCCTTAGAGGCGCTAGGGGGCCCGGGTAAGCCCTGTGCTTATGCCGGCCCTGCTCACTCCCTCGGCCTCTGTTGCACATACTCTGCCAGCCACTGCCTGTCTGCGTCCATTATATCTGGATTTAATTGTCTTGCCACTGTAGGTTAATAATAGTATTTAACATAAAGACAAAAATGGATATTCAGAATTTGAAATAAAAGCACAGCTGTTTTTTTGCCACCCCTGTTGTCAGGATGTGTGTGATTTTACTATTCAGCTCCATTTACTTCAGTGGAACTGAGCTGCAAAACCCACAACCAAACTGAAAGTGGCACTGTTTCTGGAGGAAAGCTGCCATAGCATGATTATTTCAAGCTTTAGTGTCTGTGTCAATTGACCACTTAACAACCAAAAACACAGGAGTGCAAAAACAAAAATTGGCCTGGCCCTTTTAAAAGGGTTAAAAATTTACATTTTAAAGGCATGTAAAAACCTTTGATTAGTTGGGATCTGGTTATTCATACCCCCACAGATCATTAGATAAAGTAGGAAGATGCACTTGTCTCCATAGATTTACATGAAGCCTGTCTCCTGCAGTATGACGGAAAAGGCAGTGCACCAGGGATGGAAGCACTTAGCTGATCAATTCTCCCAGCTTTATCTAATAATCCCATTTAAGATTCATCTTAAACCAACAGATGAAAAGACATTATTACTCAGTAGAAAATAATACAGAATTTGAAAAGTTTTGATATATAGTCAAGCTAAAATGTTTAGAAAAGTTTGGATAAAGCAGTTGTGTCTGATTTTAACCCTGGTCCATACACCCTATGAGGGTATATGGAAAACATATACTGGGGTCCTCTGCCCACGGTCAGAATGGAGTGCTGCTCTGTAAGAATAGGTGCGTTTAATGTATGAGGTATTCTCTTTAATGTTTCAGGTAACCGACATGAAGATGGCACCCAAAGTGACTCAGAAGATCCAGCAGTACCTGTTCCCGAGAAGGAGAACACACCATCTGAACCTGGCAAACTTCAACGACAGATAAAGCGTGAGCCGGAAGAACTGCTCCACAGTCAGCAAGCATTCGTTATAGAATTCTTCGATGATGATGCGCCTCGAAAAAAGAGGTCTCAGTCCTTCACACACAGTGCAATCGCCTCCCAAAATGAAGCGGACCCTGCCAACAAAGGCAAAAATGACAAAAGGAAAGGTGTTTTAACAGCAGAGAAGCTGACCACTAATGGAACAACTACAGCCCCTTTAGTCCCCAAACCCCTGGTAAATTCGGCCTTTCCTCAAAGGTCCAATTCTTTTAGGAGAGAAAAAACTGAGGATCGAATAAGTACTGCTGGACCTGTAACAGCAAAACCTCCAGTGAAAAGCTTTGGTAGCATCGGGAAGAAATCCAAGTTTGCCCAGGAGTTTGTGGCTGAGTATTTGCGAGAGCAGGCGGAAGTCTCGAAAGACTCAGTAGAGAAACCTCTGACATTGCCGTTATCGACGGTAGTCCCAATGCCAACCAGCCATCAAGTACAAGCCCCCTTAAAGGAGCCTTCACCTCCACCATCTGTAGTGCCACCTCTTGAATGTAGGCCACTGAGGGTCAAGAAAACTGAGGAGGAAGACAGCCTAAGCGATGCCGGGACATATACCATTGAAACAGAGAATCAAGATAAAGAAGTTGAAGAAGCTAGGAAAATGATAGACCAGGTAAAAATGAAGCCTGAGTTTCGATAGTAAACTTTTGATAGTAATTTTAATTATTTTGTTAAGATTTGTCATTCGAAATAGTTTTTACTTAAATTTTAAGAAAAAACATAAATTACTTCTGTAATACTTTTAGTTCCACCAATCTGTCAAGGCTAAATATATCTATTCTGAGACTTGACATGGACTAAAATGCTGAATATAGTCATTAACTTTGTGGCTTTTGCTGTGTCTGTCAGAATGATGTTCTGGTATAGGGGGCATAAATCAAGGCTAATAAAGATAATGGGGAATACTTAACCTTTTTCACATCTAGGTATTTGGAGTCTTTGAACCAGATGAGTATTCAAAAATTTCTTCAGCAATTTACAGACCAGTCATCAAACTAGAAAAAGAAGAAACCTCTCTAAATGAGAACACTGTGAGTCACACAACGACAATCTTGTCCACGAGTCACTCTGTCAAAGCAAATGGCGCTCCCCAGGCTGATGTCCAGGTAGGTACAATGAGCAACCATTGATTGGTCCCAGTACTTGCATATAACTCTGTTGTTAAACTAATTGCAATTTTTTTGCAGGCTGAGAAAGCATCTGGCTCCAGTAAAAGTGGACAGAAATGGGTTTCTAGGTGGGCCAGCCTTGCTGACAGCTATCCAGATGCCTCACCAACCTCTCCTTTAGATGGGCAAAAAATTGGATTACTGGCAAATGATGGTAATGGTAAATGTCCAAGATAATACCTATATTATGACTTAATTATATACTGATTCAAAAACTTCTACTATTGCAATGTATTCTTCTGTGTCATTGATTTGTATAATATTTTATTCATGAAAGGCACATTAAAGTAAAAAAAAAAAAAAAAATTAAAGGGGGAGGGGACATAATTAAATAATGTATACTTACCAGTCTCTGTGCCTCTGTAGCACAGCTCCTGGGTCCCTCCAATGGTCAGCAGCTGTAATTTTTGGTGGGAAACAAGGTACATCACTTTCCCAGCTCTTCCAGCTAAATGTTATGGCCGGGCTCAGCGACTGGTTGGCTGAGCTGGCAATCGCTCAGCCAGGTATTTGACGTTGCAGCTGGAAGAGCAGCAGGTGGCTATCAGCTGGACCCGGGAGCGGCGCTACAGGGCACAAGGATAGGTATGTAAACCTTGTTAATTATGTTCCTGCAATCCCGGTCTATTCTGCTTTTTTTCTGCTTTCACTGGACTTCTTTGAATAATTATAAGTAATTACAAAGGTTTTGCAGAACTTAAATCATACCTGAAAGGTTTTGTATGGAGTGACTTTTTTTGTGCTCTTACTACTGACTATTAGCCCCTAGACGTCCTCTCCATGGTGTAAAGATATTTTTCATTAACTTCATTTTAGTGGAATTTACCAGTGAACACAGTCAGTCCATCAAGTTGTCCAGAAAACTTAGACATTATGATTGATCAGTTTCTTACCAGATATTCCAGTATAGAAACTGGGATTTCTACTACAGAAGATTAATTATACACTGTACAACTTTTTTTTGTTTTAATTTACTTAAATTTACCAACATATTAATTTATGTTTCTAGACTTTGACCAAGTTGAAAACACCGGTGAAGGAGATCCTGCTTTCCCTTCAAGGACAAGACGTCTTCTTCCTCAACTACCACCAAATGACAAATCTGAAAGTCCAACACCAGCTATTTTGGTTTGTGCCGAGTCGTACCCAGAAATTCCTCAAAAAACATTGATTGAAAATGAAGTCAAAACCATGCCCTCAGATCCAAACAATCTACTCTTTATACAAGAAGATTTAGATCCAGACAGTCTTAGCGATACAAGCAAGTCTGATGATGGTGGCCTATCTAGCAGAAAGTCTAACCCACCTCAAGCTGCTCCTAGAACTAGGTGGCGGAGAGAGGACACCAGTAGTCAGGAACAAAGTGTCCAAAGATTGAATAAGCTTTCTACTGAACCAAAGTCTACTAGCTTTTATGTTGGAAATGACAGTGAGATGGAAAGTTTATCCCATGCAAATTCTATATTACCCAATGTAGAGATTCACAAACCATACAAAAGTCATGAAATCCAGGTAAAAGCAAAAGTAAACCAACAAACCACACAGGAAACCTCAAGTATTGCAAAAATAGATAACCTGTTGTTGAAAAAAGAAAATGGACCAGCAAGAGAATCATTTGTTCGACAAGAAAGTTTTACCAAAGAAAAATCGAGCTGCAACATCTCTCCCAACAAACTTCCTCATATCTCAACCCACCCCTTGCTTAAAGATATGACTGTCACAAAGTCCAACACAGACTACAGTCGAGAGACACAGCAGATTCTTAAAGAAACTGAAAATGCCTTGGCTGCTCTAGAAGCAAAACTTTTTTCTCAGAACAATCTAGATGATATTGAAAATACTCCATGCCCACCAGATGATTCCTTGTCTGGAGATTCTGATGTGGATACAGCTAGCACAGTCAGTTTGGTTAGTGATAAGAATGTACCAAGTCATCCTCAAAAAAGCAGGGTTATGGGTCTTCATAAGGAAAAGTCATCTTCAACATCTTCAATACAAGACCAATACAGCCAGCCCAGTGCCCGAGAGAGACTTTCTGAAAAACGGAGAACAGGTACTGGTGATGGAAGTAGCAGGAAAGATGTAACCAAAAAGTTTGAAATGAAGCGCAGCAGTGGAACACGTGGTTCCTTGGATTTTACAGATGAAGAACGAGGATCTAGTCTTCCTTACATATCTGTTCCTGACACTGTATCCTCAGATTATGAAAATTCTTCATCAAGAAATCTCTCAAGGAGGAGACCCTTTGCTCAGTCAACCAAAGAGGATACAAGTAGAACATCTTCAAATTCACAAAAAGTCCAGCAAGCTCTTACCCGATCAAATAGCTTATCAACACCCAGACCTACAAGGGCATCTAAGTTACGTCGTGCTCGTCTTGGAGAAGCGTCTGATAATGAAAGCGCAGATGCTGACAGGTTGAATATTAGTTCGGAAGCTTCTTCCTCAGCCAAAAGTAGCAGTGAATCGAAAAAGCTCTCCCGACTTGACATTTTAGCTATGCCGCGAAAAAGGACTGGCTCATTCAATGTTCCAAGTGATTCTGAAACTTCGACTCCTCGTACTACATTTTCAGGACGTAGTGTTGATCAATATATAAGTCGAAAACCAGTCATGGCAGAAATTAAACAGCCTATCAAAAAAACAATGGCACCTACACCCAAACAGCCACTATCTAGGGCACGATCTGGTAGTGTAAAGTACTCTTCATCTTCCTGTAAGTTTTTATGGTTTTCATTGCTTGTTTTATTGCTTTTTTATGATTTCACAATAATAGCTTCTATGGGCTAAATTTATTTAAAAGAAAATGGAGGAGTTTACCTCTGCATCCCTGTCTTAGTGTGTTATTAGATCTGCAGACTCCTTCCTGATGCAACTAGATCGGCACTCATTGTAATCATGCTGGCAGGGCAGCATTAGCAATCATTGGATTATTTAGGGCCCTTTTGTCTATCATTTCTTAGCCACGCATCCTCTATTACACAAGGAAATGTACAGCTGACATATAAAGATTATTTAACATCTCACCACTATGCGATCAGTGATAACCTTCACTAAAAGGCTCTAAAAGGGCTCTTTTTTCTATGATAGATTGCTAGTACAAGCCATCACTTTATGATTG
This sequence comes from Dendropsophus ebraccatus, assembly GCF_027789765.1. Classification (NCBI taxonomy): domain Eukaryota; kingdom Metazoa; phylum Chordata; class Amphibia; order Anura; family Hylidae; genus Dendropsophus; species Dendropsophus ebraccatus. The sequence goes on from NC_091466.1 coordinate 41,647,230, forward strand.
GTAGAGGTCTGACTGCCAAGACCCCCAATGATCATGAAAGGGAAAAAGCTACCAGACCATTATAACCCTGCATCCCTTTCTAAGTAATTTATTTCAGGAGCCCTGTTGCATCCACTGCATAGAAAATGTATTACATGGCTCTGTACCCTCAATCTGTCCCCCCAAACCACTTGTACCTTCGGATAGCTGCTTTTAATCCAAGATCTGTCCCGGGGTCCATTCGGCAGGGGATGCAGTTATTGTCCTAAAAACAACATTTAATCCTGCAGCGCTCTGTCTAACGGCCGGGGCTTACATTTGTATATGCATTAAGCTGGCACCACCTCTTTGTCCTTCCTCCCCACCCTCCTCATCATTAGGAATGATCCAGGAACATTTATTGCTGTTTGAGCTTTGCACATGTTTATTAACGATCCAGCCAATGTTCATCATACACAAAGGTGGGGAATAGGAAGCAATCTGCCTGGAGCATTCCTAATGATGAGGAGGGTGGGGAGGAAGGACAGAGAGGGTGTGCCAGCCTAATGCATATACAAATGTAAGCCCCGGCTGTTAGACACTGTGCTGCCGGATTTTTATGACAATAACTGCATCCCCTGCCGAACGGACCCCAGGACAGATCTTGGATTAAAAGCAACTATCTGAAGGTACAAGTGTTTTGTTTTGTTTTTTTGTGTGTGTGTGGGGGGGGGGGCAGATTGTGGGTACAGAGTCTCTTTAAGTCCACCAAAATGGGGGCAACTTTTTGCAGTGGTCTCGATTTTGGGTCATAGAGGAGAATCCCAATCTAAAAACCTCCCTACATAAAAGCCATAAAAGTTGTCGGACAATTCCTTTAAGTAAAGATGATCTGTCTAGTCCTCTGATGTGTCTGTTTTAGTAAATATCTGTATTCCCCATAATAACAACTTTGAATAATCTATTTCTTAGAAACTTGCATTGTTGAACTGCTATATATATATATATATATATATATATATATATATATATGTAGACAAATGGGTGTTACCCAATACAAGCTAACACTGTCAAATCGGAGCTATTAGTGTCAAAAGGAATGATGACTTTTGCTAATTTATTCAGACTTTTCCAGAAGAGAAAATGAACAGTGCAAAATTCTAAGAAAAAAAGGTTCCAGAGTTAATCTCATAGGTCATATTTTATCATAATTCTTATATGTTCTATAAACCTATTTATCTTCCTTTTGAGAATATTTTTAAGGAGTCTCGTTTAGAGTTGTTGAATTTATTGGCTCTGTTTGGATGAAAAATGGACGAAAACAAGAAGTTTTATGAAACAGAGAAAAAAAAATTCATGTATTCAAATGAATTGGTTTTTCCTTCCCTCTGGGCAGCCCACTAACCGTTTTATTCCAATGTTTGTAACCTGAGCACTGATTTTAATACCTCTTCTAACAGAACCTTAACACCTACATTTTAAAGGAGAACTACCAAGAGATGTAGCAAATTTTTACTAGTGAAGGACTTACTCAAGGGTGAAGTCTCAGAACCCCTGGAGGAAGATCCTCTCTGCCAATGTCCCCATGACATTTGCTGTGTCTGTACCTTGGCGTTATCTTAAAATTAAAACTCCATATCTATTTAAATTACAGACGATATCCAATAAGTGTGGGTCCGATTGGATGGACTACTACTGCTCATGAAAATTGGAGTCCTTTTTCCCCTTGAGTGAATGGGATAGCAGCACCCATGCTCATTCGCGCTGTATTCATTTGCCATGTCGGACATTTGAAAAAAAAAAAAAAACAAGTACAGTAGTTGGCTTCAGGGGTCCTATAGTGAGTGAATGGGGCAGAAGCCAAGTATGCTTTATTTCTTCATTCACTAGCGGCAAGGCAAGGGATCCCACATGTTGTATCAATGTTTTCCAGCCAGCCTTAGGGCTGCATCCAACTTCAGCTGCCTCCGCTACTCAAATGCAGCACGCTCAGGTTCAGGCGAACTCGAGCATTCTTGAAGTTTGTTCAACTTTACTATTCAGGTGAAATCAGTAGGTTTGGACCACTTTTATCTAATGTGTAAGACCTTAGTGTCTTACCAGTCTAAATGAGTTAAGATTTAGCTGGTACTAACATAGTACAGGTCTAAGATGTGTAGGGACATTGGCACATAAGCACTTCCTGTAGATGGCCTGCAATGGCAAAAGCAAGAAAGGAAAAATGCAATAATTATATTTTTCCTTCACCTTTTAAGGGGCTTTAAATCTTTTGGTAGTTCTTCTTTAAGACAGTGATCGATATGTACAGATTTCCTAGGGGAGCTATGTATTTTTGTGTGAGATGCTGCAAATATTTCCATTTAAAGAGGTAATATAGCCACAATCATTTATCTGCCTACCTATTGTTTAGGTTACACACTGTAAACTTTTGGGGATATGTCTGCTTAGACCCTCACTAATAATATAGGGGCCTATTAGGGCTAAATCTCTCTGAGCACATGTATAGAGCCTATTACATGAGCTTTAAGTGTCTCAAAGTTAGGGCTCACAATCGCTAGATCGCACATCCCTGATATGCAGCAGATACGCAGCAGATTAGATCTGAACAACTGAACACATCATCAAATCTGCTGCGTATCTGCTGCGTATACGGTGTGTGTGTTTGTACCCTTAAACTCTATGGGAGTTCAGAGACCACTGAGTTCAGTTTCAGTAGTTGGGCCACAGGGAAAGGTCCTATCCAGTGGATAGGTGATAAATGTTTGTGGCTGGAATATTGATCAAACAACTTTGTAGGGAAAATTCCAATAATATTTAGGGTACATACTGTAGTTAAATTATTGCAGTATCTACACTCTGTTACATAGTTTCTCTATTTTCTTCTGCAGACCTATATGTGGTTCTATGGTTTTCTAAAAATAAAAAATTCAGCTACAGCAAAGATCCCCAAATACTTATGTTCCATTATGTATTTATCTACAACATTTCTGTGTCATGCTATGTATAGTATGTGAGTGGTACCGCTGCATCCCTGCATACAACGACATGAACACAATAGAAAGATATATATGGTCTGCAGATTATCACCATTGCATATATAATTATGGTTTCTTCTAAGGGCTGGGTTTAACAATGCTTGATATTAGATATTTTATTGGTTTTACAGTATTTACAACCAACTTTTTACGTTCTCCTATTGTAAACCTAGCTCTAAGTTGCAAACAGACTATCTTGTCTATGGTTTCCTATGTTTAATTGTCTACTGATTATCTATAGAACCAAAATACAAGTTGTTATACAATTTTAATTATGCATACCAAGCTCTAACAACATATGTTGAGCCGTACTTTAGCAAAGATTGTTTGATTGTTTCAATATACATGAAAAATTGAGCAACTTTGAAAAGGACCTTAATATAATTCCTACTGTTTTGTATCTATTTATATCCATGGTACTAAACTGCAAACAAACCCTGAGTAATCTGGCCCTGCATCCATACTTTATCACATCTGTTACCAACATCTTGGTTAGATACAGTGTATGTGATCATGGCAGCACCACAATAGTGCCCTAGCTGATGGCTATGAGGTCAAGAGAATGTACTGATGGCTATGAGGTCAAGAGAATGTACTGTAGTTAGTGTCTATGAATATCGTACAGTATGGATTGCAGCTCACTAAGGGTATAAGTTTTTTGGGACCCAGCCTGGCGAACATGGGGTTAGTGAGATGGTGATGCATACAGCACTGTATGCGTCACTGCTTAGGGTAATAGTACAGAAGTAGGGAGTTCTGAGAGAAACAGGAGACTCTACCCCTGGATGTGCATTCTGTAGTGTGCCACACTATAGGGTAGTGCATCATTAACTTAGAAAAAAGTAGGTGACAGAAAAAGTATACCATCAGGATCAGACTACACAAGTTTGTAGTCTGTTACCATGGCGATGTATAGGAGCTATGGACATAAATTGGAAGGAAATATTTTACACATTTTCAAAATTTTAAGATGACTTCACTTTTTCTTTTAGGTGAAATGAAACAATAAAATCATTTAACAGTGTTCATACCCTTTAGTATAATATGTAGTTTTCTTATAGATGAATGCATTTGTCATTAATATATGGGCCCATGGAATAATTATGAAATTCAGCAAAGGGACAAAAAGCTTTCCTAGTCTGCTTAAATCTTGCTGAGTAGGAGAACTTTATTAGACAGTGAAAAGCATTCTGGGATCCACCACACTGGGCCCACGGAGACTTGCACTGTAAAACATGACCATTCATGGCTCTCATAACGTCTCCCACCATCAATCAACTTGTATATTGGCCTCCATAGATCCTCAGTATTCCGGTCTGTCTGTCTCACTGGTGTTAGAAAGTATTGATCTTTTTGACTTTCTCTCTCTCTCTCTGAAACCAATTCATTTTATAAGCTTCAAGACGGAGGCAGCAGGGTTCAGATTATATTTCTACATCTGAGGAGGAATATGGCTCTAATCACAGTACTCCTAAACACAAACGATCCCATGCTTCAACAGCCACCCAGACTCCCCGGACACACAACGCGCCTGTCCGCCAGAGGCAAAGCACTCTTCAGGATGATGACGACGATGACCATGATGTCTACGATAACTTCATAGCCCAGTCAGAAGAAATAGCTGAAATTGCCAGGTGATTACTCATAGTATAACACAATGTTACTCAGAGACAAGGTTAACCATCCACTTTGGAAATATTCGCTATCATTCAGGCTGGGATAAAGCCTTCTTCTCCCCTCCATCAAGATCTCCATTGTTCTGCTTTGTCATAGAGAATAATAGTGGTGCTGAATGAGCTGGTGCCACCTGACAGAGCGCAATGATTATAACATGATCCCTCAGATTTCTTGCATTGTGTCTCACATATTACAGTACTAAATAGCATAGCATACAGGGCTACTTTTCATTGGATTTTTTATAAAACAAAAAAGGCATTAACAAGGCATCCAACGAACAGATGATGTTGGTTGAAATAGGGGTTGGACATGATGGAAAAGCATTGTACGACCCCTTTTTTTCTTGAACAGATAAGCCGCTGCCAGAGCCGTCTGGCTGCGGCTTACCAATCCCCATAAACAGTACAGGAACATTTAAACATGCAGAGCGTTCTTGTGTATGGGGAGGACGGGAGAGATAACTGTCGGCCAACAGTTATTGAAAGTATACTACTTTTATAGGGAATGTATCACCTACATTTTCTTTTACTGGTTAGAGTCAGATACTAAAACTTGTTCTTTTATTCTAATGTGTTAGTATTTCCTGACTGTAAGTTTTTAAATTCACTCTTTGTACATTGTTATGGGGGCTGCCAATAGGAAGACACAATGGAAAGTCTCAGCTTAGTTCTAGCCCCAGTGGTGAGAATAAAAACTGCAAAATTTTATAATATTGATAGAAAAATGGAAAATTAGGGGGGGAAAGTCACCAAAAATTCTTTAAAAATATGTTTAACATAAAAACATTATTTAAACAATAAACCATTTTCTAATGACACATTCTCTTTAACCCCTTAGCGACCCATGACGTACCTGGTACGCGGGGGGTGTTCAGAGCGGGGTCCAGCCGGGGCCCCGCTCTGAACGGCACCGCTCCCGGCTGCAATCTGCAGGTGGGCAGTGCCTCTATTAGCCGGCGCGAGTCCCGTTGCTGGCTAATTAAGCACTTCAATGCAGCTGTCAAACTTGACAGCTGCATTGAAGTGCTTTACACTTCACATCCCTGGTGTCTAGTGGGTCGGATCCGGTCTTCTGCCCGTGCCGGGCCTCAGCGTCGCAATGACGCTGATCCCGGCTCGGCAGTAGATTGCTGTGGCCTGCAGCAGGCCAAAGCAATCTATGACCGATGTAATCGATCTTTGCTGTGTATATACACAGCATTGATCTCTATGAGAGATCAGTGCTGTGTATATAAAAGTCCCCCAGGGGGACTTCTAGTTTATGTAAAAAAAAAAAGTAAAAAAGTTTTTTTTTATGAATAAAAAATCCCCTCCCCTAATAAAAGTCCAAATCACCCCCTTTTCCCATTTTATAAATATAAATTAATAAATAAACAAATAAACATATTTAGTATCTATTAATTAACTATTAATTAACTATTAATCACATTCCTGACCTCGCACGGTAAACGGCGTCAGTGCAAAAAAATTCCAAAGTGCAAAATTGCACATTTTTGGTCTCATCAAATCCAAAAAAATGTAATAAAAAGTGATCAAAAAGTTGTATATGCACAATTAAGGTACCGATAGAAAGAACACATCATGGCGAAAAAAATTAGATCTCACACAGCCCCATAGACCAAAGGATAAAAGCGCTATAAGCATGGGAATAGAGCGATTTTAAGGAACATATATTTGTTAACAATGGTTTGAATTTTTTAAAAGCCATCTCAAATATAAAAGTTATAGATGTTACATATCATTGTAATCGTAACAACTTGAGGAACATGCATAGCAAGTCAGTTTTACCATAGGGCGAGCGGCGTAAATGCAAAACAAATTCTTTTTTTTTTTCAATTTGACAGTGCAAATTATTATTTTCCGGTTTTGCAACATATTTTATGGAAAAATAATGCCTGTCATTGCAAAGTACAATTGGTTTCACAAAAAATAAGCGCTCATATAAGTCTCTAGGTGAAAAAATGCAAGCGCTATGGACTTTTAAACATAAAATGGAAAAAGCAAAAGCGCAAAAACGAAAATTGGCTTTGACCTTAAGGGGTTAAGAAGGACAGACTCCTATTGCCTTTCATTGACTTTATAATTGCTCTAATTCAACAAATCTTTTGGATTCATATAAATCTGAAGGCCAGATTGTGGTAAGCCATCCGTGTTATGGCAGCAAGTCTTAAAGGGGTTATCCAGCGCTACAAAAACATGGCCACTTTCCCCCTACTGTTGTCTCCAGTTTGGGTGGGGTTTTGAAACTCTGTTCCATTGAAGTAAATGGAGCTTAACTGCACCTGAACTGGAGACAACAGTAGGGGGAAAAGTGTCCATGTTTTTGTAGCGCTGGATAACCCCTTTAACTCACCCACAGGTCCAATGACCTAAAGTATGAGCATTGTAGATCACTATAGTTTTAATCTTTGGATCTGTATTTGGTCCAGGATTTGTGCCCATAATACAGGTGCAAAAAATTTACCCATATTACATTTTTGTGAATCTGGTCTGTTGCCCCATTTTCAAAAAGGTTACTTGACAAAACATAAGCTAGAAGAAAGAACAATGCTGCTGCAGTGATATATGCTTAGCTCATTGCTAACCAGTAGGTTTTCTTCATCAAAGCATATATTTGATGCCTGGCAAAATGACACATTTCATTGCTGTCTGTTGGTAGATTTGCTACCAGTACATCATGGAACCCACAGGATGCTGCTATAGGGCCAAGATATTTAATTTACTTCGCTCACATTTTCAAGAAATCTAAACAGACCCAACTATGTTGTTTTCACCACTCCAGTAGCAGGTGCAGCATGCAGGGGTCCTTCAAGTTACAATATTTATCTGTTCCAGAATGGAAAGAAGTAAAATTGTTGTAACTTGAGACCATAATGCTATAAAAAAAAAGGAACTGGATCCATAGCCCCCAAAGTGTCACTTCAAAATAAGAAAAATGAAGTTTACTAGAATCAGCAGATAACTAATACAGATAAAACAAGTCCTTACCTATAAAAGTATGAAAAAGCCGCTGGAAGCTATGAATCACTTTGCATGTTGCATACAGCAGCTTCTTTAGCGTCCTGTATGGTATGCAGAACATGTAGTACTGTAATATAGAGAGGCGATACTGGACAGCCAGTTGGTGCATGGCAATGGTGCCATGATGCTTGGCACATACGTATAGAGACACAGGTAAACCCCCAAGTTAAACATTCTCGTTTTATCTTTACCTCTTCCTATTTTTCATGGTATACTATGAGTGACTGAAAACCTTTCTGATCTTTTTTTCATATTGCCCAAAGGTTGAGTCAAACCCTGGTAAATGATGTGGCCAGCTTAGCTAAGGAGATACACGATGTGGCCGGAGATGGGGACTCTCAGAGCTCTTCAGGAACAGGACACAGCACTTCTATAAGTTCTGTACCAAACACACCAGCCTCAATCATATCTGCAAGAGAAGAGGTGAGAATTTTCTTACTCAATACCTGTGACTGCTCTGTCCCTCACAGTGTTAATTCATTGCATCTATGAAGGTAATGGTATGGAATCTGTGGAATGTGCTTGAGGTTTGCATATATGATTTTCAGGTTTTAGGAGGCATACCATTTAATAATATACATACTGTATGTGTGCATGACTGTCCTCTGTTTTCAGCTATAAAATATAGAATTATACTCCCTTACATCGGGGGGTAGAATCGGGGATTACTTTGTTTTGTGTTGATTTCAATTTTATTTCTTCACATAATAACTTATTTTTTATTAGTATTATGTTCTTTTAGTACATTTTGGTTTATTAGTAGTATTAATTTTATATATTATTATTATTATTATTATTATTATTATTATTATTATTATTAACGAACACCTGTGCTTTAATACGTTTCCTGCTGTGACGGATGCCTTTAAAGGGCGTTATCCATTCTTAGAAACTACATGGCCACTTTCTTCCAGAAACAGCCGCACTCTTGTTCTCAGTTTGGGTGTGGTTTTCCAGCTCAGCAGGAGTGGATTAACTTTACCATAGGCCAATCCTGGGCCCCCCACCCCACTGTAACTATGGCAGCACTAGCATGGTGTTCTTAGTACAGAATAGATAATGTCATGATGCCCTAATTTGTGCAAAATCAAGGTAAAAAAGCAGCAATTATTTGCAAATAATGGCACAACTGTAGCCAGGAGACATTACACCACTAAAAGTGTAAGTCTGTTTGGGTGGCAATGCCCCCCCCCCCGGAGCTCAGGGCCCCTGGCTGCCGCCCGAAACGGACCTGTTATAATCTGCTACTGCAGCTCAGTTCCTTTGAAGTAAATGGAGCTAAATTGTAATTCCACACACAACCTGAGGACAGGGGTGGTGGAAAGTAGCTGTGTTTTTCTAATCTTGGATAATTCTGTGGTTATGTTGCCAGAATCATCATTCAGAACTATGTTTATGAGGAGGCTTTATAGTGGTTTCCTGATTTGAACATTATGGGGAATCTGTACACCAGGTCTTATAAAAATCCCTGTCCCCATGCCCCAGACCAGATTTACTGGAAGGTGCACACCTTTCCGTAAATCCAGCAAATCTGAGACAGCCTTGCAGTAGATAACTTTTTTATTTCACCATGATTTCCGCCTGTTTGCACATCCGACCCGCCCGCTAGAATTTGCAACTTTTCTCCGTTGTATGCAGGGCATGGGGTTGACAAATGCACAGAAGAGCTGAACACTTGCTCCTGGGATCCAATAACGATCACAACTATGATTAAGAGGGATTTTTTTAATGAAAATAAATAAATAGTCCCTTTAAGGCTGAGCTCACTCAACATTTGGTCTCTATGGAGGAGACTTATTAACTTTACGCCCTGTGTGTATGCCACAGAGAAGTCCCATATTGTGGCCATCTCCCTGGTGTACACCTGCGGTAACCCCTGCTCACCTGATGGGCGGGCAGGGGCAGTAAATATATTCTTGTGCTTGCACCTCTTAGTAAATCAGGAGGGTGAATGGGGGTGTGGGTTTATCCAAGACTGGCGTACACCAGTCTTCACAAATGTCCCCCGTGTTCTTTGCCAACAAAAAAGTATTTTTTTTTTTCAGCAAGAGGACCAAATACAGTCGCTGGAACAGAAAGTAGTCCCATAAATCATACAGCTCATGAAAACTTTTATTACATCCCCTCTAAAATCCATACACAGAACAGGGCAGGTAGAAGATTACATCTTTAGGCTTCAAATTAACCCTTAGTCATAGCATACTAGGCAATTACCCCACCTGAATTTATATCAAACATAGTCGCCGATGTACTATGTTTAGACCAAAGGGAATAGGCCTGCTATGGTGGCTATAAGCCTGTATGAATATACCCTAAAAAAATATTTGCACTCCTATGGTTTGTTATATTGCATATATATGCTACTAGTTGTTAGTGGGCTTGCTCACCATCATGCAGTGAACAGTAAGAATACAAGTTGCCGATACAGTTTTTTGCACAGGGGCCCTCTCTCTGCATTATATACACCAATGAGGTTTCGGAACCCATCAAAGAAACGGTGGCTCATTACTAACTAGTAGACATAGCTGAAATTCCTGTATAATTAGAATGGGGGCTCAGGCTCGGAAAATCTAATTGATGCATCTTGCCAAGTCGTGCTTGTTATTGAAGTCGAGAAAAAGAGAGGTCAGCCATGATAAGTTCTCATACCGTCACATGTTTTATGTTGAGGAACAGAATCTTGGGAAAAAATATCTAATTCTTTCCCATAGTAAACTGCAACTTTGCTGGAGAATGAGTCACGGGCACAATGGTGTGTTCATGTATACTAGAATTATAGCTTGCCAGTCCTGTGTGCTGACAACACCCTGCATGTCATGGCTATTTAAATGCTGTGTTTTGTCTGCTGAAACCACAAACACCAAGTGACATGTCAGGCTTCCAGTTGCAAAATGAGCTGCAAATCATAGATTTTATTTAAAGGGCCTGTAAAAATAACTAAAGCATTGCATATAATAATGTATTTCCATATACTTCATAACTTCCATTAACTTGCATGTATGCTGTGAAACTGCATGTAAGCATGATGAGTATTGTAAGATAATACTAGTGTTTTCTATCATTATTAAAGGCCTTATAATCTCCCTATTTGAAAGGGATATTCTGACTTAAACTAACTTTCCCTCTATCTGCAGGAAAGTGGATAGGTGTAAGATCACAGGAGTCTGACCATTACTCCAGCCCTTCTCCTTCCGTTTCTCCAGAATAGAGTAATGGGTCAGTGCTCTCTTTGGGAGCTGACAAAGTTAGCGTTGTACTCAGCAATCTTTGTCAGCTCTATATGATTGTATGCTGACCCACTGCTCAATTTAAATGAAAAGGAGTCGGTGCCCCATTCTGGAGATTGAGGGAAGGGCGGAGGAGTCGGACCCCTGTGATCTCAGACTTTCACCCTATCCATAGGATAAGATAATTTAATTCTGAATACGCCTTTAAGATTCTTCCCTGTGGTAATGGCTGACGTCTTCACCTCTCAACATATCATCTGTTGGCGGACAATCTTTTCGATACCTCTTGGGCTTGTTTTACACATAGAGGGAGAATTATCAAACTGGTTTAAAGTAGAATTGTCTTAGTTGCTCTTAGCAACCAATCAGATTCTACCTTTCATTTTTCAAAGAATCTGTGAGGAATGAAAGGGGGAATCTGATTGGTTGCTAGGGGCAACTAAGACAATTCTACTTTACACCAGTTTGATAAATCTCCCCCATAGTGTTTTGGTCAGTATTTGGTCCTTCTGTTTCCATCGTTTGGGTCAGAATTTTAAGCCAAATTGGAGTTGGTTCAAAACTTTTCATTACAGTTTTTCTCTGTGTCTGTTCCATTCCTACTTTTTGTTAAAAATGCTGAACATAATACTTGAGCAACCAGCCTCGGGCTGACTTTGCTTGTACTGTACATGGCTCTTTATTTTTTATGCTAGATAAAGGGTCGTATACAAAGCAAAGTCTTCTCTACTGACCCTATATGGACCTATAGTGTGACTGGGGATAGGCTTTGGACACCATATTACAGCATGTCATCTTTAAAGAGGATGTACCACCAGGTACATCCTCTTTAACCTGAACCCACGGCGTCATACAGGGGAGGGAATTCCCTCCCACTGGGGGTGGCAGGGCCGGCCTCCAGTGCTTGAGCACCGTCCGGTTCCGGTTCTTAGAGCGGCACCGTGCACGGGAACCGGGCCTCGGTCCGAAAAACGGACCGCAGCAGCGGCTTCCCCGTGCAGGTGCCGTTCGATCAGTGGGTTCAGGTACCTGGTGGTACATCCTCTTTAATATGATTGAAAAACAAGACTTTCAAAGTATTTAAAAGTGTGATTTAATAAAAATCTTACTTTACATTGAATGATCAATTTGCCATTTTCATTGACTCTTTATTTTTGCATCCATGATTTTCTCTTTTTTTTTCTTTCTTTCTTTCTTAACACAGATTCTTAAAAGAACCTCACAAAGGCCATATTCATCACAGGTGCATGACTGATTTTTGTTTTCTTTTATTTGTTTTTTATTTAGAATTATTATTTTTCCATTTTATTAAATTGCTTTAGGCGGATTGACCTGTCAGCAGCTCTTTGCTGACTAAAATAAATGTAGTGTACAATAGGGCTTCTTACTCTAAATCAGGAGTTACCACTCTCATTCTATCATTTTCATTCTGTCACTTCAGATTTATAGGTTTTCATGTAAATTGGGAGATCGTTCCCCTGGGCTGCAAGAGTCCAGCAATGTTTATAGAGTGGGTGTTTATATAGAGGCATAAGGGCATGTATTAAGAAAGAAGGGGCTGAATGTTTCTGAGCTGCCCAGAGGAATGACGTGTGGTTTTGTATAAAATGTATATCTCAGCGTTGGAGTGACAGATTAAAATAAGAGTCATATCTCCTGATATGGTTGGAAGTTCTTGTACACTGTCTTTATTTTATTCAACAAAAAGTGTGTGTCATGTGTATATAGTGAGAGGAGTGAAAACATAAGGTACTTAAGAATTATTTATGTAGGTTGCATGAGAAAAATGATTTGGTGTTCAGGCACCATTATCACAACTGCCCAGAATGCAAACCCCAGAGCTCTCTGCACTGAGTACTTTTCTATGACCTTTTCTCACTCTTAAAAGGGGTCTTAAAAGTCTTAAAGGGGTTATCCAGCGCTACAAAAAAATGGCCACTTTTCCACCCTCTCTTGTCTCCAGTTCAGGTGTTGTTTGCAATTAAGCTCCATTTACTTTTTTACTGGAACTGAGTTTGAAACCCCACCCAATCTAGAGACAAGAGGGGGAAAAGTGGCCATGTTTTTGTAGCGCTGGATAACCCCTTTAAGTGATAGCCTTAGCATCCAATAAGAAGACTGCTAGTCCTTACACTGGGAGCTGAAATGAGGACCTGGGAAAGTGCTCAATACACAGAGCCCTGTGCCCTTGTACGACATGTCTTTTAGGCACTTACAATGTCTGTGCCTGGGATGTTTTTCTTGAACATGTAACCTGCATGACCAAAATGTTTTAATGCCTCTCCCTGCTCTCTATATAGGACTGTCTGCAGTTCTGGGCACAAAACTGCTGACAGATTCCATCCTAAAAGGGTCATTTATGAGCGGGAAATAAAAACTAGATGCATGGTTCAGTTTGGAATTTCTTTTTATAAAGTGCATTTACTGTAATATATTAACTACTAAAATTATACTGCAAAGTGACACTTTATATCTTGAGAAATGTAACCTCTTCCGCTAATAGTGTTAACAACCACTCTTTTCTATGGGCTGTGTCTGGCATTGCTTTCACTTGCACACCCTTTCTATCCAAGTAAGTCCATGGGTAGAAACTGATATGACTGTTGTTAAAGCTCCCCCAGTGGTTTTGGTTATCTATCTATCTATCTATCTATCTATCTACACACATACAGTGGTGGTACCTCTGTTCTCGAATTTAATTGGTTCTTGAGGACAATGTCTTCCCATATGAAATATTGTAAATGTGTTTAATTGATTTCAGCACCCACTGATAATTACGGTAACTACAGTATCATTTAATACATTGCAAAGTGCCCAGTTTAATCTCTACAGTACAGTACATCACTTTATACTGTACATTACATTACAGAGCAGCCCTATATACTGTACAGTACATTACAGAGCAGCACTATATACTGTACAGTACATTACAGAGCAGCACTATATATACTGTACAGGACATTACAGAGCAGCACTATACTGTACAGTACATTACAGAGCAGCACTATATACTGTACAGGACATTACAGAGCAGCACTATATACTGTACAGGACATTACAGAAAAGCACTATATACTGTACAGTACATTACAGAGCAGCACTATACTGTACAGGACATTACAGAGCAGCACTATACTGTACAGTACATTATACACAAGAAAAGTTTAACAGAACCAGCAATTATAGTACAGTAGTCACAAACTCCTCACTTATCCTTTACTGTATAGAGACCCCCTCATCCCAGCACTGTAAGGGATGGGAGATGGTGGTGTACTGACTGTACTACTACTGTACTGTATATGCACTCCAGCAGTCTTATATAGTACAGTACTGTATGTGAAGCCTCGCCAGTGCTAAACTCACCAGGGAAAAACCCATGATCCACACTCGCAAATAGTTTCAATACTGAGCCAAGTTCGAATTCCCAATGTTACTTTGTTAGAATACTAGATAGTTCGAATTCAGATGTGTTTGAACACTGGGGTATTACTGTACTTCAAGACTGGGTGCGGAAAAAGTGTTTGAGAACCAAGCAAGAGTTTGAGAACTTTCCTTGAAAATTCTGTTTGAGAACTGAACTGTTTAGAGTTCAGAGCAGTTTGAGAACCGGGGTACCACTGTGTATATATAATAAAGATAGATGGATAGACACACATCATTAAGAGTTGCCAGACAAGCACTTGTTCAGCCAACAACTATTCAACAAGATTTCCCCATATACATGACCATACGGCTTGGCCGAGTGCATCTGTTGTCAACGCATCCATACACATTATATACAGTAATCAGCCACTCCTGTCAGAATCAGCAGGACAGGGCAACTTCTGTTTGTGTATGGAAGGCCATATCCCTAAAGTCAGCCTCTACTTATTTAAAGTAGTGGACAATACCCTATCACACTATATTTTGTGTCTCCAAAATGAACTCATTACATATTATTGTACAATTCTTCAAGTTTTCTTCTCTTTCTAGCTGGTTCAGCATATCCCAGAGGCTAGCCTAAATTATCAAAAAGTTCCACCAGGTTCAGCTGGATTGAAAGACTTTGATCAAAACATGAATGACAACCGTGATGATGATCCAATGAAGAGAAGGGCTAGAAACCGAGAAGAGGTAGGAGTGCTACCTACTACATTTGTGTTCCTTATAGCACAAAAGGATAAAGAAATATTCCCACGTATCAATTTTTACAGTTTTTGAACAGACTCTGAAAAACCCTATTATCCATGTGCAGTGATCCATTCCAAAGGGTCCATTTGGCCGAGTTGCCTTTATGTTTTGGAAAAGACCACTGCGTGCAGATAATTGGGGGAGGGGGTCCAAATCAATGCTTGAATAAACAGATAAACCATATTGCAAAAAATGAACTGCTCCCATGCAGGAAAAACATATAAAATGCAGTGTAGTTAATTCTTATGTATGTTCTATCTATGTTCAGATAATGCTTGTACATGTAAAAGGCTTTTTATACTGCAATCTGTGAACAAAAGTATATACTTTTATGTGCTTTTATGCTTTAGTCACTACAAAAAGAAATCCATGTTTAACTTCAAGAGACCCCAATGCCTTAATTATTCCAGTAACAGTGAGCAATAAGTGTCATCACTAGTGCTGTGTCTGCTTCAAACCTCCCTGCTCCGCCTGAAGTCTAAGACTTTGCCTTCGTCTCAGGAGACGGGTGAAGAACATCCGCCACTAGATAGCCAGACCACCCTGACATCAGTTTGTCACCACTTAGTAGAGGATGAGGAGGATGAAGAAGAGGAGGTAGAGGAGCAGACTGCTGCCGCGACTAAAGAGGGTATCCATGCTCAGTCCTTAGTTGTTGAGCGTGTATGGCCTGAGTTCTTGCGTGTTGGGACCCTGGCGCACATGGCAGACTTTATGTTAGGCTGTCTTTCCCGTGACCCTCAGGTTAAAATTTTTTTTGACAACACAGATTACTGGGTGTTCATCCTCCTGGACCCTCGGTACAAACAGAACTTTTCCACTCTCATTTCTACCGAGGAACGCAGTATGAGAGTGAATCAATATCAACAGGTCCTGGTGCAGAAGCTGAAAATGTACTTCCCATCTGACACCACTAGTGCCAGAGGACATAGTTCTGTGGTCCAATGAACGGGGGAGAGGAGGGGTGGATCAGGCAGCTTGTCAAGGGGGGAACACTCTTCAAGGCCTTTGACAGTTTCATGGCACCCCAGCAAGACTATGTCAACAGTCTAGACAGAGTAGGGGGGAGGCCTTTAGAAAGATGGTGAGGGAGTACCTTACTGACCATACCAACGTCCTTCCTGATTACTCTGTTACATACAACTACTGGGTTGCAAAACTGGATATGTGGCCCGAACTGGCGCTTTACGCCTTGGAGGTGCTGGGCTGGGCTGCCCTGCTGCTAGCGTGTTGTCAGAGCGGATCTTCAGTGCAGCTGGTGCCATCATCACTGATAAGCGCACCCGCCTGTCAACTGACATCGCTGACAGGCTGACGTTTATAAAAATGAACAAAGCCTGGATTTCACCTGAATTCAACTGTCCACCTGGGGAAAGCAGCTCAACATGAAGATTCTTGGTATCTCCTCTCCTCCACCTCTTCCTCCCCCTTCTCCTCTTTCTCCTCCTCCTCCTCCTTCAATCCTCAGACAACAGCCAAGTCTTCTTCCGCCACGCTGTTTCTGGCCTAATTTTTGGGAGGATCACTTTCTTCCTCACTCACTTTTATTGGTTCTCTGTGTCCTCACTGCCATGCTCTGACATCACTACGTCTGCGGAGGAGTGGGATTGGTTGCTGGGGGCCCGCCGATCCCCAGCAACCAGCCAGCTGTGCTGTCTTTTCTTTTTGTGTAGCCGCGGCCAGGGCCTCACCACCCCCTGGTCAATTGGCATCGGGTGTACCCTTGATAGTGACTGACAGCTGGCCTAGCCAGTTATCTGTCAGCACCTAGGTTTGTGTCCACTATAAATCCCAGCCCCTGACCTCACTCCAATTTTTTGGGAGGCTCACCACTCACTTTTAGTGGTTCTCTGTGTGCTCACTGCCATGCTGTGTCTGGCCTAATTTTTGGGAGGCTCGCTTGCTTCCTCACTCACTTTTAATGGATCTGTGTGTGCTCACTGCCATGCTGTGTCTGGCCTAATGTTTGGGAGGCTCACTTGCTTCCTCACTCACATTTAATGGTTCTCTGTGTGCTCACTGCCATGCTGTGTCTGGCCTTATTTTTGGGAGGCTCACTTGCTCCCTCACTCACTCACTCACTGCCATGCTGTGTCTGGCCTAATTTTTGGGAGGCTCACTGGCTACCGCTTCTACCTTGGTCACTCTGTCCTCACCGCCATACTGTGTCAGGCTAAATTTTGGGGTGGTTCATATGCTTCCTCTGTTTAAATGGTTCCCTGTGTTCTCACCGCAATGCTGTGTCAGGCTAAATTTTAGGGTGGTTCATATGCTACCTCTGTTTTGATGGTTTCTTGTGATCTCACCACCATGCTGTGTCAGGCTAAGTTTTTGGGTGGTTCATCATATGCTACCTCTCTTTTAATGGTTCCCTGTGTCCTTACAGCCATGCTGTGTCAGGCTAAATTTTGGGTGGTTCATATTCTACCTCTGTTTTTAATGGTTCTCTGTGTCCTCACTGCCATGCTGTGTCACGCTAAGTTTTTGGGTGGTTCATCATACAGTATGCTACCTTTGTTTTAATGGTTCCCTGTGTTCTCAATGCCATGCTGTGTCAGGCTGAGTTTTTGGGTGGTTCATATGCCTACCTCTGTTTTAACCAGGCTGTTGCACAGAATTAGGCATAATGGTGCCATTGGGCAGCCTCAGAGGCATCCATACATGCTGCCCCTGCTGTTTCCTGTCCATTTCCGTTGTGTTTCCATCATTTTCTGAGGTTGACAGGTTTTCACAGGACCTTCCTTCTACTGAACTTGGGTCCCCTGCAAAAATGCTTGAGTTTCCCATTGACGTCAATGGGGTTTGGTACTTGAAATGAGCACTCGAGTAACGAGCACCCAAGCATTTTAGTACTCGCTCATCACTAGTCATCACTAGAGATGAGCGACTCTCGAGCATGCTCGAGTCTATCCGAACCTGATCATTTGGCATTTGAATAGTGGCTGCTGAAGTTGGATAAAGCCCTAAGGCTATGTAGAAAACATGGATATAGTCATTGGCTGTATCCATGTTTTCCAGACAACCTTGGAGCAGTGGGGTGGGGGGGCCCAGGCTTGGTGAACAGCCCGGGGCCTATGGTAAAGTTAATCCGCCCCTGACTATACCTATTCTGTTATTATGTTCCAGGTGATATTTGACAATCTCATGTTGAACCCCGTATCACAACTGTCACATTCAATATGTGGCAATACTGAAATACTCACTGAAAAAATGAAGTAAGTGAATTTTCCTTCTTAACCACAGCCGTACTATCTATTTTTTTCTCAAACATATATTTAATTTATATACAGTGGTGCCTTGGATTACGAGCATAATTCGTTCCGGGAATGTGCTTTTAATCCAAATCCACTCTTAAACCAAAGCAAATTTTCCTATAAGAAATCATTGAAATGCAGACAATTGGTTCCACGCCCCAAAATAATGATTTTATATTTTGAATAACAGGTAAAACAAATGAAACAAACATTTATAAGCAGCTGAATATGTGATATTATAAGTTACTGTACAGTTTAGCAATCAGCATGTGGAGTATAATGTATAGTAAGTGCATAAACCTAATAACACAGCAGCAGTTTGTAGATAGAGGATGGAGCTGCAAAATCCCATAACGCAGTAGGGTAGTACAACAGGCTTGAATAGAGAAACAGGGCTGCTGTCAGAGGTCTGTGTGGTCACATGATAGCAATGGGGAAGGGGTGTGTGTTTAGCATGGACCAATCAGAACTGAAAGACTGCAGGGAGCATAAAGGAATGAGCAGGGCAGATGTAAGCACAGTATAGCAGCACTCTCTGTCCCGGGAGAGAGGGGTTACAGCTATGAAGAGATTACCCCCACCATCTTGTCCCCTGATGTAAGCCCCAGCCTGAAGTGGATCTGCTATGATTTGGAAGGTGAGGAAGACTACCTGGGTCAGAGTACAGTACTGTAGACCCCACTATGTAGACGGTGCCCCTCCTCCACTCGCCCCCTTCCACCCAGCACAGGGTGCTCTTAAACCAAAACAATGCTCTTAAACCAAGTCACAATTTTGAAAAAACTGTGAGCTCTTAAATTAAAAACGCTCTTAAACCAAGTTACTCTTAAACCAAGGTACCACTGTATATTGCATTTTTTTTCCAGAGTTCTGTTTTTGAATAAAGACAAAAGTTGGGAAGAAATAGAGGCAAAAATTAACTCTGAAAATGAAGTGCCAATACTAAAAACGTCTAACAAGGTAAATACCCATTTCGTTAAGGGGTTTTTCCACTATTTTAAGAAAATGGCTATACTTGAGTGAATCTATGGATTAGATTTGTTTTTGTTTTTTTCATCCGTTTTTAGCAAAAAATTTATAAAAAAAATGGATGCATTTGTGTGCATCTGTTTTGATCAGTTTTTCCATTGACTTTCATTATAGGAAAAAAAAAAACTGAACAAAACATACCAGTTGTTTTTAACAGACACAAAAATGAGGTTGACTACATTTTTGTGTACGTTAAAAAAACAGATCTGTTTTGATCCGCTTTTCCTTTATCATGGAAGTTAATGAAAAAATGGATCAAAATGGATGCACATACATGCATCTGTTTTTTGCAAAAAACTGATTGGAAAAACATAGTGTGAACCCATCCTTAGTCTTGTAAAAGTTTTTCATTTTCCAGGTATTTCAATTTCCTTAAAAAGTCTGTAATGAGACTCTGATCTCTTTCAAGAGATCTCTGGGGAATCCAAGGACATGGGAAGACTTTTACAAGACTAAATGAATCAATGGCTGATCCATCTGATTTTGGTTTGATGAATTAAATGAAGTAATGGTCTATTGCTAGGATATGCTAGCACTGTTCTCTTGCAGCTTCCAGGTTCAAATTCCTCCAAGGACGACATTTTCCTCTTGCAGTCCAAAAACATACAGATATGGAATAAGTTGGCACTATATAATTCATTTGGCAACAGATAATTAATAGAGTTAATAAATAGATAAAGTTAACGGAGATGAGCGTGACTCATTGTGTGGCATGTAGCACCAGGTTTAAACCTGGTTACAATGTAAAAAGCTTTAATATTGCTTAATTTATATCTCTTGTTCTTTAAGGAAATCAGTTCTATTCTGAAAGTTTTACGAAGAGTTCAGAAACAACTGGAAGGTATGTATTCCATGTCCATGCCTCTTTATCATTACAAATTGAATGCTAATAATTTGTGGATCTCTGTTACTAAATTTACTATTCTTTTTGCGCTTGTATACAAATATCTTGGGATGTCGTAGGTCTCCTACAGCTGTCCCATTTGTACAACCCCAAAGGGACATCAATGTGCCTATTAGGACCCCACTGATCCTGGGAACGGGGATGAACTGTTCCAGCAGTGAATAGAATGCTTACTGTGCTTGCCCTCCATTTATTCTCTGTGGGGACACTGAACCCATAGCCATAGCCATAAAGAATTATTGAAACGCAGTCCACGGTGGCCGCACAGGCATGGTGAGCAGTCTATTTATTGTAGGGATGATTGCCTCCCCACTCATGTGAAAGGTGGGGGTCCCGGCGGTCAAACCCTCAGCGCTCAGCTTAATATGCACACAGGAGGAACAGAGCAGATGATGTATAGTTTTACGGACTCCGTCCTGTATGTCAAATCAGTCAGGACAGGGATAACTCTGCAAGTGGCTATCAGCAAAGAGAAAGGCATCATGTTTTTTATCCCCCTATTACCTATCTGCAGCTCTGTACCTAGTACAACTCTTACAGATTCACTTTAAGCTTATAAGTAGTGATGAGCAAATCGCTCATCTAAACGCGAAACACTTCATTGATCTGCGCTCCACTCATCAAGTCGCTGGCTGTAAGCGCTGCTCTGCTCCCTGCGGCTCCTTCCAGGATGCCGGGAAAAGCTGGATCCAATCCTGACAAACTTCACCCAGTTTCCCAGGTTTGGATCCAGCTTTTCCCCAGCACCTAAGGTGGAGAGGCAGGGAGTGGAGCAGCGCTGAAAGGCCAGCGGCTTAATGAGCGGAGCGCAGATCAAATGAAGTGCTTTGTTTAGATGAGTGATTTGCTCATCTCTACATATGAGTCTGGTGGCTGGTCCTAGTCACATAAGGTTGTCAGTTAAGTAACTCCACCTACTAAGCCTACGCTAAACAAACAAGGATTTAAAGTGTTAATGTCGTTATAACTTTCAAAGTCTAAATCAACAGGGTATGTGATATAAAGCAAGTTTTCAATTTACATTATTAGGTCATGTTCACATGGCGTATACGACTGGCCT
Organism: Dendropsophus ebraccatus; assembly: GCF_027789765.1. Classification (NCBI taxonomy): domain Eukaryota; kingdom Metazoa; phylum Chordata; class Amphibia; order Anura; family Hylidae; genus Dendropsophus; species Dendropsophus ebraccatus. The sequence goes on from NC_091466.1 coordinate 41,668,564, forward strand.
TTCCGTGACCCGGACGGTCTCTGAAAAGATCATCCCGGCCGGTACTGCAGTAGGTGATCACCATAAGTGATCTTAGCTGATCTTTCACCTAATCACCATTGGTAATCTTTCCGGCCGCAGTGTTTTGATGTGGGCACATCAGCGTGCGCCCGCATCAGAACTCCTTACAGCACACAATGATGCTTGCGGCCAGAGCCGCTCGCTTCATTGTGTGAACTAACAGGGCTTTCAGTGAATTGCGGCCGCAGAAAACTGACATGACAAGTTGTTTGCGGCACAGTATGGGATCTCGGCCGGAGTGTATACTATGTGTATACGCTGTGGCCGGGATCCTATAGAACAGCATGCGGCATTCCTAAGCGTACAAAATACAGCCGTTGTTGCAGATTGTGTGTGAACATAGCCTTATTATTTTATTTATATTTAGTGCTCATGCTTCAAAATAAAGCTTACTTAACATGCAGTTCTAGTCTTCTGAAGGCAGCTTTTTAGTCTTGTGCTGGTTAAAAACAGAGTAAATTCAGTAAGTCCTGGTCATCTGCGCTGCCAGAGAAGGCAGTCATGTGATTGATGGACACATTGAGCCATGACACTCCATACTGGCCGGCACTCCATGTGTTTAGTCCTTTTTCATCAACCAGCTCAAGACTAAAAAGAGAATGGACCTGGATGAAGTAAGTATAGCTTTGTTTTAAAGTAAAAAAAAAAAAAAAAGGTAGATCGATCAATTAACAGCCCCATATGCCATATGGCATCTGATAGCCCAATTGACTTGTTGTGGGGTCACTTGTACTCTCCCTTGCGATTTTTGCCAAACTTATAAACAGCAATGTAAGCTACCCTATAATTGCCATCAAAAGTGATTGAATTCATGTCATGATTCCCTTCTGTCTTTGCTCGACTTTTGGTTGGTTGCAATTTACATATTAACAATATGTTTTGTCTCCTACAGTTATAAATGCAATTATTGACCCAGCCGGACCACTTGAGGTCATCAATACGAACAAGAAAACCTCTCCGGTCATTCAGCCAGCAGTACCTCTAGCTAGGACTATTAACTCAAAAATAGAGCCACATCAACCAGTCCGCGTAAGAAACTACATACACAAGTCCAGCTCGAGTTCTTCAAGATCACCAGAATCCAGCTTTGGAAGAGATGAAGACGATGCCTATGTTGTTTGATTTTTTTTTTTTTTTTGTTATTTATTAAATTTTTTATTTTTGAGTTTTTGTTTTTTTTTTAATATAAATAGCCCTTATTGTAACTGTGTTTATGTGGCTTCTGGTATGGTAACTTAAGTACCTGTGCTTGTCTGCGGGACTCGCTGTTCTCACAAATGCACAAAGTCTGTGTTTTGCAAATGAATGTTGAGTTTACTCTGAAACTAGCACTGTTTAATGGCTCATGCCCCACACAGAAGCGAATTTACTTGAATATTTTGTTTTTCAACATAGGAATTGATTTTGCTTAAAAAATGTGCCATACATTTAAGACCTGCATTGTAAATTTCTCTTGCTCATGGGTCTGATACATATATTTCTTGTACCTAGATTGCACTTACTTAAAGAAATGTTTTCCTAGTTTTGTTCTCTGTGTAATTTTAAAATTACAATATTAGGGGTAGGTAAAACTAGTACCAAGAAAGTCACGTGACCCACCTGCCAAAACATATCACCATAAGACAAATAAATATATATATATATAATTTTTTGTAATGTTTGTGGCCCAAAACTTTTATTTATTTTTTCCGTTTCTTACAGTGAAGACATACCCATTGGAATAGTGGTTCTTCCATTTATTTTTTGTTGTGTACCAATTCACAGGACCTGTTAGGCAGGTTTTTTTTTGGTTGAAATGATTGATAGCTTATCTCCAGGATAGGCTAGTCATCACTGACTGGTGGGGTGCCATCAATCGTTTCAGCCCAGAAAACCCCTTTAAGACTTTAAGTCTTCCAGATAAAGTTTGTTTCTATATCATATACCATACCATCTATACCACTAGTACCTCATTTTAGTATCTCCAAAATGATCAAATGATCCTTTGTCTCGCACAGTATCAAAATTGTAAACATTCCCATGCTGAGGTAGTGAGAGGCACTAACTGAGAAGGTAGGTAGAGACCCATTTTACTGACAAAGTTCATGATATCATCTCGATTTTGTAAAAAAAAAAAAAACCTGCTAATATGTAAAACAGTTAATATCCTCATTGAAAAATGTTATTTCTATCATTTTATGGTTGTTATATTTTTGATTTATTTTAAACAGTCATCATTGTCTTATAGAACAGTTTATATATAGAGATGGATTAGATTGTTGGATCTATTCAGCATATAAAACCCTTATTACAATTTCAGAATTAAACTTTTTGAAAGAATAAACATAAATAAGTGTTTAAAGGGGTGGTATCATCCTGAAAACAACTCCATATTCCCAATTAGGACAAATTGACATCATAAAGAGGCACTCACTAAGATCTTCTTCTTTGAGCCAGATCTGCTGATCAGAAGCAGCTCCTGTTGTGGCTAAAGTGGAAGCGATCTGTCCATGTATTATATGGTTGGTCATTAGTGTTGAGTGAACATCAGAAAATTGTCCAGGTTCTGCCCTGTGGTTGAATCCATATGCTTGGCTTTCAACTCCTGACGTCTGGAGAAATTGGATGCCACCCTAGGGCTGCCAGGAAAAAAATGGATAAAGCCTATGGAAGTATCCATGTTTTCCAGGACTCCCTGAGGCGGCATCCAATTTCTCCAGATTCCAAAAGTCAATTGCCAAGCATATGGACATTTTTCTGAAGTTCGCTCATCACTATTGGTCATTCTTTTTATTGGCCTCCAACACTATAGTGGGAACCTAATTTGCATACTTTTTCCCAGGGAGCTAGTGATGCTCTTCACTAGCCAGATCTCCCAAGGAGAACCAACACCTTACAAGAGCTACAGTGGATGCATGACAAAGGATAACCAATTAAAACCTGTCCCATTGATATCTGCTGATCACTGGAAAGTGCAAGGATCCTAAACCCTGAGTGGCTGTCTTTAGGGAAGGAGGGTGTCTTTACGACTAAATCCCTTTAAAATATGGACAATCCTCCTAACGATTGTCAGATATTTAATAGTTAATTTTATAAGATTATGGAATCCCATAAAGCTACTATGTAACTTTAATATCAGTTAGTAAAGGTATAATATTTTTATAACTTATTAAGCAGGGTCATAGAGAGTTTTGTCACAATCACTATAATGTCTCTTTTATGTATGATAGTATAGTTTATCATGATCTCCTCCATGCTGGAAAGCCAGGGCTAAAGTCCTTGGCCATAAAAATATTTTTGCCAACTTTATTATAGTTATGTTTTTTTTTTTTTTTTCTTAACCATTGACTGATTTACCTTACCTGCTGCTGTTTTAGGGGAAGGGGAATCTCCTTCTGGTTATCTGAATTGTAAAATGTATGGGTCTGCAATTCTTAATGTTCTGTTAATGTTGATTATGAGCACAAATCTTTAGATTTTTTTTCTTGGGTTTCTGTATGTATATTTTGTATTTATTTTGCACATAGCTGTACATTTATATCTTTAATTTAAATGAGAACTGAAATCAAGATTTAAAATTATTAATAATACTTACAACTTTATTTGATTTTTCCTTTTTTTTGTGTTTTCCGCTCTTTTCCTTTATAAAAAAAAATATAATAGTTCACACAACAAATATTTTTTATTATAGCTGATATTACATTTGAATTTAATCATATGTTGCAAGAATCATCATATGTACACAGTGATTCTGTAAGCCACAGCAATCGCCCAAGGGCCTAGCTTAGGGTTTGCAGAACTGACAATTGCTCAGGGAGGCCCTGGAGCCTGAGAGGACCCAGAAACCTATCTGACTGGGTGGGGGAATTGTTAATGATTCTGCATTGGGGCCCAGAGGCATGCAGAATGGATAAGTTATGTTATCCCTTATACTGACTGAGGGTGGTGCATGACAAGAAAAAGACACATTTTGATTTACAGATTATGGACCATGATCATGATTTTTTGGCTTCTTTATGACTGCTGTAAGTATCTACGAGATACGCTTAGTATACAGTACACGTGTGGTTCAATGAGTGTTCGTTTGCCAATGATCAGGCCCTTAGTCTATAGAGGCCATCTCCTACAGCGAGACAGATATTAAAGTGACACTTGGAGTAAATTGCTTAGTGAAGCAACTCTCTTGGCTCTATCAATCAGTGGAGGACACTTTGGACAGGGACACAAATCTTTGCAAATACTGTAAAATTGGGATTATCTGGAATAGTCGGGTATTATATTATGTGTATTATATTATTTTTCATAGTATTTCCTTGTGTGCTTGATTGCAAGGAAAACTATAATAGAACACAAGGAACTCCTGGTAAATTATACTCACCTAAACCAGCATTTGTTTATGGCATTGCATGCCCGGCAGTGGTTCCTTTGAGACATATCCATGGCCAGTGGCTGATTACTTAATCACACCCAATATTATGTTTCCTTCAGTTATTACTTGTAATAACCAACACATCAAGGTACAGGCCTGTAATGTATAATATGTGGATTTGTTATTTAAGGAAAAGCACAAAAGCATGGTAAGGGTGCAGCCAACTTATGGGCATTCGCAAAGTTCTGAGCTCACTTATAAGTGCACATTCGGCAATAACAGGTTGGACCTGTTGTTAACTTTTGTTAATAACCTTTACTGCTATTGAGGTCATGTAAAACCATGCGTATACAGTGTGCTCATAATTGTAAACTTTTATGTTTTTTCCTCTTTGAAATATAGTGGCCAAAAAACTTCTAGATTAGAGATTAAATTCCCCACCACCACCAAAAATTTGTCCAAAAGTGGTTGCAGTATTTGGGTATCTTCGTGCATAGTATGTATGCTGTGGATTTTATGCTACAGGTCTTAGGTTTTGTATAAATCAATATATGGCTGGGGCTAGAGAGCGACTGCTTGACACATAATCTCTTTACTCATACAAGTGAATGGGGTCACGTTACGAATGACAAATGGCAGGAAAATCCACCCTGAATGGACTTGTTTGAGTAGAAGGATTGCGTAACTCGGAATCGCCATAGTGTAGCCCAAGCCTTAATAGGTTATTGAGAAGTGCGAAAATACCCTTCAAGTTGTTTCAGTATTTTTATTTACGTGCCATTCCACTAACTGATTCCAACTATTAATTTTTGTCAGGTTAAAGGGGCCATATGGAATTAGAATTGTTATTAGACACTGTGCTATACCTGTCAGTGTGTTGCCCAAAAATAAGTGAATAGGGCTGAGATGCAATACCATACACAGCCTGTGAATAGGTGGGGCACTGTTTTTACTGGGAAGTAGTAATGTTCCTTATGAAGACTGAACTTTTCAAAAAGTCAATAACCTGAAATTGCTGCAAAGCAAAACACGCATAATAGTAGAATGCTGTTTTTTTATAATGTTGTGTGTAAGATATGTAGTGTGAGGTTAAATATTCCTTTGCCCTTTACTTTGATATCTGTAGAATCGTAGTTGGGTTGTGCATCTCAGATTAGCTGGAAAGTCTAATTGCTGTGCATTGTGTTTATTCAATGGAACTGAGCCAAAGACAAAATCACAAGATTGTATTTTAAGCTTCACTAATTCCCAGCTATGAAGCAGCAACAATGTGCTGTATTTTTCAGCTTCCGGTATATGAAGCCAAGCTATGTAATAAAAGTGCAACTCTCACCTACAGATTGATGACACGGCTATTGTTCAGAGCTATGATAGTGTCCACATGAGGGGTGTTTTATCAATTTGCACATTGATAATGACATTGATAAACCTTGAGACCTTTATGAGGCAATGCATACCTTATGCCTCAGAGATGTCTTTTTTTTTTTTTTTTAGTATGGGATTGTTAGCTAGTGCCAATTGACCATACTGAACCATTATTCGCAATGGAAATGGTTCACAGACACATGGTTGGGAAATAGAACCCTAGTGTCCACTTGAAATTTCCCTTTATTGTAGCAAAAATAGCTTAGTATATGCAGCACTATGTTGTCTTGTAAAATATTGGACACCATACCAGAAATCTTACTGTCCTTACTATAGTCATTGGGGCCTATCAAGTATTGTGTGCTTCCATCATCCATTGCATCCAGCACCACCATTATTTTCATTGTTCTGCTCCTATGACCAAACAGGACAATGAAAATCCTTCATAGGGATGTAAACAAATCCTAAGTAGAGATGAGCGTAACTCAAGCATGCTCGAGTCCTGACGACTCCTGAAGTGTCTGCATTTGATTACCAGTGGCTGAAGAAGTTGGCTGCAGCCCTAAGTCTGCCTGGAAAACATGGCTACTGCCATAGGCTTTATCTGTGTTTTCCAGAACTCTCTAGGGCTGCATGCAACTTCTTCAGCCACCGGTAATGAAATGCAGAGACTTCCAGGTTCAGATGGAGTCGAGCATGCCCGAGTTGCGCTCCTCTCTAATCCTAAGTGACCAACTATGCAGTTATATATGGAACTGATTTATAGACTAATTCTGGACCAAGGGGCTAAAAGGCAGTAAACTCAATAGATGCCACTCACAGATTTTTGCAAGGGTTGGCACTTTTCATCAACCACATATAAGTCCATAAGTCCATCATTTCGTAAAATGATCCCTTGGTGCTCATGGACACAATAACTGGCCCTGTACAGAGGTACATAAAGTGCCTATGTGCATTTCATGTGTTGCTGTATCGTGCCTTTGCACAGGCACTTTTACACAAGCAAGGGCTGTAAAATAAGCTCCAATCTTGTTGCTCTTTGCGCGTTACTTGCCACCAATAAAAACAACCGTTATTTTGACAGTGTGTGAACATGGCCTAAAGGTAAAAAGGTATGATATGTTGAGTTAAAAATGAGTATTTTGGGTACTTCAATCCCTTTTCACATTGCTGCATTATAGAATTTAGCAGTCCTCAGTCCTTCCTATTGTCTGTACTTATGCATCTGAGATGCCTTAAGACAAGTACTTCTGATTTTAGTTCGGTTTTTGGCTTTCAAATTATTCTCTGTTCTTTTGATTCTTGCACTAATAATGACTGTACTTTTTTTTTTCTTTTTTTACTTTTTTATGTGATTGTATTAGACATGTTAGGATTCATTCTCATCCTGGGTACTTGAATATCAGCTAAAGGGTAATGTACAAAAAAAAAAGGAATGATTTGACTAAAACTTCAAAAATATTCTATGAGAATGTGGTATTTTTGTTATTGCACAACAGTGGAAAATTGACAATTCTTTCCAAGTGTTTTATGTAAATGACTAAATGTTTATGTTCATACTGCATGAGAGACAATTCAGCTTATGCTTTCCAGTACTCTGTATAAAGCCTTTTAGAAAATACGAAACCTGTTGTTCTAATGGTATTGTGTCAAATCTAGAAAACAAAAAAGTGACATTTTTTCAATAGGTTTAGATGTAGCCCATGCTAAAAATCTCATGCCTCTATACGTCAGTGGAGGAGGGCTTGTGATGCTATGCATTGCAACATCATCTGGTTTGTATTGTCTTGCTGCTGTATTTTATTTCAGAGCTATCCACTAGGTCATTCCATTTGCATGGTACACAAATGCAACCTGACAATAAATTAAATCTGTAAAACTTGAATTTTTTTTCTCTCTCACCCACCGTAGCTAAACTAAAAATATTAGATAGATTAAAAAAAAATTCATAATTCTGTTTATTTTGATTGCTAATTTATTTTCATTTTACATGTACATTATGTCCAAAAGTGGCACTGTTTGTTTTTCAGACAAAATAGATGACTATTTTATCTAATTTTCCATAAAATATGTAATAAATCATTCTTTTTCATGCAATTTTGGATTTCTTTTGTTCTTATTGTCATGAGGCTCACAAAACAAACAAACTGTAAGAATGTCCAAAAAGCAGCATTTTCACTGCATTGTGGAATACTGAGTCTTTATAATTGACATATAGGCCCTCCGTATACCCTGTATGCTGTCTTCATAAGAAATGCTTTTGGGAGGAAATACATCCCTAGGCTATGTTCAAACAAGGTATGAACAACGGCCATTGTTTGACACTCAAAAACAATGGCCGTTGTCTCTAGTGTCAAACAAAAGCCATTGCTGCAGTGAAGATTGCATTGTATTATATGCCGAAAGGCCAGAAATAATTGACATGTCAATTTTTTGTTTTGTTTCCATTGACCTAAATGCAACACATTTTTTATGCCAAGAAGGGCTGTTGTTTTAATTGAAGACAATGGACATTCTTGTCATAAAAAATATGTTGTGTGAACATAGTGGTAATATGACAATTATGACATAATGCCCAATAAACTTTTGCCTGTGTATTCTGCATATACCTGTGAAAAAAAAACCTCTCCATAGGCCTCTATATAAAGTTGTAGGCACCTCAAGGTGCCCCAAAGGTTTACAGCTCAAAGGGTGCATTCACACATCTGCAATTGCAGATAAAGTATGGCTTTCTATGGCTCCATTTACGCACCCGTAGGTGTTATAGGTCTGGGATGGGGCTGTAATCCGTGGCGCAAAAAAAATGTTCTCAGGCTCTAGCACAGACTGCACCTATAAAATGGGTTTGTGCAATTGCGGTTGACCCTTCTTTGGTGTGCTGTTGTCATAGTCCACCTTAGTGGCACATCCATTTGTATGTTAGTGAACATAGCCTTTCACTTTAAAATGGATATCCGTGGATAGGGGTGCCAAATTCAAACACGCAGAGGGCCAAAATTGAAAAACTGGACGCAGTCGCAGGCCAACCTTGATATTTATTGAAGTGTACATGTGGTGTCCCTGGCACTTTCAGAGTGGGGTGTATATCCCAGCGCTGTGCACTATGATAACGCTATGACATGTGATGTATAGGAAGGAAGTGAGTAGGGTAAAGGTAAGTTTAAGAGACAATTAAAGGCGTTATCCAGGAATAGAAACACATGGCTGCTTTCTTCCAGAAATAGCATGACTCTTGTCTCCAGTTTGGGTGTAGTTTTGGAATTAGGCTCCATTTACTTCAATGGAACTGAGCTGCAAAACCTCACCCAAACTGAGGACAAGAGTGGTGTCATTTCTGGAGGAAAGTGTCCATGTTTTTCTATGCCTGGATAACCCCTTTAAGTCCCCCAAATAGTGTCCCACATAGTAGTTATCCCTCCTGCATAGTAGCCAGCCCTCCCAATAGTGTCCTGCATTGTAGCCAGCCCTCCCAATAGTGTCTCACATAGTAGCCAGCCCTCCCAATAGTGCCCCACATAGTAGCCAGCCCTCCCAATAGTGCCCCACATAGTAGCCAGCCCTCCCAGTAGTGCTCCATATAGTAGTCAGCCTCCCCAATAGATTCCCACATAGTAGCCAGCTCTCCCAATAGTGTCCCATGTAATAGCCAGTCCTCCCAATAGTGCCCCACATATAAGCCAGTCCTCCCAATAGTGCCCCACAAAGTAGACAGCCCTCCCAATAGTGTCACATATAGCCAGTCCTCCCAATACTGCCCCACATCGTAGACAGCCCTCCCAATAGTGTCCCCTATAATAGCCAGTCCTCCCAATAGTGCCCCACATAGTAGCTAGCCCTCCCAATAGTGCCCCACACAGTAGCCAGTCATTCCAATAGTTTCCCACATAGTGGCCAGCCCTCCTAATAGTGTCCCATATACACTCACCGGCCACTTTATTAGGTACACCATGCTAGTAACGGGTTGGACCCCCTTTTGCCTTCAGAACTGCCTCAATTCTTCGTGGCATAGATTCAACAAGGTGCTGGAAGCATTCCTCAGAGATTTTGGTCCATATTGACATGATGGCATCACACAGTTGCCGCAGATTTGTCGGCTGCACATCCATGATGCGAATCTCCCGCTCCACCACATCCCAAAGATGCTCTATTGGATTGAGATCTGGTGACTGTGGAGGCCATTTGAGTACAGTGAACTCATTGTCATCTTCAAGAAACCAGTCTGAGATGATTCTAGCTTTATGACATGGCGCATTATCCTGCTGGAAGTAGCCATCAGATGTTGGGTACATTGTGGTCATAAAGGGATGGACATGGTCATCAACAATACTCAGGTAGGCTGTGGCATTGCAACGATGCTCAATTGGTACCAAGGGGCCCAAAGAATGCCAAGAAAATATTCCCCACACCATGACACCACCACCACCAGCCTGAACCGTTGATACAAGGCAGGATGGATCCATGCTTTCATGTTGTTGACGCCAAATTCTGATCCTACCATCCGAATGTCGCAGCAGAAATCAAGACTCATCAGACCAGGCAACGTTTTTCCAATCTTCTACTGTCCAATTTCGATGAGCTTGTGCAAATTGTAGCCTCAGTTTCCTGTTCTTAGCTGAAAGGAGTGGCACCCGGTGTGGTCTTCTGCTGCTGTAGCCCATCTGCCTCAAAGTTCGCTGTACTGTGCGTTCAGAGATGCTCTTCTGCCTACCTTGGTTGTAACGGTTGGCTATTTGAGTCACTGTTGCCTTTCTATCAGCTGGAACCAGTCTGCCCATTCTCCTCTGACCTCTGGCATTAACAAGGCATTTCCGCCCACAGAACTGCCGCTCACTGGATGTTTTTTCTTTTTCGGACCATTCTCTGTAAACCCTAGAGATGGTTATGCGTGAAAATCCCAGTAGATCAGCAGTTTCTGAAATACTCAGACCAGCCCTTCTGGCACCAACAACCATGCCACGTTCAAAGGCACTCAAATCACCTTTCTTCCCCATACTGATGCTCGGTTTGAACTGCAGGAGATTGTCTTGACCATGTCTACATGCCTAAATGCACTGAGTTGCCGCCATGTGATTGGCTGATTAGAAATTAAGTGGTAACGTGCAGTTGGACAGGTGTACCTAATAAAGTGGCCGGTGAGTGTAGTTGTCATTGTCAACCCTACTAATAGTGTCCCCTATAATATTCAGTGCCTTATATAATAGTCAGAACTCTTATAGTGCCCTATATAGTAGTCACGCCCCAATATTGTCCCACATAGTAGCCAGCCCCCACAAAAGCCCCCCCCCCCCCCCATATAGTTGTTACTTACTGCCCCATTAGTGCCCCCTCTGGGAGACTGGTCTTTACCTATTTATCCTGTCTCCCACGCTGAGGATTCTCTGGCTAAAGGACGCCCGCGGAGCAGGACATATGTGAGGATGTCACCACGCTGGCTATGTCAGGATGCGACTCAAAAACAACTTACCCAAAGCAACCAATCACAGGGCAGCGTTAATTTTTCTCGCATGCTATAAAAAATGAAAGCTGTGCTGTGATTGCAAAAAAATTTTTTTTTCTCTTTTGTGCATTTTCAGTCATGTCCCTTTGCATTTATACTGCCCATACTATGCTGTCTGTAAATATACTGCAGGGCTATTTCATGCAGCAAAAACAGGAAGCATCAGCATGCATTTTTTTTTCTAATTTAAAGATTTCAATTGTGGAAAAACTTGCAGCAGAACTCTACAAACAAATCTACCTACCTACCTACCATCTTCATTACAAATGCTAGGCACTGTATGTGATGGGTACTTGATTGCTTTTACCTGCACATACCAGGTTTTCCTAATCATCTAGTGGTTCAAGTAATGTGGTTATGGGAGGGTCTGTGTTATACCACATAGCTACAGTACACAGTCATGGTGACCCCCTATGGATGCAGGACAGAAGGACTGCAGCAGCTGTAAGTACTTTATTATTGTGCATTATACTTTATTACACAGCTGGTGCAGAACTACAACTCCCATCATGCACAGACAGTTGTGGCTGGAAGGTCATAGGTTAGGGGACACTGATCCATTGTATTCCTTTGTTGGTTTTCGTTTACGTGCTTATAAAGTGCTGCATAATATAGGCTTTGTTCACACTTAGTGTAACTGTACTGCTATCACAACAACAATATGGATGTTGGTTTTCTGCAATAAAGCAAATATGCAGTCTACCTGTCGCACTGTGGGGGAAACTCATGAAACCTTAAAACAACCATGAAACAAAGAACCAGCGCAGCAGTTGCCTATAGTAACCAGTCAGATTTAAAGTGATACTGTTACCTCCTTTCTGTATGAGGACTTCTCTACACAGTTGTAAAGCCTAAATTGTGCAGTTTTCCAACCTTACTTTATAATAGATTTCTTGGTTCTTGTTTCAGTGAAAAATGATTTTTATCGTTGGTAGAGTTTGCCACCTGGGTGATGGCTGCACTTGGGGTCCAGCTGTGCAGCCTGTGGGGGTGTATTTTTTGGAAACACACTTGGGATACATCGGTGCACCCTGCTGGGGTGTATTCTTTGGAAACACACTTGGGGTGCAGCTGTGCACCCTGTTGGGGTGTATTTTTTGGAAACACACTTGGGGTGCAGCTGTGCACCCTGTGGGGTGTATTTTTTGGAAACACATTTGGGAGTGCACTGAACCTGGAAGCACTGCAATACCAGGTCAATTAGAAACACACGTTCCAATGGGTACTAGCAACTAATTGTCAATTATGGGTCTATTCCTTTATACCCATATCTTTCTTAACCCAATACAACATATTCAATAAAAAAGCCTATTATGTTAAAAATTATAGTATGCAAAAAGAGCAAAAACAAGGCATCAGCTGAAATTCATAATTTAATTTTCACATAAAAATTAAAAACAACATATATCACATGATTAAAAAAAAAGGTTACAAAAGATTACAAAATGGCGTCCTACAAACACACAGCCTCTACTCATAAAGTACTTGGTTAAAAATGCCTAATGTCCGGACAGGGCCGTTTCTAGAGGCGGGCGGGCTGGGCAACCGCACGGGGCGCCGACAGCTACGGGGCGCTGGTGGCACCCCCCAGACTCCACTTAGCTGCGCACGCCCGCCCGCCTGCTAGCTTGCTGGCCCCATCACCTGGCAAGACTGCCCTCTGCCCCGGACCGCCCGTAGCTCCGCCCACGGACCGCCTGGACCTCCGCCTCCGGACCGCCCGTAGCTCCGCCCCCGGACCGCTCCGACCCAGCCGAGCACTCTGCACCTGCAGACATCTTCTCCCTCCAGCAGCGCAATGACGTCATTTCACTGCGTTTGCTGGAGAGATGTGTGCAGGGGCGGCAGCGGCCTGCTCCTCGTAGGCTGGAGGAGAAGAGGAGAGAGGGACCTCTATGCCAGAATAAGGTGAGTATAATGTTTTTTTTTTTTGTGTGTGTGTTTGGCAATGCAGGGGGAGCAGAGGGGATTATTATTATTATGGGGGGGGGCAGCACAGGGGGGATTACAGGGGGTGGTCACCCAGCTTTTCCAGCATCCTGTATGTCAGTAAAATGGAGGTCAGCCAGCTTTTCCAGCATCCTGCATGTCAGTATAATGGAGGTCACCCAGCTTTCCCAGCATCCTGTATGTCAGTGTAATGGAGGTCACCCAGCTTTCCCAGTATCCTGTATGGCAGTGTAATGGAGGTCACACAGCTTTCCCAGCATCCTGTATGTCAGTATAATCGAGGTCACCCAGCTTTCCCAGCATCCTGTATGTCAGTGTGATGGAGGTCACCCAGCTTTCCCAGTATCCTGTATGTCAGTGTGATGGAGGTCACCCAGCTTTCCCAGTATCCTGTATGTCAGTGTAATGGAGGTCACACAGCTCTCCCAGCATCCTGTATGTCAGTGTGATGGAGGTCACACAGCTTTCCCAGTATCCTGTATGTCAGTGTAATGGAGGTCACACATCTTTCCCAGCATCCTGTATGTCTGTGATGGAGGTCACACAGCTCTCCCAGCATCCTGTATGTCATTGTAATGGAGGTCACACAGCTCTCCCAGCATCCTGTATGTCAGTGTGATGGAGGTCACACAGCTTTCCCAGTATCCTGTATGTCAGTGTAATGGAGGTCACACAGCTTTCCCAGCATCCTGTATGTCATTGTAATGGAGGTCACACATCTTTCCCAGCATCCTGTATGTCAGTGTAATGAAGGTCACACAGCTTTCCCAGTATCCTGTATGTCAGTGTGATGGAGGTCACACATCTTTCCCAGCATCCTGTATGTCAGTGTGATGGAGGTCACACAGCTTTCCCAGTATCCTGTATGTCAGTGTGATGGAGGTCATCCAGCTCTCCCAGTATCCTGTATGTCAGTGTGATGGAGGTCACACCTTGCAGACTTTACTGCACCAAGCAGCAGAATTACTATAGTTTAGGAGCCTATAGGAGGGAAAAGGGAAGGAAGTTGCTGGATAAGTGCGGAGCCTGAGATGTCTGTCTGGCAGGTTCTGAGGAGACGAATTGTAGCTGCAAGAAACCGTCATGGTGGTCCGATTGGAGAGGAAAAGGAAAGTGGAACAAGAGAGAACAAGAGAACGTCACCTGTGAGTCCCTGTATGATGATTTTGTATTCGGTTGAACATTATCTCTTAGGGGTGCAACACCGATCTATGCCATAATACACACCCTGCTTCTTCCTAATAACCCGAATCCTGATAAGGCCCCCCTTCCTCCTCCAGAGCTGAATTGAGTGAGGTTGCAGGGGGGGGGGCGCTTTTATCAAGATTCGCCCTGTTGCCAAAATGATCTAGAAACTGCCCTGTGTCCGGAGTCAATTGTGTGTTACTATCTCTAATACATAATAGAAGGCCTTCCAAAATAGGAATAAAACATAATTCTGGCCACTATTTGTAAACACAAATTTATTAAATCACATTGACTCACTCATGGCAGTGTGGTAGTACTTGACCCCTACGCATGTTTCGCGTGGCTACGCTTCCTCAGGGGGCGTAGAGAGGACAGAAAAAGCTCTTTTTCTATCTCCCTATTCTCAAAATCCATTTCCTATATGGTCCCAGATAGGCAATGTATCAGATATTAAATTGCTAAGAACATGTAATACACCTGATCTTAGCCAAAAGGCCAAGAAGCGATCAGAGAGCGGCCTAAGAGGAGACGCCACACAAGTCAAATCAGACAACACATCTCATACATGTTTAAAGTGACACTGTCACCCCCTTTTTGCATTTTGACTGCTCTCCACAAGTGTTAAGGGTAAATGTTACAGCTTTCATTACTTATTTTATATCACACCTCATGGTGCTTGTTCTGGTAAAAAGTCATTTTTATCACCTCTGGATTGTTATATGTGGGCGGGGCCTCACTGCCTTTGTGCCACATAGCTCCGCCCCTAGCGCCACTTAGCCCTGCCCCCTTCTGTGGCGTCATTGCCACATAGGACCCGCTCCCTTAGCAGCCATTGGAAGGACCAGCCTAACGCTCTAGGCCCCCATCGCCCTAGATTGTCCCACACCAATGGCCGCTGAGGGGGTGGGGCCTATGCGGCAATGACGTCATGGATAGGGGCGGGGCAGAGTGGCGCTAGGGGCGGAGCGATGTGGTACAAAGGCTGCCAGGCCCCACCCACATATACCAATCCACAGGTAATAAAAACGTCTTTTTACCAGAACAAGCACCATGCTGTAACATTTAGCCTTTACACCTGTGGAGAGCAGTCAAAATGCAAAAAGGGGGTGACCGTGTCACACTAAGTGTCTGTGGTGGCGGCTCTCCCTTCACACTGCATCCCCTAACACCTACCACTGCGCCTGTCTCATCTACATAGCATTGTCAACACCCCCATTCACACTGTGCATGCTTTACCAAGGACAACAACATACATGCATTTATCTCTCTCTCTGTCACTGCCTGTCTATCTATCTATCTATCTATCTAGTCCACAGAAATCCGCAGCACTCCAACATGTGGTAAGAAAATTAATTCCATCAACACAGGTACAAAAATGGCGACGTTTCGACCCTGTCACAGGGTCATTCTCAGGCATGAGAGGGTCGAAACGTCGCCATTTTTGTACCTGTGTTGATGGAATAAATTTTCTTACCACATGTTGGAGTGCTGCGGATATCTGTGGACTGTGTTTGGGATCCCTTGCCAAGGGACTTTCTTCGCTGGCACCCACGCCTTTGCCCCCGGATGTGCGGCTTTTCTCTGGACTATCTATCTATCTATCTATCTATCTATCTATAGATAGCTACAAATTATTAAATAACCATTCTAAAAAAAACTATAGTAAATTCTCCCAACTTTAGCGGTATGCAAAAGCATGGATCCATAAAATCCAAACTAAACGGTTTGAACACTACCTACCTGCCTACCTACCTGGTTGGCTGCCTGGCTGCAACTACAGTGTTTTCCTGCCTGGCAGTTATATGTGACATCACACCCTTGATGACATCACAGAATACTTTTCTGTGTATGCTAGATATAAACAACTTTTGCTTAATTCGCACATGGTAAATGTATAGCCTTATATGCACTAACCTGAGAAGGTGCTTACAACACTCAGGGTGGTTTAAAAAGTCTGTTATGCACCCAGTGAGGGGGAGATCAATTTTTTGGAAAATTCATTTGGGGTGGAGCTGTGCACCCTGTGGGGTGTATTTTTTGTAACCACACTGGAGGTGCAGCTGTGTACCCTGTGAGGATATATATTTTTGAAACGCACTTGGGGGGCAACTGTGCACGGTTTATTTTTTGTATATGCACTTGGGGTGCGGCTGTGCACCCTGTGGGGGTGTATTTTCTGTAAACGCATTTGTGTGGGGGTCTCTCTGTCAATGCCTGTCTATCTATCATCTGTCTATCTATCTATCTATCTATATATCTATCTATCTATCTATCTATCTATCTATCTATCTATCTCCTATCTATGTGTCTATCTATCTATCTATCTGTCTACAGGTACAAATTATTAAGTAACTATTCTAAAAACGACTAGAGTAAATTCTCCTAACTTTAGCGGCATGCAAAAGCATAGGTTGGCCCCCCAAAATCCATATTAAACAGTTTGAACAGCACCTACCTGTATTACTCTTACTTACCTGCCTACCTACAGTACCTGGTTGGCTGCCTGGCTGCAACTACTGTGTTTGCCTGCCTGGCAGTCATATGTGACATCACAGGCTTTATGACATCACAGAGTACTTTTCTGTGTATGCTAGAATTAAACAACTTTTGCTCCATTCACCCATGGTAAATGTATAGCCTTATATGCACTCACCTGGGAAGGTGCTTACAACACTCAGGGTGGTATAAAAAGTTTGCTACGCACCCTGTGGTGTGTGTGTGTGTGTGTGTGGGGGGGGGGGGGTCTATTATTTGTAAAACACTGTAGTTGCAGCCAGACAGCCAACCAGGTAGGTAGGTAGGTGGGTAGGTACTGTTCAATACATTTTATTTTGTATTTTCGAGGGGCAATCTATGCTTTTGCATACCGCTTAAGTTGTGAGAATTTACTATAGTTTTTTTTAGAATAGTTAGTTAATAATTTATAGCTATCTATAGATAGATAAAACAAAGAAAGTCCACAGCACCCCAGCTTCAGATGAAAATTGTGCAATTTATTGCAAAAAAGTGCAAAAAAAAAAAAGGAGGATGCAACATTTCAATTCTCTCACAGAATCATTATCATGTCGCTCCATCCCGATCAGAGACTTAGGACCAGTGTTGAGTGGACCTGTCAAACTGTTTGCGAACCCAAACGCTCGCCATTTTATTCCCTGCGGCTGCAGAAGTTGAATGCAGCCCTAGAGCTTTTAGGAAAACAGCCTAAAGCTAGGTTCACATTTTGTAAAAACAGCGGCTGTTGTTTGACACTGCAGTATCGGCTGGATGAACATCATTTTATCTTTATTGGAGTGCGGGCACATTCGTGTGTGCCAGCAATCCAAATTACCATTGACCACAATGTAAAGTATGGCCAGGAGCCATACTCTTCACTGCCAGCACAGCCTAATTTCTGCAGCCTCTTTTCACTGAACTGCGGCCGTAAAAAATAGACATGTTGATTATTTTCTGTGGCTGAGGAGAACAATGGCCGTAGTCAGAGATGAGGGAACCTGGAACATGCTCGAGTCGACCCGAACTTTCGGCATTTGATTAGCGGTGACTGCTGAAGTTGGATAAAGCCCTAAGGCTATGTGGAAATTATGGATATAGTCATTGGCTGTATCCATGTTTTCCAGACAACCTTAGAGCTTTATCCAAGTTCAGCAGCCCCAGCTAATCAAATACCGAACATTCGGGTTCGGATCGACTCGAACCCGAACCCGGTTCGCTCATCTCTAGTCGTAGTGTATACAGTGTATATACACTGCGGCCGTTGTCACATTCACTTAATTTCTACTGAACACTGTTGGTAAACAATGGCAGTTGTTTACCAAAAAAATACAGTGTGTGAACTTTCCGGAACTACCTAGGGTAGCATCCAACTTCCGACTACCTAGGGTAGCATTAAACTTCTGCAGCTGTGAAGAATCAAGAGCCGAGCATTTGGGTTTAGAGAAGGTGTCTGCTGAACACTACTCAGGACCACTATCTTTGAGATGATGGGGGCCATTACTGTTGAAACCCTCCCATGTCCTTAAGAAAGAGGTTTAATACACCCCTCTGCAGTGAATAAGTGTTGTTAGTGAGACATCCCCTTTAATCTTTGGGTGGGTCATGCAGCACCCCCTTGGATTTGCACTAGGGACAAAATATGAACATATGAGTGCTCTGTGTATAGAAATATAATAATCTGAATGCTGATGAGTTCCCCTTTCAACATCAATATCAGTTTTCCAACTATTTAATACCTAATAAGCAAGTATGAACAAATAACAAAACACACCAATTAATATAAAAACATATGCTTTTTATTTTTATATAGTGATAGAATATTTGATATTGGAGACATACAGGATATTGAAACAAGAACATTGACACCGTCCCTAAAGCTAAAATATACAGAATATTTTGTTTGTTAAGCTCAGATACAGGTCACAGCATAGGCACAGTCCAATTGGTAGGAATATATTTCTTTGGTTAAATGAAAGGACAGACTTGAAACATAAAACATTCATCATATACATTCTATAAGAAAGCAGCAGCATACAGGAACTTATCACATTGCTAATACATACTTTGGTATGAGATGATATACAGTATGTGTAAATATGTATGCAGCCGGATAAGTTACTTTATTGCCATTAACAACACGCTTTTGGAAGACATTCATCATAAGTATCCCATATCCCATTAAAAGTTAACAAAGGAATATTGAAAGTGCGAAATTGCTGGGAAAATTCTGCAGTGGCTATGGTGGTTTAGCTTACTAAATATCTGCTACTAATACTCACAGTAGGTGTAAGATGATGGCTGGACGTTCCAACCATTGACAACATATTTTTCTAAAAGGTCTTAATAATAATGGCGCTTTATATCAAGAATTGTCTCAGCTACCTGGATACATACTAGTAATACAATGACAATACATCAGCTGGGCCTTAAAGGGTTACTGCTATCTTATAAAGTGATAGCGCATTGCTAGGATACGTCATCACTTTATGATCATTGGGGGTCTGACCCCTGAGACTCCCATCAATTCTGAGAGTGAAGTGGCGCTTCACTGGGGTAGTAAATGGGTCAGCACTATAAATTCTCTGTACATTTGAGTGGCAAGGAACACCAATGTACTAGTCAGAGAAGACAGCACTACATCAGTAAAGCGGCTCCTTTATTCTCAGGATTGGTGGAGGTTCCAATATAAAGTCATGGCCAATCTTAGGGTGCCTTTACACAGAGAGATTTAGATGACAGATTTTTGAAGCCAAAGCCAGGAATGGATTTGAAAAGAGCAGAAATTTCAGTCTTTCCTTTATGACCTGTTCCCTGTTTATAGTCTGCTCCTGGCTTTGGCTTCAGAAATCTGTCAGATAGATCTCTCTGTGTAAAGGCACCATTTTAAACTCCAATAACTCTGTCCCAGTCTATTATGGGCAGTTGTGTTCTGTATACTATGTGTGGCACTGTTTAGGATCAAGCAAAAAAAAAAAGCCCTATAGGCTTAACCAGGAGCCATTGCTTCTTATAAATTGCCAATATTTACTGCATAGACAGTGATCGTAATGCAATGAACATACATGTGTGTGTTGTCTCATTAAACAAAGCGGCTTTAGGGTTTATCCAGTGAAAAAAAAAACATGGCTGCTTTCTTCCAGAAACAGTGCCATTCCTGTCCTCAGTTTATGTGGTGTATTGCAGCTCAGATCCATTGGTGTGAATGCAGCAGAGTTGTAACATAACCCACAACCTAAGAACAAGTGTTGCACTGTTTTTGGAAGAAAGCAGCTGTTTTTCTAATCCTGGATAACTCCTGTAAGGGACATGTTTTGCTGTCAGTTTTTTGGTATAATAACATTTTACATTGCTCCATAGTAGGAGAGGTAGATTTGTATTCACATTAAAAGGAGAGTTCACAAATAGTATACACATTGTGAATAAAGTCAAATGCACATTCAATACAAAATAAAGTTGTTGCGCTGGAGGCACAGCTAGGCGTTATGGCACCCGGCAAAAATATTCACTTTGTATACCTAAGCCTTGTGTCTAAATATATAGGTTAAAGCAATAACAAATTGTTATATTCTCTTCTGGCCTCTGCAGCGTGTGTCATGTCAGCTTTGCCCCTAGCTATGCCTCCATATTGGATACTGTATAAGGCAAAACTGATCCTGACCAACTCAGTCATTGTTTATCTAGAGAATTAGCACATAATCTTTATAGCTCCCACTTATTGTATTTATTTATGTATGGAAATGAATTATTGGGGTATGTGTACTTTTCCTTGTACCATTTATTTAATATAGTGCAGTACACATATTCGCCTGCAGATGTCACTGTTGCAGTTATTGTCAAAGGATTGCAATGAGCTGTTATGCTGTATATTATTCTACATGTAAGTGATGAACTTACAGGTAGAATTTGTTGTGTTATGAATAAGCAGGATTATTTTTATGCATATATATATATATATATATATATATATATATATATATATATATATATATATATATAATCCTGCTTATTCAAAACTCTACCTGTAAGTTTATCACTTGCATGTAGAATACTTCTATGTATACATAGAGAGAGAGAAGTAGAGTGAGGCAAATATATATCTGGTGCATGCCAGAGGTAGAAATGTGACTTCCCAACAGTAAAGGTGGGACAGCTGACCTATATTCTGTGGAGATGAGATTGATAGCTCTACCAGTGTAACTATTTAGGCTGTTTGGATTTAAAGGAATATTTGGTTGCTTGCAAGTTTATGTGAAATAATGGCATCCATTCCCTTTGTTTGCATCCTCAATGTTTGCCTTTGGAAAAAACAAGTCTTGGAAAGTTTGTGTCAAATGCAAGAACGTTATCTCCCATAAGACTTTGTCTATAGGGAAAAATTGAGGCTGCGTTAATATATTTTACTACTTGTAAGCATCCAATTGTCAACATGGAGCACTTGATCTTCATGAAAATTTGGAAACAGAATTTGTACATGGAGTAGAAGGTGGAACAGTGAATAACTGTAGAGGAATCAGAAAAATAATAAGGATGTCTAAAACAATTCCATCCTCCATTAAAGAGTAGTATGTTAGTGGGAGGAGGCCTCCTGTAAATGGAGATCAAATCGCTTATTGCCAAGCAGGTCTACAAGTGGCATAAGAAGGGGGAACCATCCAAAGGATACTCACAGCATGAGAACGTCCATAGGGGAAGCAGAACATTTGGCAGTGGTGGGAGGTCATCTGATAGGAAACATCATCCCAAACAGGGACAATAAACCCATCATGATGGAAACCACCGCAAAATCATTTATGTGAAGTGCAAGGAAGGACCATATCATGCCACACATACGCTCATACATACAGTCCATACCCTCATATTGCCACAAGCAGACACTGCGAAGGGCTGATGGGCGATTAGATCTGATGAGGATCCTTTCCTCTAGCAATCTACCCTGTATATGAGGAGGATGCACATGCATGGAGGTTAGTGTCACAGACAAACATGGGGAGATAGAGATCATAAGGAGTTATGGTTATAGTAGAAGTCATGTTTGGTGTATCTCATGTTTTCTAATGTTTGGGTTGTGTTAATGTTTGTAGGCAGTTATTATTCTCTTCTGTTATTGTGTGCTTTTATTTTTTTTATATTCTTTCTCTCTCTCTCTCTCTCTCTCTCTCTCTCTCTCTCTCTCTCTATTATAGCGCATATACTGTATATCCAGATTTCTGCCTGCTGCTATTGGAATAAGTTATTAATATAGAGTGACTTATGGTAAGACTGCAATTCCCAGAGTGTAAATCACCAAATCAGTCTCTGCGGAGAAAGCATCAAACAAAACTGCTGGGAAATTTGGACACAAGAACCTGGATAATGCAGCTTATGATGGGATTCAGGAGCAGTACAGGAAGTCATGCAATGTGTGTGTGTGTTTGTTTGTTTAAATATTCTTATCTTTTCAAGATTACAGTGTTGGTATGGTTTGAGAAACCTATATTTTAAAAAATTAGATAGCAAATTTTAAACTTCTATTAGCCAGGGTGGCAAGTGGCTAAAAAAGATCAGTTCTATAGGCCCCCAATATGCCTGTGCTGTACATAAATCGAGAGTTAATTTTAAATTGCAAATAATTTAATGCTTCTGTTCACCTATGGTGGCGCTGCAGGGAATCTGAATACAGAATAAAATTGTCAATAATAGTTTTATGTCATACATTTTTTTGTTTTTTTGATTTGTAAAAACCATATAATGTTTTTGTCATAAAAGAAAAGCAAAATATAATAAGAGAAACAATTAGTCTCACAGTTATTTACTCTGCAGAACTTTCTTCAGGATTTTGATCTTCTTCTGTCTTGAAGATTTCAGGTTCTACCAAAGGTGCCTCTGCCTTTTCTGCTGGGGTTTCTTCTTTGTGTTTACTTTCCGGTGTAGCCGCAGCTGGGGCAACTTCCGATTTCTCAGGTGTTTCTTTCTCGACAGATTTTTGCTTTTCAGTGGAGAATCCAAGTTTGGGAAATTTATACCATGGAACTTTCTCTTTAGGTGCTGAATCTTTTTCTTGTTTGCTGTCTACCTCTTCGTAGTCAATCTTGTTGCTTTCGGTCCCTTCTACTGAAGACGAAAATCCAATATTTGGAAGCCAGAACTTAAATTTGGTTGGTGATTTCTGATTTATTTCTTTTTCTTTTATACCCTTTTGTTCTTCTACAACTTGTGCACTAACAGTTGATTCACTGGAAGACTTAACCCCAAATGTAAATGTCTTTAACTTTGGTACATGGACTTTAGAAGATATAATTTGTTCACTTTTATCAAGTTCATCCATGACTTCATCTAACAGGGCTTGCTGGGATGGTTGTATAGCCATTTCCTCAGAAATTATTGGTTGGTCTACTTTTTCTTCTTCTTTCTGACTTTCTAAACATTGAGTGGTAATAGTAGTGTTTACCTCTGGTAACTTGGCCTTCAAAAGTGCGAACCCATAGGATGGAGTTTCCATTTTAGATGATGATATCTCATATTCTTTCACAATCCCAGAAGAAAAGGATGATAATGTAGGCTTTTCAACAGTTTTGAATGTATCTGGTGACACATTGTCATATTCACTAGGAACCTCTGCTGAACTGCTGTCCGAATAGAAATCTTTATCGCTTTGAATTGGTCCCTCAGCTTGTGGTGATGGAATACTAAATCTGATGTAGCTGATGTAGGACAATTTCACTGTTGGTGTATCCACTCCACCTTGTTTTTCATGTTCCTGTATTGACATTTCGGTCTTCTGAATTTCGGTGACAATTTTTTTTTCAATCTCAACATTAGACATTACAGAACAGATTTTTTCTTGCTGTTCTTTAGTTATTATATTGATGTTCCCACCAATTACAGTATCCTGGATGTGTAAGCTATCAGTAATTTCGGCATTTTCAGCGTGTTTAGTGAGCTCTTTGGAATCCAAAGCTTCTGTTATATCCTGTACAGACCGATTAGCAACACAACTAATATCCACACCTTCCAGTTCCATATGATGAGTTAGATCATACTCGGGAAGAACAAACCCTGACCCATCATGACTGGCAGTAATATCAAATGAGTCCTTTTCAGCTTGTGGCGAAGACAATGCCAAATGTGGTATCTTGACTTTTGTTAAAGATAGTTTAAAACCTTTCCTCATTTTACTTTTTGATTCTGCACCCTTTAGCTCAACAGAAAAAGGGCAGTCACTATCTTTTTCAGAAATAACCATCTCATTTTCTGTTGTCTTAGCTGTTTCTTCATATTGGCTCTGTTCTATGGCTGCCGTATCAGAAATGACACCTCGAGGAGAATCAGCAGAAATCATGGGTGTTTTGAAATAAGGAAATTCAATCTTGACTTGTTCTTCAGAGGAGGTTTCATCAACGGCCATTTCTTTTATATCCTGAATTACTGTTTCCAGAATATTAGCAGTAGAATCAAGTGAGAGTGTCTTACTAACACTAGATTCCACTATTTCTTCACTTGATTGAGAGGCATCAATGTTAGAAGCTTCGACTTTGAGTATACTTTTGTCCTCTAAACCTTTCATAGAAGGCTTAGAAAATTCCAGTTTAGGTAATTTAATTTTTGGAAGATCTCCTTTGATACTGAATAAGCTGGACTTTTCCTTTTCTGCTTCAAAGTCAGATTCACTAATGATATTTTCAACTTCTTGCTTATGGAGATCTGTGTCTCCTTTTATTTCAGAAGGAGGCTCACTTTGAGAGGATGTTTTATAAGCTTCTATGTCCACGCTTGCAGTCACTGATTCTGTAACACTATGGTCAATGCTTTTTTCTTTTCTTGCCTTTAAAGTGATGGAGGGAAGTTTAAATGATGGAAGTTTAAATGGACTTCTACTTTTCTCTTCAGCCAGTGGTGGGGTTTCATTTTCTGTGCTCGCCAAAATGTCTACTTTACTCCCAATCTCTTCTTTATCTAGAGTGAGCTCCTTAGAATCTGTTACAATGCTAGATTTTTTATCAGATTTACTAAATATATTCATTCTCAGCCCCGGCATTTGGAATTTCCATCCTTGGGACTCTGTATTTTCTTCAGTCGTTTTAACAAGCTTTTGATCTGTTACATCTTCAACTGTAGTGTTTTCTTCAAAAGTTGAGTTACTAAAATCAGCCCTTGTATTCTCATCAGTTCCAATATTAATGCTTTCTCCAATGACAGAAATGCTAAGTTTTCGCGCTGAATACTTAGGAAACACAATTCCAGATCTTGGTGACGTAGGAGACTGCATTAAAATATTGGAATCTGGGTCTGTATCCTGTTTTGGTTCTACTACTTCATTATTTGTCTCAAGCATATATTTTTTAGTATCCTCAGTGGTAGTTTTTGTACTAATAGAATGTTTGACAAACTCAGTCTTACTTACTTTAAACTCGGGTACCATATCCCAAGAATCATCTTCTAGAACATCTTCTTTTTGACTTTCTTTGAAATCCTTAGTTTTATCCATGAATCCCATATCAATAGAAGAGACATCCTCATCAGCAATAGAAATACTTTCCTGGTGA